>NW_022196905.1:25461776-25517944 GCF_008632895.1 Mastomys coucha | reverse complement strand
CAGGCTGGCCTCGAACTCAGAAATCCGCCTGCCTCTGCCTCCCAAGTGCTGGAATCAAAGGCGTGCGCTAATTACTTTTAACTCCTGGTGATCCTCTTTGTCTCTGCTATCTCTGGAAGGCTGAAATTATAGACAAGCACTATCATGCCTGGCCTGTAAATTGTGTTTAAAGATTTGCTTTTGAGGGGCTGGCGAGATGGCTCAGTGGGTAAGAGCACTGACTGCTCTTCCGAAGGTCCTGAGTTCAGGTCCCAGCAATCACATGGTGGCTTACAACCACCCGTAATGAGATCTGACGCCCTCTTCTGGTGCGTCTGAAGTCAGCTACTGTGTACTTACATATAATAAATAAATCTTAAAAAAAAGAAAAGAAAAGATTTGCTTTTGAGCCGGGCAGTGGTGGTGCACGCCTTTAATCCCAGCTCTTGGGAGGCAGAGGCAGGTGGATTTCTGAGTTCCAGGCCAACCAGGGCTACACAGAGAAACCCTGTCTCAAAAAAAAAAAAAAAAAAAAAAAAAAAAAAAACAAAACAACAACAATAACAACAACAAAAGATTTGTTTTTAGTTATTTTAAATTATGCATATGTGTGTGTGGGGTGAAGGGTTGACATATGCTCCTGAATGGCAGTACCCACAAAATCCAGAAGAGGGTATGGCATCCTCTGGAGCTGGAGTTGGAGGTTGTGAGCTATCAAATGGGGGTGCTAGGAACCAGACTCAGGTCTTCTGTTAAAGTATTCCATGCTCTTAACATGATCTCCAGCTCTATAAGTTGTGTTGCCTGTGAAGTAGAAATATCTAGAACAAACGGGCCTATGATTCTGAAGTTCAGAGGACCAGACTGAGCCTGGGATAAGGACTATAAAGTGGATATGATGGCACAGGACTCTGATCCTGGCACTTGGGAGGTGGAGGCTGGAATAGAAGTTCAAAGTTATCCTCTGCTATATAGTGTTTGAGACCAGCCTAGACTACATGAACCTCTTCCTCTTAATTAATTAATCAGTTAAAACTTAGAACTGATTTCTAGACCTACCAGGAAGTGGTGGGCCCGCAGGGAAAAACTACTTAAGCTTTGTTGTGCATCAACAAGAGACTTACAACAAATCAGTTTGGTTGATGGCAAGTTAGTTCAGAGGGCAGGGAATTAAAGGTGGGTCTTATTTTGACTTAACTTTTATATTTGAAAGATTATCTTTGAAAAAGATTTATTATTTTTATCTTGTGTGTGTGAGTTTCTCTATGTGTATGTGTATGTGTGTGTGTATGTGTGTGCACTACACTTATGCATTGTATCCCCTGGAGATAGAATTAATGGAGAATTGTGAGCTGCTATGTGGGTACTGGGGACCAAACCCAGGTCCTCTGCAAGAGGAACAAGTACTCTTAACCATCTCTCAAGCTTCAGTATTGTTGCTTTTACTATTTTGTTTTTGTTTCAAAACAGGGTTTCTCTATGTAGTTCTTGCTGTCCTGAAACTCACTTTGTAGACCAAACTGGCCTCAAATTACAGAGATCTGCCTGCTTCTGTGTCCCACATGCTAGGATTAAAGGCATGTGCTACCACCACTGGGCTCCATATTATTATTTTTGAGACAAGATTTTACTCTAGAATTCTGGCAGACCTTGCAGCAATTTACTTTGCTCTATAAACCATGTTGGCCTCTACCTCAGAGGTTGATGTGCTTCTGCCTCTTGTGTGCTGGGAGTAAAGCACACCCAGAGATCTTTCACTTGTTTAAATAGATTTGTGTGTTGAAATAGGTTTTCAACGTGTGGGTCAAGACTCCTTTGAATCAAATGACCTTTTCACAGGGGTTGCCTGAGACTGTTGGAAAGCATGGATATTTACATTATGACTCATAACAGTAACAAAATTACAGTTATGAAATAGCAATGAAAATAATTTTGTGCTTGGGGGTCAGCACAATATGAGGAGCTGTATTAAATGATCAGAGTGTTAGGAAGGATGAGAACCACTGACTAGGGTCTCTTCTACATAGCTCTGGCTGTCCCGGAACTCACTCTGTAGACCAGGGGCCTCATCTCACGGAGATCCATCTGCCTTTGCCTCCCTATTGCTAGGATTAAAGGCATGCACCATTATGCCTAGCTTTAATTTTATTTTTAAAAATTTTCAAGTTAAATTTTCAATTGTTAAGGGACTGGAGAGATGGCTCAGTGGTTAAGAGCACTGCCTGCTTTTCCAGAGGTCCTAGGTCCAATTCTCAGCAGCCACGTGGCAGCTCATTATTGTCTGTAGCCTCAGTTCCAGGAGATCTGACACCCTCATTTAGACATATGTGCAGGCAAAACACCAATACACATAAAATAAAAAATTTTAAACATAAAATAAAACATTATTTTTTTTTTTCATTTTAAACACTAGGCATGGTGACACATCCCTTTAATCCCAGTAACTGAGAGGTAGAGGAGGCATACCTCTATGAGGTTGAGGCTAGCCTGAGCTTACATAGCAAGTTCTAGACCAGTCAGGACTACAAAGTGAGACCCAGTCTTAATTGTTTTTTTTTTTTTTTTTAAGCCAGGTGGTAATGGCACACACACACACCTTTGATTCCCAGCACTTGGGAGGCAGAAGCAGGTAAATCTTTGAATTCCAGATCATCCTGGTCTACAGAGCTAGTTCCAGGACAGCCAGGGCTACACAGAGAAACCCTGTCCCTGGGAAAATGAATTTTTTATTTTTATTTTTATTTATTTTATTTTTTATTTTATTTTATTTTTTGGTTTTTTCAAGACAGGGTTTCTCTGTCTGCCCTGGCTGTCCTGGAACTCACTCTGTAGACCAGGCTAGCCTCAAACTCAGAAATCCACCTGCCTCTGCCTCCCAAGTGCTGGGATTAAAGGCCACCCCCACCCAGCTGAAAATGAATTTTTAAAAAAGATTTATTTTATTTATTTTATGTGTATGAGTACACTGTAGCTGTTCTGATGGCCGTGAGCCATCATGTGTGTGGCTGCTGGGAATTGAAGTCAGGACCTCTGTTGGCCTCCCTCTCTCTCCGACATAATTCACTGTAGCTGTCTTCAGACGCACCAGAAGAGGGCGTCATCTCATTGCAGGTGGTTGTGAGCCACCCTGTGGTTGCTGGGATCTGAACTCAGGACCTTTGGAAGAGCAGTCAGTGCTCTCACCCGCTGAGCCATCTCACCAGCCCAAAATTTTGTTTTTTAATGTAATTGTTGAGCCAGGCAGAGTGGAGCTTAGTTGTAATCCCTGCACTCTGGGAGGTTACAGCAGAAATAATGAAAGTTTGAGGGCACCCCTAGGCTATGGAGTGAGACTGTGTCTCAGTGGGGAAAAAAATCTTCAATGTTCTACATCAAATTTCAGGGAAATAAGAAAAACGACCTTAACTATTTTCTGATTAATTTTTGAACTCAAGTTGAATAAACTAAATTTCTCTAGACACTCAGCCCTACTTACCGTTTAATTACAATCCCTCAAACATTTAACTCCATTTATAATTTTCATATATTTGATTTTCTTTTTGAGTACTTGGGATGTATAACCTAACAAACTCAATTTCCCCGAGGATTCTTAGTTACCAACAAATCTAATTAATTAAGCTTATACTGAATTTAAATTTCTTGCAAACAATTCAGTAGTTTTTTAAATTGATGGTGGATAAGGATGGAATTCATAAATACATTTTCATACAAGCTTCTTATGTACTCTCACCCCTTCCCTTTCCTATTATTTCTGAACACACATATAGTCTTGCTTTTGCTTTCATACTTTATAAGCATATATAATTTTTATGTATATGTATAAAATCTAGGCCTTGCAGATGGAATATGATAATTGTTTTTCTGAGTCTGACTCATTTCCCTTAAAATGATGCTCTCAGTTGTATCCATCTCCCGTAAATGACATAATTTTGTTCTTTATGGTTACGTAAAATTCTGTCGTGTCTATGTCCCATTTCCTTAATCTACTTGTCTGCTGATGGGCACCTAGATTAATCCCATAGTGAGGCTGTTGTGACTAGCGGGGCAGTCCACATGTGTGTAGGTGTCTGTGGTGTGTTGATCTGTGTCTGTCAGGAATGACCCAAGAGCAGTATGGCTGAGCGTATGCTAACTGTATGTTAGTTTCGTGAGGAGCCATCACGCTGGCTTCTCCAGTGGCCAGGCTAATAACCACTCCTGCAGCAGTGTATAGAGCAGAGTTTGTTTCCTGAGGCAGCTCCCCAGCATTTGCTGTTTTCTTAATGACAGCTGTTCTGACGGGTAAGGTGGAACCACGCAGAACTTTCTGTTTTGAGAAAGGAGCTCTTCTCTGTGTAGCTCTGGGTGTCTGGGAACTCACTGTGTAGACCAGGCTAGCCTTAACCTCACAGAGATCCACCTGCCTCTGCCTCCTAAGTGCTGGGATTAAAAGCATATACCTCCATACCCAGCTTACTAGTTATTTTTAAAGATTTATTTACTTATTAGATGTAAATTCACTGTAGCTGACTTCAGACATCCCAGAAGAGATCATCAGATCTCATTTCGGATGGTTGTGAGCCACCATGTGGTTGCTGGGATTTGAACTCAGGACTTTCAGAAGAGCAGTCAGTGCTCTTAACTGCTGAGCCATCTCTCCAGCCCCCTTTACTATTTTTTTAATTAAATTTTTTTCACATAATCTATGTGAAAAATATATAATAATATGTCTATATATATAGTGGTGTTGTTTTGTTTTCTGAAACAGGGTTTCTCTGTGTAACAGCCCTGGCTGGCCTTGAACCATATAATATATTTAATCATTTTCACCCTCTCCCAGATCCTCCCCCACCTCCCTACCTATACAACTTTATCTTCTCTTTCTCTCTCCCCCTTCCACTCTCCCACTCCCCCTTCATTGGTTCAACTTTTTAAAAACTTAGAATACTGACAACAGGTTAAAGGCTCTGGAGCTGGGGGCTAACTCGGTTGATGGAGTGCTTACTTAACACAAACAAGGCCTAGGCTTTGATCTCCAGCATGGTGTAACCTGGGAGTGAGTTCTATGCACTTAACCAGTAACCTCAGCATTAAGAAAGTGGAGGCAGGAGGATCAGAAGTTCAAGGGCATCCTCAACTGCACAGAGAGGTTGAGACCAATTTGAGCTATGAAAGGCCCTGCTTTTTTAGCCCAGTAGGCTCCCATCCCACTCTGTCCTTCAGGTGATATAAAAATATAGGGGAAGAGGGGGTGGACCTTACAGTAGCATTTTTTAGCACCTTGGGTTACTCTAACACCTAGCCAGAGTTGCTAATCTCTTACCCTAAAGCCCTAAATCTAATATCAGTTGCTGACACACATCAGTCACCTAACTAGTATTTTAGCCTTAGATTTTTGTTCTGGTTTTGTTTTCCGAAGCGTGCTCTACCACTGCTCAGATGGCCTTAGATCTTAAGTCAGAGTTCCAGTGATCATCTGGCAGATATTTAGTATGTCAATTATTTTTAATGTTTAGAACATTTTTAAATACCCAGTTACACAGGTTTGTGCTGTGTTGTGTTTTGAGACATGGTCTGGCTTTTCAGTCCAGGCTGGCCAGGAAGTTGAGATCCTCCTACCTCAGCTTCCTGAATGCTGTTAACGGGGTTAACGGGTTACACAGATCATCCCTAGGGTCAGGATGAGCACAGCGACTCTGATTTTCTCTCCACCGCTTAATGTTTAAGCTCTTGGGATATGAGAAGAACTTGTTCAGTAAGGAAAAGTTCTCCAATTCTACAAATTGTGCTACGTATTGACTTAGAGCTACCCCTCTTCTGCCAGCTGAAGTATTGACGATCAGTCTCATTTCCAACTGGAACTCAAGTCCAACAGCCTGTGTTTAGTCAGAATGTTCCCAGCAAGGCTGCCTTCAGGACGCAGGGTGAAGTTTATTCTTCGGGGTTCTATTCTTACAGGGAATCTGGACTCATGGTTAAAATACACATCTCTAGGTCGTTTTCAGATCTGCTAAGTCAAAATTTCTGAGACTTGGACACTGGACACAGTTTTGAACAGGAACAGTAGGTGTTGAACCCAGAACCACTGTCCTAGCCAAGCAGTGTGTGAGTGTGGTGTTTGTGAGTGAGTGTGATGTTTGTGGTATGTAGAGGGGGGTGTCGGGGGTTGTGGTGTGTGTGTGAGCTATATGTATGAACAAATGCCAAGGTACATCTATGGAGGCCAGCGGCCAGCTGTATGGTATCTTCTTTCTACCTCTATGTGGATTCCAATGATTGAACTCAGGTCATCAGGCTTCTGTGAGGTGACCTTTACCCAGTGAGCCATCTCACCAGCTCAAGACTTCATTTTCAACAAGGTTCTCATGGAGGAGCCATAGACATCTTGATTTTGGAAGGGCTGGTCAGGGCAGGGTGTGTGAGGAAAGGGGCCTTGGCTACCAGTGAGGAAGTGAGATCTGACTTAGCACCAGCCATGGCAGGCAGGAGGCTGGACAGACACGGTCTGGAGTCCAATATTTAGTTCAGGAACCTCCTTCAGACTGTTTTCGTCTCTCCTATTTGGAAACTCCGGCCTCCTGAGACCTGTAACCATCTGATGAAAAACTGTCTGAGCTCAGAACCAGGCGCAGCCAACCTTCACTTGGGTTGCTAGGCCAGGTCTAGTTAAATCAGGGTTTGCATTGCCACTCACCTATGGGAGCTGAAGGAAATGTTTCTTCTGTCCCTTTCAGTATCCACCCAAGCTTTTATCCAGGTAAGCAAAGTCCTCCTAAGTGGGGAAGAGTCTCCTCGTCTGACAGATCTGAACCCAGAGCCTTGCATGTGCCAAGCAAATACTCTACTACTGAGCCACATCTCGGTTCCTACCTCAAAATATTAAAAATACATGCATGTCTGTGTTTTGCCTGCATGTATGCATATACGTATCTGTACTATATATGTGCTTGGTGCTGGTAGAAGTAAGAAGAGGACATTGGACTCAGTGGAACTGGAGGTAGGGATTGTTGTGAGAGACCATGTGGGTGCTGGGAACTGAACTCTGGCCCTCTGCAGGAGCAGCGAGTACTCTGAACTAAACCACTGAGCCATCTCTCCAGTCTTCTCCTTTTGCGGGACACAGGTTCACACTGTGAAGTCATGACTGGTTCAAACTCACAAAGGTTTACCTCTCCCTCCAGTGTGCTGGGATTAAAGGAATGACCATAGTCTGTACAGTCCTCACTTTTTAAAAAATGTTTGTTTGTTTGTTTGTTTATTATATGTAAGTATACTGTAGCTGTCTTCAGACACACCAGAAGAGGCCGTCAGATCTCATTACAGATGGTTGTAAGCCACCATGTGGTTGCTAGGATTTGAACTCAGGATCTTTGGAAGAGCAGTCAGTACTCTTAACCACTGAGCCATCTCTCAGCCCCAGTCCCCACTTTTTGAAGGGAATATTTTTAGTTTTAAGGGTTTTCAAATAACCTACATTAAATGTAGAGCTTCCTATAAGAATAGCAAATGAAAAATGAAAAATAAAACATGTATTTCCTGAGCCAGGGATAGCTATGTTGGTTCTAATCTCTGTATTCCTGTAGTGGAGAGTCTTTTTTTTTTTTTAAGATTTATTTAATTTTATGTGCATTGGTGTTTTGGCTGCATGTATGTCTGTGTGAGGGTGTCAGATCTGGAACTAGAATTGTAGACAGTTATAAGCTGCTGTGTGGGTGGTGGGAATTGAACCCAGGTCTTCTGGAAGAGCAGCTTGTGCTCTTAACTACTGAGCCATCTCTCCAACCTGGAGAGAATAGCCTTTACCTTGAGAAATGCTATCCTGTTGTATAGGTGAGTTGATAAACCATTTGTTTTCCACTTAACAATTGAGAGAACATTTGTTCAAGAATTTCCTTGAACTTTATTTGTATTTTTTGAGACGAGGTCTTGTGTGTCCTAGGCTGGCCTTAAATTCATTATGCACTGAAGGCCAGCTGTCTCCTCTTGTCTCCACCTACTATGCTGGCATTACAGGCATGAATCATGCACCACACCTAGCATTTATTGTGTTTTTGTGAGATTTTTTTTCTTTTCTTTTCTTTTTTTTTTTGTTTTTTGTTTTTTGTTTGTTTGATTGTTTTTTTGTTTTTTTGTTTTTGGAGACAGGGTTTTTTCTGTATAGCCTTGGCTGTCCTGGAACTTACTCTGTAGACCAGGCTGGCCTCAAACTCAGACATCCACCTGCCTCTGCCTCCCAAGTACTATGATTAAAAGCGTGCGCCACCACTGCCTGGCCTGTGAGATGGTCTTGCTGTTGCTCAGACTGGCCTTAAACTGCTGGGATCAATTGATTCTCTTATTGTCAAGTAGTTTAGTAACTGAAACCAACCATTGAAGTGTGGCTCACTCCCTGTTCACAATACTCCCAACAGTGGTCTCTGTATAGATCGTTTGGGGACCACAATGAGGGTAGAACTGTCACATCAGACTTTGTGCCTGAGCTCCTACCCACCCTACATGGAACAGCTTGCTTGGCATGTAGCTAGCAGTGGGTCCTACCAGCTATTCTTGGTGTTGCACAGTTAGATTTCAGTATCAGGATCAGCTTCATTGCAGTCACAAAATGCTGGAGAAGCCAGGTGTCGCCAACACCTTTATTCCAGCAGAGGTAGGCAGATCTCTGTGTGTTCCAGGCCACCCAGGACTTCATAGTGAGAGCCTGTCTCACAACAAACATCCTCCTGCAACCAAAAGTGCTTAAGATTTCAGACTTTGAATCTGAAAAGATGGCTTTGACATTCTGAGCATCATGTGTTCAATCTTGAGCGTTTTGGGTTTTTAGATTAGGTTGTTCAACCTGGGCCCTATGATTTTGAGGTCTTCTGTGTCTTGGAGGAATTCCCTGTTGGGTACAGGTGCCCAAAGGGATCCTGGGGCACAGAGCCACCCCCCAGCACATATGGGGTGGGTCCAGCGATTGTGAGAGCAGGGACTGTGGTAAGGTATGAACCTCTGCCTGGGAGGAAGGAAATGTCCATCACATGTGTGGCTGGTGAAAAAATAAGTGGAAAATGACTGAGGAAATATGACTCCTTAGGGCTGTGTGTGTTCGAGTGGGAGGGGCTTCTGATGCCATGACTCAATGTTTTAATTCTTTGTACCTGTGGGTTATTGCAGATTGTTAAATGTTTCTTTTGTTTGGCTTGATTTTTCACTTGTTTGGTTGGTTTTTTTGTTTTTTTTGTTTTGTTTTTTTTTGAGACAGGGTCTCTCTACATAGCCCTGGCTGTCCTGGAATTCACTATCAAGTCCATACTAGCCTTGAACTCATCGAGATCCTTCTGCCTCTGCCTCCCCAGTACTGGGATTAAAGGAGTACACCATAATACCCAGCTGTTTTTTTTTTTTTTTTTGAGACAAGGTCTTGGGCTGGAGAGATGGCTCAGCAGTTAAGAGCACTGACTGCTCTTCCAGGGGTCCTGAGTTTAATTCCCAGAAACCACATGGTGGCTCACAACCATCTGTAATAAGATCCGATGCCTTCCTCTGGTACATCCGAGGAGAACCACAATGTACTTACATATATAGAATAAATAAATCTTTAGAAGAAAATAAAAGAGACAGGGTCTTATTCTATCCTAACTGGTTTGGAACTCACTATGCAGAAGAGGCTGGTTTCAAACTCCCACAGATTCACTTGCCTTTGTCTCCAGCACATGCTACCAGGCATACCTACAACATATTTTTAGTACCTTGTGCTGTTTTGAGGGTCAGGAACTCGGGAGTAGCTTAGTTGGATGATTTCAGCTAGACTGTCAGCCAGGGTGTAGTCACATGGTTTCAGCCTGGGCTGGAGGATTGGCTGCCAGGAGGCACTTAGGAGTGGACAGGTAGGGTCTCAGCCCCTGACCACATAGGCTTCATTCTCAATACTGCTCACCGTGTGGTATATAACTACCCTCAGACCAGGTGACTGATTAGAGAGAGAGCCAAGATAGAGGCGGAGTTATAACGTCCTGGGAAGTGGCCTGTCACTTCTTGGTCACATAGACCAGTCCTGGCATAGCTACAGAAGGGACTGTACAAGCTGGAGAAGCCAAGAGGAAGAATCACAGGGGTGTAGAGTCTGGCTGCTCCTTCCTTGATGTGCCAAGCTCCCAGCATGTGACTGGTCCTCATAACCATCTCAGAAATAGTGTCATCAGCTCATTTCTGGGATGAATAAATACACAGCCCAGGGTAGTGCAGGTGGAGTTCAGGCTTCATGAGGGGTTTCAGGTGCTTTTCAAATGATGTTTCCTTTTGATGCCCTACTGTGTGTTCCTAGCTTGGAGCAGGTCAGCATTTGGCATTTTAAGTACAATTTCTTAATGTGTGTTACTTTCTAACTACTGTAAAAATAAGCCACCTTGAGTTAGGAATTGTCTTTGCTTAGGAACGAACCTTCAGGGTCAGTTAGAGTAGCCTGACTCTGTAGGCCCTTGCTCTCTCTGCTTCACTCTGTTGTGTGCCTGCTTAGATCCTGGCCCTCACCCAGACCACTGAGCTGGTAGGCCCCCAACAGCCTTGGCTTGCTGGGAATCAGATGATATACTTTATCCCAGGAGGCCAGCACAGGACCAAGGACTAGGTGAGAAAGTTGTGTGTACAATCAAGCATCGCAGTACCTAAAGTGCTCCTGTATACAGGCCCTCCTGACACTGACACTGTATACAGGCCCTCCTGACACTGACACTGTATACAGGCCCTCCTGACACTGACACTGTATACAGGCCCTCCTGACACTGACACTGTATACAGGCCCTCCTGACACTGACACTGTATACAGGCCCTCCTGACACTGTATACAGGCCCTCCTGACACTGACACTGTATACAAGCCCTCCTGACACTGTATACAGGCCCTCCTGACACTGACACTGTATACAAGCCCTCCTGACACTGTATACGGGCCCTCCTGATTGCTTGGCACTCCCTTTGGAGTAAGGTCTTGAGCATGCAACCTTGGACCATCCCCACAAACCAGTTGTTTTTTTTTCTTTCTTTCTTCTTGTTCCAACCACTTGCTCCAGCCCAGCTCACTGTGTCCCAAAGATTTATTTATTTATTATATGTAAGTACACTGTAGCTGTCTTCAGACACACCAGAAGAGGGCGTCAGATCTCATTATGGATGGTTGTGAGCCACCATGTGGTTGCTGGGATTTGAACTCAGGACCTCTGGAAGAGCAGTCAGTGTTCTTAAGTGCTGAGCCATCTCTCCAGCCCCACAAACCAGTTCTAACCCCATCAATTCCTGACAGCAGACGTGGCCCTGCGACCCATGGGCATGTGATAGAGCTGTGCTTTACTGTGTGCCTGAATTCCAGGGGTGTCATAATGAAAGAATAACAGGTGAGCTGGAGGCAAGGTGTAGTGAGCTCAAGTCCAGGATAATTATAGTCTACATACCAGCCACTGGCCGAGGCCAAACTGTTGACTTGTTTTAACCCCATGCCAAAGCCACCTCCACCCTCCAGATGCACACAGTGGGAGGAACTGTACTGATGAAGTGCAAGGGTCTGTCCTACTACAGCCTCCGAGGGGTACTTTGGTCTTGAAGCCTTCAGCACAGCATGGAAGGGACCCCAAGATGAGGCATGAGGCTCTCAACATTACTAGGTCCGAGCCTCCTGAGACATTGTTACTATCACTAGCAATAACTGTTGCCATTATTGTTAACTGCAGCTGTGAGCAGGTCAGAAATACTGAAGAGCTGTTCCTCATGAACAGAACAGACCCTCACTAAAGGACTTTCGTAAAGGTGAAACAAGAATGGAATCCAGGGCTGGGGATAAATAGCTCTGTTGTAGGATACTTGCCTGGTGTGCATGGGGCCCTGTGTTCAATCTTCAAAACACTGGATACTGAAGAGATGGTTGAGCCATGCAGAACACTAACTGCTCTTCTAGAGGACCCAGGTTCAGTTCCTAGCACTCATGTGGTGACTCAAAGCCATCTGTAACTCCAGTTCCAGGAGATCCAACACCTCTGGCCGCTGTGGGTACTGCATATGTGTGATATAATACATATATGCAGACAAAGCACTCAAACATATACAAATAAAGACAAAGTCCCCACCCACCCACCCTGAGACAGGGTTTTTCCTGAAACGAACTCTGTAACCAGGCTGGCCTCGAACACAGAAATCCGCCTGCCTCTGCCTCCCATGTGCTGGGATTAAAGGCATGTGCCACCACTGCCTGGCAAGAAAAAGGTTTTTAAAGAATGAAAGTGAGATACCAGCACGCCTGAATCAAAGTCTGAAGCTGTTTCCCTTCCCCCACCCCTCTGAGTGTTTTCCTTCTCCAGTACCTGTATGAGTAGAGGTTGGTCATTCGTGGAGCCTGGAGGACTGAAGCCAGGTACGACATAGCCAGCACAGGCTTAGGCACTCTGGGCAGCTGCACAACACAACAGGTCAGAGCTCTGCAAGGGTCAGGTCTTCTGTGGCAGGGCCCGGTGTAGTGAGAGTCCTACCTGCTTGGCTTTTCCAAAAGGAAAGGGAATGGCATCAAGCATGGTAGAGGGAGGGCCTGGCTCCGCACGCCACTCACTATGCAGGCACTCTGTTCTTGGCAGTTGGGAGCAGTAGTGGGTTAGACAGAGTTCTTTGCCCTTGAGCCTGTGTTCTATGGGGGGGAGGTGGCCCACAAGAGAATAACCCTGCATGAAGAATGAGCAATCAGCATCCTTTAGCAGTGAATTTGACTGCAGTTTTCAAAAAGTAGCCTTGTGTGGTGGCATAGGTGCACACCTTTAATCCTGGCACTTAGGAGGCAAAGGCAGATCTCTGAGTTTGAGGCTAACCTGGTCTACAAAGTGAGTTCTAGTACAACCAGGATTACACAGATAAACTGCATCTCAAAACACAAAGTACTGAATATATATATTTTTTGACATTCCCTAAACAATACAGTAAAATAACTGTATCCATAACATTTACATTTACTGGGTATTATAAATACTCTTGAGATGATTTAAAATATACAAGAAGCTATATGTGGGTTACATGCAAATTCTGTGGCATTTTATATAAAGGATAAGCCAATCAAGGTGATATCCATGAGGGTCCTGGAACTCATCGCTTGTGGATGCTGAAAGACTTAAGTAGCTTAGCTGTGGGACCCTGGTTTTATAGCTAAGGACACACTGAGTACATGAAATAACTTTGCAGAGGTCATTAGCATTAGAATCTACTGTATGGTCCCAGAGGGTGTCTCACGATCTTAAGCATTGTTCCTTAGCCATGAATAGGCCAGCCCTGACATCTGGTCAAATTCTGGGGATCCAGCAGATAGTGTGGTAGCCATGGACATGGTTCCTGGAGTGGGTTGGTGGTACCACCTGTGTTCCTGGTGGGGAATGGGGCTGGATCATTCTGTGTTCTAGACAGGGCCTAGCTCACACTGCTTAAGAGGAGGATGAATCACGGTGGAGAAGGCCAGCTTAGTCAGTACCCCATGCTGCTGCCGGTCCCCATCATAGACACTCCAGCTGTCTCCCTTCTGATAGCTCAGGGTCAAGAAGCACCATGGTGCAGGGTGTGCTCTGTCCAAGGACACCTGGCTGTGGCATGAATGTTTCTGTTTACAGTGTGGTAAGATGCTGTACCTGGCTAAGAGGTTCTGCAGGCTTCCCCTTATGTTCCCAAGCCCTTAGTGGGAGGCAGTTGGATCAGGAGCCTAGAACTTCTTGTCTGGAGAAGTCACCTTGCTAAAAGCCAGCTCCTGCCAACAAATGGCTTTGAGCACCTGGCTGTGGGGACAAGCCTGAGAGAGAAGTGAAAAGCACTAGCGTCTGATGTTCCCCCTGGGCAGTGAAGGCTGTGGGCAAGTGTAGTGTGGGAGTCTGGTCTGTCGGGCTGGGGGTCCAGGCCCACTGCTGCCTTCTGTGCTGTGTGTGGACTTTAGTAGCTCTCTGGTTCTCTCTTAGACTCACTTGGCTTATCTGGAATGTAAACTGGCTAATTCAAGGGGTCACTCGAACACTGATAATCCTGTTTCAGCAGGCCAGTAATAATGATAGCATTGACAGGCAGGGTTTTATGAGGGTTTCTATGGATTTGGTGCTGTGTGTGGTACAAACATGAATGCTCTGATGCTCACAGCTACCTACGGGCCACTCCTAACGTCCCTACTTGCACAGGGAACAGAGTCAGAAGTCCAGTGACTGTTCAGACCAGAGCTAGAAAGCAGTAGCCCTGAATTTAAATTTAGACTTGAACTCTGGAGCCCAGCTCTTACCCCTTGCCCCACATAACCTTCTTAGAAACTAGGATAACAGGGCTTGGGGCTCAGTGCCATCCTAACAGTGACAAATGAATAAATGTCACTGCTGTGGGTACCTTCCTATCTCACCAACAGATATTAGACTACAGAAGTCCTTAGAGATCACTTGGTTTGACCACCCTCCTGCCACTGCGCAATGGGATCCTAAGAGGGCAAGTGACAGCCCCAGCTTCACCTGACACAGCTGTCCACTTGTCTGGAGGAGCTGGAGGAGGGTATAGGTGGTCAGCTCCAGCTCCTTGCTGAGGTTCATGAAGGAGGTTTGCTACCATGTATATGTGTATGGGAGAGGAGTCACATAAACAGAGCTCAGCCCCACTGGGGCTTATTTGGTTTCTAGTGTGGCTGAACAGGCAGGCAGAGAGGCATGTGGCCTAGATTTCCTCCTGGGCTAGTGTTTGCAATGGTATAAATAGAGGCTTCCCTACTCTAAAACATGTTGTGTGACCAGGGCATATCATGGTGCCTCTTTAATCCTCAGTGTCTCACTCATAAGTAGGTTTTAGTGCATATGTTTTGGGTTTCAAAGGGGCCAGCATAGTATCGGGGTGTGGTGAGTGAATGATACAGTGTCGGCATGATTTGGTGGAGACTTCAGTGGTTAGTGCAGACCCAGCTCAGCTACCTTCTCGTGGGTGGGGTGACCTTGACTGAGTTAGTATACCTTTGGGGCCTCAGTGCCCTTGTACTGAAGTCCCATGGCATCCCTTGCAGGCCATGCCAAGGGTGCATGCACGTAGAGGATGCATGTAAAGCTCTTAGCTCAGAACCACGGGTCTAGTAACACCCCGAGCACCTGCCTGACACGAAGCATGAGTGTTAGCTTCAGTTCCTAATCCTTTTACTTATGGTGCTAGTGACTGAACCCATCGTCACATGCTCACTAGGCCAGTGCTCTGCCACTGAGCTGCAGCCTAGCCTCAAGATGCAAATGTGCATGCGCGCATTTCTCTGTACTGCTCCTGAAACAAAGCTGATCATTCCCATCCACTGCCTCATAATCGCCCTGTAAAATACATGGGCCAAGAAGGGACAGTGACTCGCACAAGCTCACACAGCTGGTTTCTCAGTCCAGCTCAGTCTGTTGCAAAGCCACTGCTCCACTTCACCTCAGTCTCCCAGAGGGATACCTTCCTCCGCCCCTCCTTTTCCCATTACTCTCCAGAGCCAGCAGCTCCTTGGAGCTTCAAGCCTCGTGAATGGCTTGGTTAAGCACTCGGCCGTTAAGCGTTCATCTCTTACAATTTCAATCCAATTCCTATAAGTTTATTGGCAAGACGGGGTGCATTAGAGCTGCCAAATTTAATAGATCAAATCCTCACGTCTGGGATGCAGTTTCTCGGAAGTAATGGGAGAAGAGAGGTTTTATACGTTTTCATTTGGAATGACTAGCCGTTCCTGATCCCATTACAGCCCCTGACTTAATAGCTGCCATCCCTGTCTGCTGCAGGAGCAACTTTCTCCATCAGCCTGCTTGGCTGCCTGAACCATCCAGGGCAATTGTTTGTCTCTCCTTCTCTCCCCAGTCCCTCCCTCCTGAGGTGTGTTCCCCCATCTGTTTGCTCTGTGAATTGGCTCCCAGAGTCAGCCTTGTTTGCCAGGTACTTGGCAGTCTGGAGCTTTGGCTACTACTCCAGGCAGCTACCTTGTAACCTCAGGGAAGTCATTTCCATCATTCTGGGGGCCTCAGGACCCTGCTCTGTTGTGTGAGGTTGCTCTAGCTTCTGTCTTTGCGGGTCCCTCTGGATGGCTCCCAGTGTGCTGCCAAGACCCAAGTCTTGGCTGTGAGAGGGACAGACTCACTACCCACCTTGGGCTCCAGACTCCTGGCATGGGAATGGTAGCTGAGGGAGCTGTTGCTGAGGCCCCGAAGACATTTCTGTCTGGTGCTGCCTGGGAACCTCCTCCCCCAGGATTCAGTAGTTCTCCTCAGGAAGCTGTCAGCACCTGCTGTGGAACTCTCCGGCTTCCCTGAGCATTGAGCTAGCTGTAGGAGGGAGGACACTTGGTAACAGAATATTTAGGGGACCTGAATGCGCTTCCTGCTTACCAGCTGTGTGATGTTAGGCAAATCACTTCCTCCCTCGGAATCCCTGTTGTCCCAAAGAGAACATGGTAACTCATTAATTCATTCTGCAAAGGCTTGATTGTCTACTCTATTCCAAGTACTGTTAAGGTGCTCAGGCACCTCAGAAACAGCAAACTATACTTGCCTTTGTGGATTTATATTCTTGTTGGAGAAGAAAGACAGTAACATACCAAGTGATTTATTGCTTTAAAGGAGATAAGTGCTGTGAGGGAAAATAAAACAGGGAGTGGCGAGAACTGAAGAGGATCCTGTGTGCTCAGATACAATGGTCGAGTTCAGATACAGTAGTCATGGTAGATTACTAAGAAGGTAGCATTTGAGCAAAGATCAAAGGACTGAGTGTCCATGGGTGACAGTATCTGAGGGACAGCATCAGGCCCAAGGGCAGCAAGTACAAACACAAGAAGGCAACCAAATGTCTGGCACGTGAGAGGAGCAGAGAGAGGGCCTAAACAGGAGAGAATACAGAGGAGGTCCCAGGTGTGACAGGGACACAGGAGGGTAGCCAGAGGGCTCACGATGATGGTCCTCCAGTGTATCCACTATTTAATTACCTAGAAACTTAAAGAAATAAACCTCAAGACTTGGGGCCTCATACTCTGAAGCTTTAGCTGGGTTGGTCCGTGTTGTGGACTGCAGCAGACGTGTAAGGTCCCTATGCCACGGGGCTTGTTACTCCTAATTGTCAACCCTGCAGACTCCACAAGAAGCAGACCTGGCATGTAGTGCTCAGCTGAGGGCCCTGTGCCCAGAGCTTTGGTTCGTGAAGTTTTCTTCAATAGCCTGATCACATGTTTTGCAGGGGCCCCAGCATATGTGGATGTGGCCATGGGGAAGCGGTACTTCTGTGATTACTGTGACCGATCCTTCCAGGACAACCTCCACAACCGAAAGAAGCACCTGAATGGGCTGCAGCACCTCAAGGCCAAGAAAGTGTGGTACGACATGTTCCGAGGTGCGTGCTGCTCGGGGCGTGGGGCCCGCTCCTGAGGCCTGCACCCAACCTTCCACCAGACAAGGAAACTCCAGGGACAGTCTGGGATGGACTGGTGTTCTTACATTTATTTTTATTTTTTAAAGATTTACTTATTATTATAAATGAGTATACAAAAGAGGGTATCAGATTTCATTATGGGTGGTTGTGAGCCACCATGTGGTTGCTGGGATTTGAACTCACGACCTTTGGGAGAACAGTCAGTGCTCTTACCCGCTGAGCCATCTCACCAGCCCCCTTACATTTATTTTTATCTTATGTATATAAGTGTTTGCTTGCATGTGTGCTTGGTGCCTGTGGAAATCAGAAGAAGGTGTCAAATGCTCTGTTATGGACAGTTGGGAACACCATAGAGATGCTGTAAACTGAACCCAGGTCATCTGCGGACCCTGAGAGGCACTGTGCATGTCACCCAGAGCTGAGGCTTCACTCAGCACTGTCCTGTCCCTTCAGACAAATCCATGCACCCTCCAGCAACTGGTGTGCCATGGGCCATGGTTAGGACAGGCACAGGCCCTGAAGACCTGTCAGTCACTGACAACAAACATGAGCCTAACTCCGTTGTACGTAAAACAGACACAGCAATAGGGGAATGAATGCAGTAGTCCCATTGTGACTAGCACAGAAGGGTCTATTAAGAAGGAATGGTGTCTGTATGTCCCAACATTGACCTCAGGCTCTTTGTCTCATGAGCTCGGTGAGTGCCTAGTAGTATTGAGCTCACAGCCAGCCTTTGAAGGTTCAGAGGTGGATAAAGCAGGGCTCTCCTTTCACGCTGTGTTGTATAAGTTACTTATTTCATTTATTTGTGTGTTTGTGAGTGCACATGTGTGGACAACTTGTGAGAATCAGTTTTATTCTACCATGTGAGTTCTAGGTCTGGAACTCAAGTCTTTTTTTTTTTTCCTCCTTTGGTTTTTCAAGACAGGGTTTCTCTGTAAAGCTCTGGCTGTCCTGGAACTCACTCTGTAGACCAGGCTGGCCTTGAACTCAGAAATCCACCTGCTTCTGCCTCCCAGGTGCCAGGATTAAAGATGTGCACCACCATTGCCCAGCTTGGAACTCAAGTCTTTAGACTAGGCAGCAAGCACCTTTATCTGCTGAGCCATCTCAAGGGCCCTGTGCTCTTTCCTGCAGGGTGTTTGGGCAAAGTCCTTGGCTTGCTTTGGCTTCTGTGCTCTGCTGGTGTTCCCTTCCTGCCCTGCATCTCCTCTCAGTGGACTTGCCCATCCCACTGTCCTCCCATATCAGGGCAGGCCCTGAATCTCAGAACTGAAGTCAGACTGCAAATCCTCAGGCAGAGCCAGGTTGTCTGGTGACAGGTTCACCACTTACTGCCATGACACCCATGGATAGTAGTGCAGCTGTGGACTGGAAGACAGGGCAGGGTCTCACTTGATCTGCACTTAAATCCACAGCCTGGCACAGTGCCTGGGACATAAGAAGGATGTGCTAAGTGATGCTTCAGAGACAAAGGGCTAAATGCTCAAACAAGCATAGGGCCCCAGAGGCAGCTGGGGTTTGGAAAGGTGAAGCCAGAAAGACTGATATTTCAGGTCACAAAGAGCATCACATGTCAAGTGGAGGAGCAAGGCTCCTCTGTAGGGCCTGGGCTGCTGCAGGGGTTCAGTTTGGAGTCTTTCAGAGGCACTAAGGAATTGTTAGCAATCATAATGACTCTCCTCTTGGAGGAATTAAAACAGAACTGGAAAATGTGCACATGTTGTATAATCCTAGCACCCGGGAGGCTGAGGCAGGAGAGTAAAGACTTTGAGGTAGCCAGAACAATACAGTGAGTCCAAAGTCAGCCAGGGTTTCGTAGCGAGATCGTGTCCAAAGATGGAAAAACATACAGATGAGCCCGAGACTCACACCTGGCGATGCAGGCCTGTAATCGTGGCCAGGTGTCCAGCCCACCTTTCCTCTTGTCCAGGGTGGGTAGAAGGGCCTCTGAGCTCAGGCCTTCCTACTTTTTTCAGAATTTTTGATTGTTTTGCAACAGGATCTTGCTGTGCTGGGTGCATACCTTTAATCCCAGCAAGAGACAAGGGAATCTCTGAGTTCAAGGACAGCCAGGGCTACACAGAGAAATCCTGTCTTGAAAAAACAAAAGAAGAAGAAAGAAAGAAAAGAAAGGATTTGGCTATTCGGCCTAAGCTGATCTTGATTGAACTCCTGTTCTCAAACAGTCCTTTGTCACCTTCCGAGTATCAAGGACTATGGGTGTGCACCACCATGCCTGGCCTACTCACAGAGTTTTGACCGATTGGTACTTTTCCTGCTAAGAAGCACACAAATTTAAAACCATAACTGTACAATGAGAATAAAGAGAGAAGAAATTAGAAGCCAGAGTTAAACAAGCATCCAGAATAACGGCTGGGAAGTCTTGTGTGGGCCGTGGCTGGTGTGGCTTTGAGTCTCCACCACTGATGCTAGGAGAAATGAAGAGTGGGGTCACAGCTCCCCTCTGCATGCCATCCCTAGGCCCCGGCTCTGGGAGCCATCCCTAGACCCCAGTGGAATTGGGGAGGAAGGAAGGAAGAACCGTCCTGTGTATCAGGATGTTGACAAAAGTTTTTCATGTTGAAAAACTATGTGTCACTTAATAACAAGGACACATTGTTATGTAGCTACCACCAACTAGAAGAGTCATGACACCACTAGGTGATAGGTCACCATTGTACGTGTGTTCTGCCATGGAGCAGGACATGTGTGTGCTCTGTGACTGTGCTCACAGGCTTGCAGGAAGTATACAGAAGTTCTGTGGTGCTAAATTTTTCAAATTTCCCTGTCCAAACCCATTGTACAGACAACCTGCAGCCCAGAGCCTCTAGCCTCAAACCGCCTCATGGTCTTAGCTGGTCCCGAGGGGTATAGGGAGTGGAGGTCACCTCAGTTTAAACCCCTCTGTCCAACTCCACCACTGTGTCCAACCCCAGCTTCCACTCCTCCATGGGTAGAGAGCTCTCTTCTTAGGGTTGTGTACCACTGATATCACACCCCCAGACTCTACCTCCTGCATGGAATCACCTGAATCCAGCCTTCTCTTCCAGATGCAGCCGCCATCTTGCTGGATGAACAGAACAAGCGACCCTGCAGGAAATTCCTGCTGACAGGTAAGTGCTCCCACTCAGCTCTGGTCCTGACAGAAAAGCAGCATCTTGTCTGGCCCGCGTGGCACCCAGTAGTGTCTCCTCCAGTCCCTACTGCCATCCTGAACCACTTCTGGTGTTGACTTTATCTGACTGACCAGTTGAAACATCTCTAGGAATGTCTTCTCACCTAGAGAGACCCTCAGATGTCCAATACGATCCTATCGGCTTACTCAGAATAAGAAGCCAGGGAAGACTACTGAGGTCAACTTAGCCAGGGAGCCTGATCTCCTGTGTCCTCCTTCCCAGCAGGCAGAGCAGAGATAGGAACAGGTCTAGAATTTCAAGTTTAGAGTCGGAACCATGTGTGCTAGGTGTTCCTTTCAGGGCCTAAGCTCCTAAGAAAATGAGCGTAGGATTGGTGTAGTGGTGCTGGCCCATTTTCCCTTGGGAAGTGAAGCCATGAGCATTAAGAATTCAAGCTCCTGGGGCTGGCGAGATGGCTTAGTGGGTGGGAGCACTGACTGCTCTTCCAGGAGTCCTGGGTTCAAATCCCAGAAACCACATGGTGGCTTACAACCATCTGTTATGAGACTTGATGCCCTCTCTCTGCTGGTGCGTCTGAAGTCAGGTACAGTGTACTTATATATAATAATAAATAAATAAATATTAAAAAAAAAATTCAAGCTTCTCCTGGCTCTGTGCTTCTGCCAGGACCATGGTGGTGCATGCCTTTAATCCCAGCACTTGGGAGGCAGAGGCAGGCAGATTTCTAAGTTTGAGGCCAGCCTGGTCTACAGAGTGAGTTCCAGGACAGCCAGGGGCTACACAGAGAAACCCTGTCTCAAAAAAAAAAAAAAAAAAAAAAAAAAAAAAAACACACACACACACAAAGAATTAAAGCCCAGTCAAGGCTATGTAGCAAGCCCTGTGTTTAGAAAAAAAGAATGTATATTTCAAAAAAGAAATAAAGGTATCAGTAACTAATGGAAGCAAAGACACAGTTAGGGATGGAAAGTCAGGTGATTGTGGAATGACTACCCTAAGGGATTGTCCCTGAGCTTCCTGGCAACCAAAGATGGAAACCACAAGGACTTACATCGTGTATACAGGTGCTTACTGTGGGGAGGCACTGCTGTTGGACTAGTCTGGGCAAATTGCCAGACTCCCCTCAAGAGGCAGTGCTTCCTGACCAGTGACCACCAGGCCTGCGGGTCAGACCTTCTTCCCTCTATAGACTTGGCCTCGGTCTGTGTGTGTGCTGGTAGTTATCCTAGCTGAGGACACCACTGGTCTGTCATTTCCAACGACATACTTTAGATTCCTTGATCGATAACGGGAAAGCCATCCAAACATTGGCCTCCCCTTGGCAAAGATGCCCCCAGGTCTCTGAGGAGCAGTCCAGCTGCTGGTGCAAGCTAAGTGAGCTGGCAAAGCGCCAGATAGGGACGCCAGCGTGTACGGTGGCCTAGGCGAGAGAAGCATGAGCCCCTCGGGAACCCACGTGCAGCTCGCTGAGCCCCACGGATACTAGCCCCATAGCATGGGCTGGCGATGAGGATGGCCTGCTCATCCTGTGTGGCCCAGCACTGACAAGCTTCAGCTGGACTCTCTCTCACGGAGTCCTGATGCTTGATGGGCCAGACTGCTGAGTGGGATTAGAGCTAGAGAGAGTCTGGAGTTTCTGTTCCAGACTGGGGCTGCTACTCTAGATCCTAAAATCCTGCCCTAAAACTCTGAGACCTGTCTGTCAGAGTGCCCTCAGCTGCAGCAGAGCCTTCCTGAGCAGAGAGTAACTGTCTTCCCATTGCAGGCCAGTGCGACTTTGGCTCCAACTGCAGATTTTCCCACATGTCCGAACAAGATCTGCAAGAGCTGAGCATCCAGGTGGAGGGTACGCAGAGGTGAAGCAGGATTGACAGGTGGGGATGGGAGGGGCTCTAACACCAGGAAGCTGCTCCGTGCCACCCCGCGTTCTCCTTTACTGGCATTACTGTGTGAGTAAGCAAGGACTGCCCAGGCTGATGGCGAATCCCCGAACCTTCCAATTGGGTGGGTGTCAGGAACAGGGCTGTGTCCCTTGGAAACGAAGCACACGTGGCTTCTTCCCAGGACCCTGAAGGTATGTCCTCGGCTCACCTTCTGCCTGCTGCTAGTGTCTGTTGTCCCCATGCTTACCTCCCTCCCCTCTCCTCCCTTCCCCCTCCCTCTCTCCTGCAGTCAGGCAACACTGGAGTCCTTATTCAGCACCAGGCAAGTACCCTACAACCTATGAGGACAAAGTCTGCAAAAAATACTTCCCTACTGGGCTTGGTGACACAAGTAATCTCAAACTTGAAAGGTGGAGGCAGGAGGATCTGGAATTTAAGGTTGACCTCCTGAACTTGAACTACATATCTAGTTCAAGCCTGAATACCTGAGACCTGCCTCCCATGCCCTGCCCCCCAAACAAAAGAAAGCAAGGCCTGTGCTGTGAGGTTCCTGGTTATTGTGACTTTTGTGAGAGCTGGCACATCTGCCTCTGAATTCACTGCTCATTCCCAATTACAGACCAGGAGGTTCCCCTTGGGTGCTCCTCGCTGTCACCTGTAGCACCTTTTTGAACAGGTGGAGAAAATGAACCAGCTCTCAGGCGAAGGGCCTGCAGGCTGGCACCACGTAGAGTTTCCAGGAGCTTCCCCCCAAGCCCCCGGGGCAGATGTGAGGCCTCATGGGGCAGCCAGAGTCCTGCCAGTTGCAGGCTCCAGCTCTTGGCTCCATGTGTGCTCACAGTGGAGGGAACACAGGCCTAAGGCCTTGAGCTGAGCAGGAGGCAGGGTTCAGTGGAATCAGAGCCAGGAGGAGGCCTGGGGCAGCTGACAGTTTAAGTGCTTCTGGTTCCATCAGCTCCTCTGTAACCTTGGCATCTGAGTAATGGTGAAGATGAGTGAGAGGATGCCTATGCAATGTCGGTGCAGAGCCTGCTCCTGAGTCAATACAGTTCCACCAGTTTATTTTTCCCTGGCTCAAGATGCCCCTCCCCCACCCCCATCCCACAGGGCTGGAGAAGTGGCTCAGAGGTTAAGAGACACTGGCTGCTCTTCCAGAGGTCCTGAGTTTCAATTCCTAGCAACCATCTGTAATGAGATCCAGTGCATTCTTCTGGTGTGTCTGAAGAGAGCAACAGTGTACTCACATACATGAAATAAAAAGACCCCACCCCACACTGCTCAGAGCCCGACTCCCTGGCTCTCACCCAGCATGCATGAGTTCTTTCCACTCGTTGCTTGTTTTCTAGTACAGTGAGGAGAAAAACCAGGAAACCAAGACTTATTACCTTGCCTAGAGTCAGAGACCTGGCAGGTACAACCCCATCTTACAGTCCACATTGCATCCCCAACTTAAACCCCTCTTGAGAGTGAAACTCTGTATTCATTGTCCTTCTTCTAGCTCCCAAGGCTTGGAGATAGCCAGCCGGTCTCTGACAGAGAACAGAGCGAGGCTTAGATCACTAAGTCATTGTGCACAGAGGAGCTGGGGAGCTGGTGGAAGGAAGGGGACAAACCTGTGGCTCTGATCCTGACCTACTGGCCCACTTCCTCCTGATAGACTAGTACATCATTCCAGGGCTTTTCCAGCACCTGCCGCTCTGTGGAAGAGTGAGATTCAGGCCAGCAGGGTTGTCCCTCATCCTTCCTTGTCACTCTGTTCTCCACAGAGGAGAGGCGGGCCAAAGAATGGCCACTGGAGACTGCTGAGCTTCCTGAGGGCCACCTGGAGGACTGGCTGGAGAAGAGAGCTAAGAGGCTAAGCTCAGCCCCAAGCAGCAGGTAAGGGCAGTAAGATTATCCTTTCTTTCCCTCTGGGAGCTGCCTGAGGCATCTATATGAACTGCCCGGGCCCAGGGACCAACCGTGAACCTCCACTACGGAGTTTCCTGAAAAGAGGTGTGACTCCCCCCTTGGCCATGACTAAAGGTCAGGACCTCACCTGTGGCAGCCAAGCTCCATATGTACCTGGCTTACGGTGCCCTATAGGGCTCTGTAGAAGCAGAGACTCGAAGAGACAACAAGGTCATTATCCCTCTGCATCCCTGGGACTCGGGATGCTTTGAAGTAGACATCCTCTCTTCTTACACCAGGATGTGCTGAGCCAGGAACTACTGAAGTATGGCCGTGTGTTCTCTCCTCTCTTTGGAGAGTCAGGATGCAACCCACATTTCACGTCATCAGACAGATGCACAGGGAGCGGGTAGGAGCTCTGCAGCCACATGGGATCAACAAGGCCAGGGCAGAGGAGGAAGAAGGGCGAAGCTGCGTGTGGCTTTGTACTTGCTGCTCCTGATTGTCAGACTCTGTATCTCTGTGGCCCCAAGGGACAGTGACTTAGCTATGGTGAGGGTGTCTGTCAAACACTCCGTGGAACTAAAACTTCCTCCAGGCTCTGCCTCAGGCTCAATGTTGAGCCTCTTATCCCAGAGGAAAGGGATTAGTATTGTTATTTAATTCTGTTTTTCAACATTTATTTGGGAGAAGGTATGCACATATACACATACAGGTGGGTCAGAGGATGACTTTCCGGAGTCATTTCTCTCTTCCCACAAAGCAGCACCATGTAGGTTCCGGATCTTGCATCTTGGCTGCAGCGCCTTCATCTGCGGAGCTTTCTCCAGCCCCTGCTATGGCATAGGCCTGCTCTGTATTTTATCTTTAAAAAAAAAAAAAACAGGGCTGGCGAGATGGCTCAGTGGGTAAGAGCACTGACTGCTCTTCCTAAGATCCTGAGTTCAAATCCCAGCAACCACACGGTGGCTCACAACCACCTGTAATGAGATCTGATGCCCTCTTCTGGTGTGTTTGAAGACAACTACGGTGTACTTATGTATAATAATAAATAAATCTTTGAAAAAATAATAATTAAAAAAAAAAACCACCAAGCAGTGGTGGTGCACACCTTTAATCCCAGCACTTGGGAGGCAGAGGCAGGCAGATTCTGAGTTCAAGGCCAGCCTGGTCTACAGAGTGAGTTCCAGGACAGCCAGGGCTACACAGAGAAACCCTGTCTTGGAAAACCAAAAAACCAAAACTAAAACCAGTGGCTTCATTGTTTATGAGAATGGGTGTTTTGCCTGCCTATCTGTCTGTGCACTGTGTGCATGCAGTGCCTGTGGAGACCAGAAGAGGGCATCATGTCCCCGGGAACTGGAGTTAGAGATAGTTGTGAGCTGCCATGTTGAGGCTGGAAATCAAATCTAGATCATCTAGAAGAGTACCCAGTGCTCTCAACTTCTGTTTACTTTTAAACCTGTGCCCTGTATCTGTATCCCCACTTAAAATATATATAGTACAGAGCTGGAGAGATGGCTCAGTGGTTAAGAGTACTGACTGTTCTTCCAGAGGTCCTGAGTTCAATTTCCTAGCACCCACATGGTGGCTCACAACCATCAGTAGTGGGATCTGATGCCCTCTCTGGCACACAGGTAAACATGCAGATAGAACACTCATACATAAAATAAATAAATAATCTTTAAAAATATATACATACATACATACATACATATAAAGTACAACCAGATAGTGGTGGGACACATCTATAATCCCAGCACTTGGGAGGCAGAGGCAGGCCTCGTCTATAGAGTGAGTTCTAAGACAGCAAGGCTACATGGAGAAACCTATCTTAAATAGCAAACACACAAAAACCAAATTACACACACACACACACACACACACACACACACACACACACACACACACTACAGATATAACTTAAACAGAATATGACACCCCTTTCTTTTGGACTCGTTTAAAGGGATGTAGTTTTGAACATTGTCTAGGAATGTAGGTTCCTTCCGCTATGTAAGGGGGTTCATGCTAGTCAGAGCCACGGGTGTTCATTCTGAGCCCACCGTAAGGATCTGTCTGGGCTCCCCACTTGCTAACTGTGAGGTGTTGCCTGCTTACTCCACTGTTCTGCCTCAGCAGTCTCCTTCCCTGGGAGTGAGTGACAGCCTAGGCACCCAGGGGTGGTGAGAAGAGTTCAGGAAGATTGTGTCTCAGGCCTTGAGCGAGACATAAGCAGACAGCAAGTGTACAGTGCCTGCCTGAGTGCAGACAGGCATTCTCAGTGTGGATGTGGGTGCAGGGGGATTGGGGGGGGGCGGTGGCACAGGGGAAATGAGAAGGATCGACTAGCCCAAGCCACTGCTCCAAGTCGTGGCCACACGATGGCATGGTTTGATGGTCATGGTGTGTCCTGTACATGGTCCTAGGGAGCCCGGCACACTGTTGTGCAATTGTGCAGTGTGTTCTTCCTCCTTGGGTACCTGTGTCCTTGGCCATACATGGAAGGCCAGAAATGAAAAGGACCCTCAGCTCCTCTGCTACCATGTTCAGGGACCAGCAGCCCCAGCATGTCTCAGCTGACAGTGACAGTAACTAGGTGGAGAAGATGCATCTGTGCCACCCAAGGTTCTCAGAACTCTGAATCCTGCTTCCGGGACCACTCTCCTTCTGGCCACTTCCAGGGAATTGCCTTTCTCTGTAGCTGCCTGTTGTCTGTCTCCACCTCAGCACTGGCTTCCTGAGGCTCCAGGCAAGATGACTTCCTCTGAGGGCAGAGCAAGCTTGTCTAGCCTTGAAAGGAGTTAGCGGCAGAGAGAGATGCTTTACTCTGAGATGTGTCCCCATTCTGTTCCAACCTCTCCAGCTTTGTGTTCTGCCTCTGCATCTCTGTGTGCCCTGTTGTGTCCCCCATCCTGGAGAGGAGCCCTGTGGGACCAGTGTACCCTTTGCCCCTGGGCTGCCCTCTGCAGCCTTTGCAGCTCCTCTCATACCTCAGCCCCACTAGTTTTAGAAAGTGCCTATCCCTCCTGAGACCTCCAGATGCCCACTGCAGTGTCCTCTTAGGAAGACCCCAGACTCAAGGCTCAGTCCACCATCTACCTCTTAACCTTACTTGGGTCACACTGGACACTGGCCTCTCTCTTATGCCAGAACCCTACTCAGCCTAGAAGCAGAAACAATGCCCTGGGACATGGTGACTATGAAGACACATTTAGGGCAGCACGGACCCTAGCCTGGCTGACAGCACCGAGGGCCCTTTCAGGGACTCCTCCTTTCAGGATGGATGCTTTCCCTCCAGGGCACGGATGCTACCTGGGTCACCTAGCACCTCTCCGACCTGTGGGCTCCAGCACCTACAGGCAGAAAACCCCTACAAAGCCAGGTTGACTCTTGGGGCCAGAGGCAGGGGCAGTGGGGGGTAGCTTGTTGGTACATGCTCATTTCCTCAGCCTTGACCCTGAGGAACCAGCCAAGAGCAGACAGCAGCTGCAGAAGGGAGCCACTGGCCTCAGCCGGACAGGACGCACAGGCTAATCCCCTGGCCGGCCAGGCGGTGCTGTCCACGCTTCCTATTGTTGGCTCTTCTGATTGTGCGTTTATCCTTCTTAATCTCCCGCAGGCACCCTTCTCTGGGCCAGCGCTCTGTCCCTGTACATTCACCTCTGTAAGACTTTCCTTTTGATAAGGACCAGGGCTGGGGACATGGCAGGCTGCTGTCGCTGCCCTTGTGCACAGAGCAGGCAGGCCATGGTGAGCATTGCACACCTGTGCCCCGTGAGGCAGGGTCCTGGCAAGGTCTCACGAAGGATGATGGTAGTCTCAGCAGGCAGTACACTGTCTGAGCTACTCCTTAGAGAACGGGTCTGAGGCTTAGGAGGTAGGAACTCCCAGAGACCACTCTTCCCTGAGGGAGCCCTGCCACTACTGTGACCCCACGAGAAGCCCTAGGTTGGCTGATATCTGGGGCACCCCCTTCAGCAACTGTGGAGTCTTTCCTACACTCAGTCTTCTCTGTGCCTGGTGGAGCTTATAAAATCCCCCGGCACCATAAATCATGTCAGGAGCTGCTTTCTGCTTTCTGCACTTTTCAGCAGGCAGCAAGCGGCTGAGCAGGGGGTGTCCCTATCCACTCAGTGGGAGTTGGGAAGCTGCATTCAGGGCTCCCAGCAAGACCTCCACTCCAGGCAACTCTGCTGTGGTGTGCCTCGGGGCAGGCTGGATGGATGTGGCCAGGCAGACTCCTAGGTGGCCCCCATCACCACCTCTCCGGCCCAGTAGTCCAGATTCCTCCCAGGAGGCTCAGGGCCTTCTCTTTCTGCAGAGAGCTGGCTGCTTGCTACCCAAGATGGTCAAGAGCTGCCAGGAAGTTCCTGAAAGTTGAGGTAGAAGGAACCGAAGGAGCAGGGACAGTGTGCATTGCCGCTTTTCCTTGTTTCAGAGGCTTGTGTGCTTGTAAACCTTTGGACGTGTGGCTGACCCCCTTCCTGATAGTTCAGCCAGGGGGTTTGCATGAGGATCCCAGGCTTTCTCTAGGTCATGTGTCTCTTCTCGTGAGAGCGCTTAGCCTGGTATGACTGTTGTGCCATTGGGTGGCCCCTTGGTGCTGGGCTTGGGCTACAAATGCCATCTCTACCACTACGTCCACCCTTTGAGAGTACCTAGGTGGCTTCAAAGAGCTTGAGCAGCAGTGCCCACCTAGGACATCAGGCATCTGGGCCCAGCTCTGCAGGGTCTAGGTGGGGGGCAGGGCAGGCTGCCGGCATGCTGCTCTGGGTCTGGATGTTCCAGGTTGTACCTAAGGACCCTCCCCTTCCTAAGGAGCACTTCAGAGGGGCCCTGAGTTTAGGAGTAAGCAGCAAGGAGGTGAGTGAGTGAGGTGAGAAGTAAGGCTTCTGTTTAACTTAGAACCCTTTTCCTGCTTTCAGAGGCTCGTGTACTTGTAGGATTTAGGAAAAGTATAAAGAGGTTAAAAGAGACACCCCCACCCACCTGTAACTACGCCACGCAGACAGAACCAGGGCTGACATTTCACTGTAACTTCCAGGGTTGTTTTTATGCATTTATATATGTTATATATTTTTAAACAAAAATAGTATCATGCTATATACATTATTTTATAAGCTGCTTTTTCTCCTTACTCACATAGTATATCTTTCTTCATCAGTGCATATAGGCCTTGATTTTTACACAGGCTGCATAGCATTCTCTGTTGTGGACGTGCATAAATATTTAACCAGTCCCTCTCAGGTGGACACTAAGGGTACTTCCATATTGCCCAAGGCCATTCCGGTAGTTCAGTCTCCGTGGCCAGCCCCCCACCCCTTGCCTTGGGCTCAGTTCCAGGAAGAGGTTGCTGGCTCAGAGGGTCTGCAGGTTATCTGGGTTCTGCTTCCAGAAGGGCCATGCAGGTGGCTACCCTTCCTGACAGTCAGGATGGTGGGAGAGCAAGGTGGGTCTGCGAGGTGCCCGCACTAATCCCCTACCTTTCTCCTTTCTAGGGCTGAACCCATCAGAACCACTGCCTTCCAGTACCCTGTGGGCTGGCCGCCAATGCAGGAGCTGCCCCCCTCCCTGCGGGCACCCCCACCCGGAGGATGTTCCCTACAGTCCAGAGTCCACTGGGGCTGAGCTCTTCCCCACCTCCCTGCCTGACTTCCCACCTGTCTCATCAGTCACAACTGCCCAACCTAGGAAGTAGAGCTGCCTCCCCTCCCTCTGTTTGCCCTGGGGCCTCTGAGCCTGGCCTCCCATCCACCCACCATCCCTCAGGGCATTTCTCTAGAAAATGGGTGAGAAACTTCTGAATGTTTATAAAGTCTTCCTCAATGGCTTGCCTGTCTCTCTTGCTGGTTCTCATGCTCTTGACTCTGTCCCCCTGCCTCCATCAGGGGACAGGTGGGCTGGAATGAGACAGTGTCCCCTCTAGGGTGCTTAGGGATCAATAAAGGCTCAGCCAGGCTGGGCACAGTGTATGCCAGTGTGGCGGCAGCCCAGCTAGTAAGTGGCCCCAGGCTGGGGAAGGGAGCTGAGGACTGCCAACAGTCTCGGCCCCTGAAGAGCTGAAGGCTTGCATCTGCCCAAGCTGAGCTGGTGCCAGGAAATGGCGTGACACAGGTGGAGCAAGCATGAAGCTGGATCTCCAGCCTGGAGGGTACAGAGAAGTGGGGCCCCCAAGAGGGAAGGCCCTGGAAAGAGTGGTCTGTGGCCACTGACAGTGCAGGGCTGTGGCAGACCCTCAGGGGACTCCGATCCCTAGGGAGTGGCTCAGGGCCTTCCAAGGTTACACCCTGGCCAGTGGGGAGTCACATGGGCTACAGGATCTCTGCTTCTTTCCTCAGTTGGGCTTCTAGGTTCTGTGCTAGGAGAATTCGGCCCTTGTCTCTAAGCCTTTGGTGGATGGCTCAGAAATTCATGGGCCTTGGGGCTATCTCTCATGCCCCATCTTTCATGAGCATCTGCCTTTCCTGAAAAGCCCTGTGGAAGAAGAATCTGAAGCCAGATCTCAGGCCCTTAAAAGCCTCAGACTTCTCACTTGTGAAATGGGCAGGCACAGGCCCCAGAAGGTGCATGGAGGACTGGCTTTTGGGTCTAAGGAGTGTCAGAGACTCAGCCCTGTGCCCACCTCCACCCTGCCCAGTGTTCTGGACATGAGTTCCTTGCCTGCCTAAAAGATCACAGCACTAACTGGATCCTGGGGGCTCCTGTGCAAGTCCCTCCTTTTCCAGGAGCTCCTGAGTGGTGGGAAGTGAACACTACACACAGGCCAGGTGAGGGCACAGGCAGGGTATAGGGGCTAGGGCTGACCTCAAAGCCACCACCAGGTCCTCCACAGCTGGGTCATGGCTCCATGCAAGGCCTATGGGGTGAGGAATGGGGTGGTCAATGTCCAGGCTTGAAATGCCCAGGGGTGGTGGCCCAGGGAGCAAGCTGGGGGAAGGGCGGCAGGCAGCAGTAGGTGTGGAGTGGGCGCTGCAGGCACCCGCGCGGTGTCTATTTCATGCCGCTGCGCAGCACCTGGTTGGCCGCGATGAGCATGACACTGATGATGAAGGCGATGGCAAAGGCGCAGATCAGGCTCTTACGCACGCACGTCTGGCGGATCTGCTGGTTGGAACAGGCTGCAGCCGCCCACCAGGAACACCAGGGAAAGAGACAAAGGGGAACAGGGAAGGGATGGGATCAGATCTGCACTTTGGCACAAGGACACTGGGCTGGGATAAGTAAGGTGGCCCCCTGTGCAAACCCTTGGTTTGTGCTCCTGCTCAAGCACTGGAACCCACCCACAAAGACCCCAGGCAGGCCACTCACTCTCCACATCCACAGGACACTCCTCAGCAGTGCCCAGGTGGCTCTCCTCTTCTGTCATGATGATGTTCTCTATGTCCTTCATGGACAAGTGCTCGCAGAAGGTGTCATAGAGAAGTCGCTTCAGCTCATCCACTGTCAGCTTCTGCATGTCACACTTGGGTGGCAAAAGGGACGACAAGTGTTCTGGCCACTACCCTGCCACTGTCCCCACCCAGCACCCTGTAAGTGCACGGTCCCAACAACAGGCCTCCAGACTGAAGCACCTACACTATTCAGTCCCCAGGAGCCCGGGGCCTCCAGGAAACAGGACACTCAGTGGACAGTGGCCATCCCCCACTCACTGTGGCATGGATCTAACCATTCACAGGCCCCATGACACACCTCCTCATAGCAGAGTCCCAGTCAGCCAGGGCATACCTTCCAGAAGACTGTGTCAAAGTCAGTGCCATGGAACTTCTCTGGGATCCCCGAGGTGGAAAGCTTGGGTCCCAGGAGTGTTACAAACTCCTCAAAGTCCACTTGGCCATCACCTAGAATGGGCACAGGGTCAAACTGAGACAGCACAAGCAAGCACCCCAGAGTTCAGGGCATAAAATGGAGTCTTGGCCTGCCTCTGACCAACCATGGGACCTCAGCTCCTTCCCTGAGCCTTCAATCAATTTCAGGTGTGCCTAATGTACCAAGCTCTGAGCTAATGTCAAGGCTACCAAATGTGGTGGAGCTCTATGGGAGACCGTGGGAGGAGAGCAGCAGATGGTCCCCAGATGTGGGACACTCTCCTGGTACACTCAGAACTCTCATGGCCCTCAGCACAGTACTGATCATCCACTGATCATCCTTTCTGCCGTACAGATTGGAAAGGAGCTCGCTCTCTGGAGCGGGGAGAGGCAACAGGTGGGAGGGCGCAGAGGGAACTTGACATTACTAATCATTCTCAGTAGTTTATCTTTAATAAAAATACCAGGTGGCAAATGCAGCCACCAATTCTTTGGGTGGTAGAAGCTGAGCTATTTATTCTACCCTCCTTTTCCATACTTAAGAATCTTTCTCAGACCATGGAGTGGGAGGGGCAGTTAGACCCATGCGTGGCTGGGACTGTCACACCCCTTCTGACCTCTACTTTCTAGGATGAGAACTGTTGATAGATTATGACCACAGGAAGCAAAAGGTTCAGGTCCCGGGGCCTAGATGACGGTGGGCAGGTAAACCGAGGCAGGGCATCTCACCATCCATGTCTAGCCGCTGGATGATAACTTCCAGCTCCACCTCGTTGGGCATGTAGCCCAGGGAGCGCATGGCCGTTCCCAGCTCCTGCTTAGAGATGAAACCGTTGCCATCGCGGTCGAATACCTTGAAGGCCTCTCGGATCTCTGTGGAGGAACAGAGAAGCTGAAACCAGCCCTGCCTCCAGCAACCTATAACTCTGTGGAGAGCCAGTCATAGGATGTCCAGGACACACTCTTGAGCTGTGATCTGGGGTCTCTGGATAGGCAGGGAAGAAGAGACAAAGGTACATCTGGCCTGAGACAGTGACCACACTTGGGTCTGACAGCCTTCCTGATGTGCTCAGGACTACACCATGTGGTGGGCGCAGGGAGAGCACCAGATCTGCTAGCCAGGTTAGCTGCTGAAGGCTCGCTACTTGACATCATCCTGTCTCATCCCCTTCCCGCTGGACTTCCTGTCCCGGGAAGTGCCTGCAGCACTAACTCATGGTGAGATGACCATGTAATTCTAGCTAGTGAGTGATGATTAGAATTCACAGGCTTTGTGGTTTAGGCAAAGATAGGAATAAGAGCTGATCCACACCAGGCCCAGGCATGATCTTTGCGCTTCATGCTCTCCATAAGCACAGTAGGGAAGACTGAGGCCTGAGGGCCCAAGGGATTCTGCATTTGAACCTGGGGAACAATGCACTTGACTGGGACTTTGGAACCAAACAACACACTATTCTCTTAGGCCAGCCTCAGTCTTCCGCACAGCAGATGGGTGGTATGTGGGAGCACCACTGAAGCAAACACAGCAGGAAGCTGCTGAGGGCTCCTAGCCTCTCACCTTTGCCCTACCTGTCTCTCTTGGAAATCAAGCAGGATCCTAAAGAACATTTCCCTAGAGGGACAGACTTCAATCCATTAGATCCAGCTCCCGTGGGCTCCTTGTTCATCCTCATGGCCTTTGCCTAAATTGTTCCCTGGGTGGAAGTTCGCTCAGCAGGCAAAAGTCATGGTGTGTGTGCGAGTGTGCGTGTGGGTGTGTGATTAAAGAAGATGAGGTACTCCACACTGCAGACCTAGATGGGTTTAAGAGGGCAGAAGGCCAGCCTATTGCAGTGAGGATACATGGTGATTACACTATCCTAATGGTTACACTACCCCAGGCCTTAGGGTTCCATGAGCCCTGAAATGGCTTGTAAGGGCCTACACTTTCCCTGGCCTTAGGAGAACAGGGAGTGTAGGCCAGCCTGTTGGCCCTGCCACAGAGTAGAAACCATGGTCCTGATCCTTGTCTGGTTCTTCCATGTGGGATCACACATGAGGTCTTGGGGTCAGAGTCCCACTGTCAGGCTGGGGTAAACATTCCCCACATGTCCCTGTCCCTGTGCCTCAGGCATGTCTTGGGGACTGTTTTCTGCATCAGGAGCGTCAGGGCCAGGAAAGTGGCCTGGCTGGTAGATCTGAGCCAGACCCAGGGGTTCCTGAAAACCCTGGACCCTAGCAGCTTTAGGCCAAGGACCACCTAGCATTTTCCTGTACCCTTTCGGCAATGTGCCCCTTGTGGCCAGAAATGAAGGCCTGGCAGTAGCCAGGGCTGCCGGGGAGAATCAGAAGCTGCTGTGGGAAGTCAATTTGCCTGCAGTGTCTGGATAGTGTGGAGGTGTGTTTACATTCCTTCTCCCCCCCCTTTCTTCTCTCTCCTTCTTTTTCTCCCCTCTCCCTCTTCTCTCATTTCTAACCAGTGCCGTCACCTTTCTGGACTGGCGTCCAGGACACACCCTCCAGGGAGTCCCTCAAGCCTGGAGGACACTGAGACTGCTTTGAACCTGCAGCTTTGTCTGCAGCAGCGTTATTCCTGTGCTCATATCAAACTCAGATGCAGCCCGGATCCCCAGCTGGGTGACTCTGTCGCTCTGGCCCTGGCTGGCCTGGCCTTTTCTCTGGTTGCCCATCCCACCACACACCAGCTCTTTCCCTAAAGTGGATTCTGCTGGGACCAAGTGAGTCTTGTCCACAGAGTCCCCATTACCAAGAGCAGGGCCTGTCCCTGAAAGGACAAACATGCTTATGCTCAAAAGACTGCATGTGAGAGTCCATCTACTAGAGCACTCGGAGAAAGGCTCAAACAGGTTTCCGCACCTCAGTGTAAGGTCTCTGGGCCACCCTCAGAAGAGAGAAATAGAGCTGAGGGTTAGGGACCCAGCCACGGGTTGGTTTGAGGGACTTTAGAGTCAGAAACTGTATCCCTTGGAGTCTGAGGCCCATTAGGGAGCCATGCCTAGATACCAGGAAGGAAGCTGAAAGCAAAGTCCCAGATACAGTGGGGATGCTATGGGAGCCACTCTGCTGTGAGCTGAGGCCTGAGCTATTACTTCCCACCTTGCCAGGGTTCAGGGGTGACTCCCCAATTGCAGGGCTGCCTCAATGCCCTTTTCTGAGGTCCCTGAGGAAAATGTACCAGGCAGGAGAGACAATAATGAGCAAGTGAATCTTGGGACATATGCTCAGGAGACAGGCTCCGAGACAGCTGTATGAGTACCAAAGACATCTCTCAGGCAGGGCTGACCTCCCAAGGCTGCTGGGTAAATCCACAGCTGGCCACTCTCCATCTGTACACTCCCCTCTCCCCCCTCCTAGCACACCTAGCTCGCACTAATGTTTCAGAACACTATCCCAGCCCAGTCCACTGCCTCCCATCTGCCTCCAGGAGGTCCAGTTTAGGCATCGTCTTCTCAGCCAGAGAAGTATTCCGATGCCACAGAACCCAGGCTGGAATCCCAGCTCCGGTGTAACACTGTTTATTGTCCAATGGAACTTTCTGCAGTGTTTAAACAAGAAGAATGATCTGAGGTGGCCGTTGTAAATCAGACCATCTCAGATGGCAGTGTGGGAGGAAAGGAAAGTCTGGACAGACCTGGGATGCCATGCCGGCCTGCCTGATAGCTGGGACCAGAACCCTTGGATTCTGTCTGGCTCTCCTGCTCAGCCAAGCGACCTGGGCAAGATATTTATTTCCCTCTGAGTCTCAGATGCCTCTGCTGTGAAATAGGATGAGATTTTTGTTCTATGGCTGAGGTCTAGCCTCTGCTAAGGGCTCCTTATTGGGGGGGGGGGGTTTGTCAGGATGCCCCGTCACTGTATGCCATGGACAATCACTACTAGATGCATTCCCCGAAAGCCTTGCTCCCTCACTGCCCCATGAGGCCAGGCAAAACTCGATGTGCTCCATCTTGGCATGGGGATGTCTGGCCCGGAAATGGGCTGGCAGGGCCTCTAGGTTTCCAGGCTGATCTTGTCCCCTACCTTCCATTTTTAACATGACATCTTCAGACCCTTCCAACCTGTGGAGCTGCACTGGGGCTCAAGTCTTCCGCAGCCCCAAAAGGATGCTGGCATTGTGCTGGAGAGTTTGAGTCTGGTTAGGGAGGGAACACTGGGAGGGGCAGTAGTCATCCTCCTCCGTGGTGGCTGCCACTCTCCGCAGTATTGGCTCTGCGCCCCAACTCTCCATCCTTGAATTTTTGACCTGTGCAGAGGCAGCTGCCAGGCTTGGGGTTCAGGAAGCAAGGGCAGAAAAGGGGGGCTCCTCCCCAACTGGCCACCCTCAACGGAGGCTCCACGGTTTCATTCTAGATCCCAGCCTGTGGCTACCTGACTCTCTCTTTCTAGGGAGCCAGTCCCATCCCCGCCTTGGAATGCTGGACCCCATTGTCTAGGTGAGCAGTCTGTCTCAGTGTTGCTGGAGGTCCCCACTTGGATGCATCTCAGAAGGGGTTATGTTCCAGCCATGGTGTGGTATATTCGGGAGGAATGCCTATTGTACATGGGGCTGGGTGGTCCTCCAAGTTAACTCTGCCCAGCTCCTTCCTCCCCTTGTCAGTAGCCATGCAAAGCTCTCTCCCTTGTCCTGGCCCCCAGCTTGCCTTCTTGGCCCAGTACCTGTGCCCTTTGCTGCCCTGCCACTTGGAGGCAAACGGTTGTCCAAGTTCACTCCCTGAGCCCAGGGTGCAGAGACTTGAACCCAGTACTGCCTGGATGTTCTCTCACCCCCACATTCCACTCCTCCCTTCCTGTTGTTCCTGGTCCTCCTCCCCCATGCAGATTGACCGCCCCCCTGGATTTCTGCAGCAGGCGGCACGAGGTGTCTGCAGCATTTCATCCCAGGTCACGGACTCCCCTATCTAGTCCATGGGATCCTTCACTGATTCCTTCCAGCCAATGGGCCTGGGTCTTACCCAGACTGCCCTGGGACAGGAACACTAGTGTGTGCTGGAGAAGTTAAGGAAGCAAAAGTGGCATCTGTATGAAAGACAGCCACTCTGCACCCAGCCCTGGCATTCAAGACCCGCTGCAGGGAGCCCAGAACCTGGTTTTCAGCAGCCAAGGAGGGGCATGGAGAACTTCCTGCCTTCATGTGTAGAACCCCATAGGCCTTTGCTGGCTCTGTGCCCTCCACCTGCCAGCCACGGGGATGGCCCTGTCCTTCAGGTGCCCCCTGCACCAGGGCCCCTCCTCTAGTCCAAAGAGGACCAGAGAGAAGCAGGGAGTGTATTCAGTGTGATGGTGACTAACAGCACTGGGCTTCTGCCAGCATGGCCACAGGATGGCTCGGAGGGAGCGTGGGCCTCCTTGCCCTTGCACTGCCCACCCTGATGATGCTGCTCCTCACCCCTGCACCCCTGTCTCTCTCAGCTTCTCTCTAGCCTGAGTGTGCACTCTAGGACCAGGGCATCAGGAGTGGAGGGATCCAGTGAGACCTGGAGTTATGGGGCCAGGGTTATGGTGGGGGTGCTGGGAGCAGGAGAAAGGAGGCCAAATCTATCTGGGGAAGACATGCCGCCTCTGTCCCAAGAGTGGAGAGAAAGGGGTGCATGATCGCTTCTGCAGTGGCTCAGAATAAAAGGCAATAAAGGAAAACTGGCCTGTGCCCTGCACCCCTTGCGGGCCCCATCCCTTTCCCTCGACCTGAAGGAGGCTCTGCTTTGGTCTAGACAGGACAGGACCTGGGTTTCCCAGGGTGGATGCTAAGGTCAGGTCAGGGGCAGCATCCTTCCATCTGTCCTACCAGTGTTGGGGCTGAGACCCACCTCTGCGGCTTTTTCTGTACCTGAGTTCATGGGGGTTGTGGGAAGTGGGTGCCTGGTGGACTGTGGTGCAGTGAGCATGGCAGTTGCACCCTCTCTCTCTCCACAGTCTACTCGCCCAAAATTTGCCCCAGATCAGGCCTGGGCTGAGAAGGACTTCCCGAACCGCTTCCCCTGGGCTCCCACTACTGTCCTTTCCTGTGTTGGTCACTCCCAACTCACTCCTATGAGCCCAGGTGAGACCCCAGAGCTGAGACCCCTCCCCCAGCAGCCGACAAACATCCTAAGGGACCAATACTCCCATCAGCTCAGAGTCCCCGACTCCACTCCGTATGGGGCCTCAAGAGGCCTGGGGGGAGGGGAATCTTGAGCACACCCCCGCCCCCAATCTCAGCAGAGAAAAAGCTAGGAAGGCCCCAGGGGGTCTCACTGCGCCCCAGAACACTCAATCCAGGAACCCCAGCCTCTGCCTGGTGCTCGGATCTTCAGTAGCCAACTGCCTGCGTGCGGTCCCTATTCCCGAAAGGCACGGGGACTAGGGTCGGGGGACGTTTAGGTTCCGGCCTCTGCCTTTTCCTTCCAGGCTTTGCTATCGCGACCGAGCCTCCCAATCCGGCCACTTGTTGTCGCCAACGCCTCCCAGCTGCCTCGGCAGCGCACGGGTGGGGGTCCCTCGCAGGGCCGCAGAAGGGGATGGGGGAAGCCCCGCACCCGGCAAGAGCGGGGCAGTCGCCCTCTCTCCCCTTCTCCCACTGCCGGAGCAGATTGGATTCTCAACGCGACACGAGCGGAATGTCAATAGGAGCGCAGAGCCACGGGCGGGCGCCGCGGAAGGGATCAGGATGCGGGCGCTCCGGCGGCGAGCGCGGGGGACAACGGCTCGGACACCCCACTTCAGCCCCCGCCGCTTTGCCGCACCGTCACCGCCGGCCACGCGGCCCAGTGACCCCGCTGCGGGGCCCCGCAAGTTTCCGCAGCGCCGGGGGCCACGCGGGCAGGGGCCGGGCTGCCCCTGCGCCGCGGCGACCCCCACCGCGGCGCCCGGGGCCACCCGACCGTCCTGCCTCCCGCGTAGCCGCTCATCCGAGTCGCTCAGCAGGGTCCCCGGCGCCCCGGGCCAGCGCGGCACCTGGGCGCACAGGTAGGAGGACGCGTGGCAGGGGTCCCGGCGGGGCACTCACCCTCTAGCTCGTCCTCAGGGATATCCACCGGGCGCTGCTCCGACAGCAGGTTGGGCACGGTGTAGATGCCCCGGTACATCAACGCCGCCGTCACCGGGTGGAACGGCATCTTGGAGGCTCCGCGCCCGCCCGCCCGCCGCAAACTTTGAGGCCGGGGCTCATGGGCCGCCGGCGGCCCCGGGGGCGGCCGGAGCGGGCGGGGCGCGCGGTGCGGCGCGCAGTGGTGGCGGCGAGGCAATGGGCACCCGCCCGGGACCTAGCGCCCCCGCGCCCCGGGCTGCCGGGCCATGCCGCCGGCTCCCTCGTTGGGATCCCGGCCGGGGCCTCGCAGGGACGGCGGGGGCGGCGCCGCTCCGGCCTCTCCGCTCCGACCGCTGCGCGCTGCGCTCCCTCCGCGCTGCCCCGCGCGCTCCGCGTTGCTCGCCGCCCGCTCGTCCGCTCGCTGGTGCGGCTGCCCGGCCCGCCGCTCCGGCTCCCGCCGCCGTCGCCGCCGCCGCCGCCGCCGCCGCCTGCACTCTCACTCGCTCGCTCGCTCGCTCTGTGCGGCGCTCGCCGCGCTCCCGCCTCCCCCGCCCGCCCCTCCCGCCCCCGCCCCTTCCCGCCGCCAGCCCCTGAGCGGCCGCCCCGAGCCCTCCCGGGCGCCTTCTCTGGTTTTTCCCCCCCGACTCTGTTTTTCCCCCAGTCTGCTTCGGATTGCTGTCTCCGTCACCCCACGTTTGCAGCCAGCAGGACCCGGGTGGTGTGGACTAGGGGTGGAGCCGTTCCTTGTACCCCCTGTCCCACCTGCCCTCCACTAACCCTCCCCCAGCGAGAGCGGAGAGCTGAGAACTAACGACTAGAGACCCAGAAAGGTGAGGTTGCCCCAGGCGCGAGGGTCCTCAGGACCAGTAATCCTCAAGTTGGTGCCAGGAGAGGCTCCAAGGTGGGGAAACTGAGGCTTAGAAAAGGACGTTGGCCAAGGTCACCAGGCAGGACCAGCAGGCAGAGGCCAAGCACAGATCTGCAGGAGACTCTGCTGGCCTGTGGCTGACACCAGCAGTTGACTTGGTCCCACAAGGGGCTATTGTCCTGGATCCTTCCTGAGCCCTTGCCACTCAGCTTGCAGAGCAGGAGCCAAGGACTGTTTCGTGTCCCCCGGGGCAGTGAGGAGGAGGCAGACGACCCAGAGCCTGTTGGTCACATGGCTGCAGGTTAGACCTTCCTCTGGTCCTTAGCATGTGTTCTATGGGGGTGGGGGGTAAGTGTCTGAGGGGCAGCATGTGCATGCGTTTATCTTTATCTTTCGTTCAGGACACTGTGTACGTGCGTTCTCAAGTCCACATGTAGATGAGTGAGTGTTTGAACTGGCCACCTACTTGTACCAAGGCTGTGAGCTGGTGGCAAAGGGCAAAAGCCCGGAAGCAGGTGTGGGCAGGTGCGAAGGCCCTTGGGCTGGGAGTGGTGTGCATACACGAGAACAGATATGTGTGTGTTTGTGTACAATTATGGGATCTGGTGACCCTCTGGCCTGGGTGGGTCTCAGCTGGCCGCATTCTCATTCCTGGAACCCTCGTCTGAACTATCTCCCTGCCCCCTTGGGTCCAATCAGCCAAAGGCCCCAGCAGGAAAGCTGATTGCCACAGCCTGGCCATGCCCTTCCCAAGCTGATTACATTTTTCTGCTTGTTTCTGCTTTTGTCGTTGATTAATCATAGCCCTGTCTTGGGGCCGGGAGAGAGGGGGCTCAGTGAGAGACACCAGCTCCAGCTACCCTGGGCCAAGGCAGGCCTGAGCCTTTAGCACTTGGACATGGCTCTGAATTTCTCAGGCATGTGAAACCTGTAGAGAAGCTAGACAAACCCTGGCTCTCTCGTCTGAATGTCTGTTTCAGGCCTCTAGGCCGGTTGCTATCTATTCAGACCTATAGTTGGAGTTGTAAGAACGCCCTGAAAAGCACCCTCCCTCCCCAAGCTCTTCTCACCCATCAGCTTAGCTGGGTCCTTGTGCTTCTTTAGGATTTCTGATGGAGCAGAGCTGTGATGCAGGAAGAATCAGCTCCCAATGCAGCGAACCCTGGGCTCTCACATCTACCACCTTGTTTCAATGGGACCTTAGTCATTCCCCTTAACTTCTCAGGGCCTCCATGTTATTTCCCGGGCAGAGGTGAGGTACATGGAATGTACCCGATGACATGCCCAGAATCTCTTGGGAGTTTCCCATTAGCATGAAAATCCCTCCGTGGGAATATGAAGAGTCACTGAGGAATGACTGAGGGGGGTGATCTGTGAGCACCTCACTTGCTAAGTCTTTCCAGACAGTTTGCTATTGGGCTAAGGGAGAGAGCTGCTGTCAGACTGGCTGGAAACACACTCACTCTCTTGGAGCTTTCTTGGGAGACTACCAGAGCAGCAGCTCCCTCGGCTTCCCTGAAGCCTTGCTGCCCAGCCAGGGAAATCTCAAAAGAAGAAAGGGCAAAAAGAAATCAAGAACTAATCAAGTGGGCATCCTTCATAGACCAGGCCCTGTGAGCCTGCTGAAGGTACAGGTATCCATGGATTCAGGGGCTGGCTCCAAGTCATTAACCTTAGTCTTCATCCAAAGGATCAAGGTGTCCAGTCATGTGACTAGGGTACTCCCCAGAGTAGGTATCCTCCAGCTCAAAGTGGCAGGGCACTCTGGGATGACAGCTTTAGAGTATCATAGTTTACCATACTCTCTTGGACCATCTTTGACATTTCTGTCCCCTGGTGACTCAAAGCTGACCTCTCTTCCCTCCCCTGATGCACAGCCACAGTCCAGAACACTGGCTGTTGATGCAGGGGACTGCCTGTTAACACTGTTTCTCACACTAGCAGCTAGACCTGCTCTACTTTGTCCACTGGCTGGGGACATAGGAAACACCTGGGCTATGCAAGCAACCTGCCTGATCCCTCTCTTCAATGCCTTGCTCCCATTCACAGGCAGGGACATGCCTGCTGAAGGAGCTATAGAGACCAAGCCTAGCTGCAGAGCCCTTTGAGGAAGAGCTGGAGTTGGGGGCCAAGGCAGAGGCAGGAGCTCCTGAGGCCAAGCTCTGGGACATGCTGTCCCTCCCCCTCTGCTAGACTATGGGATCCTGGCTGCCTCTAGGAACCAGTTAGCTTCCTCCACCCTCCAGTGCCGTGCATGACATTTAGCATCCTCCCTGAGCCTCCGCTTACTTGTTTATTAAATGGGAGCACATCTAAGTGAGTAACAGTCAGGCTCTGTACATCAAGCAAGCATGTGGGGTAAGGAACATGGTGGCTCTTAGCTCATCAAACCAGAAGATGTCTGCTGTGCAGCGAAGTGGTTTAGAGATCACTCTTAGTTTTTAGAAGGCAGGTTCTGTGGCTGCGTCCCTCTAGTCTCCCATGTGTGGCATGGAGCTTGGCTGGGCTTGGGTGGAAAAATAGGAACACCTGTGAAATGAATAAGAGTGAGTGACAGTCATCCACCTGCCCTGCGGCACAGCAGCCCTGTCCTCTCCTCTGCACATCAAGGGAGCAGATGGCGCCATCACAAGGTGTGAATTATGTCTGTCGCTCCCCCATCTGGGAAAGGTGCTACTGCCATCACGCTGGCACTCCTTAGGTGCCCACCAGGAGACGCTTGGGCCTCAGGCCTTCCCGGGGATCTCAGGGACAGAGGTTTACCAAGTCCCCAAATTGGCCCCTTCCTCCCAAGACCAGCAGAATTCCCATCCTGCCTAAGACCAAGGTCTTTCTTCTCAAAATAATACTTTTGAGAGAGAAAGTGCATTCCCTGTGGTTGGACCTGCCCGCCGATATCCTCTGCCTCTTGAACACCCACGATCAGCACCAGGGAGAGCGCCCAGCAGCGCTCAAGCAGGCCCTGAGCTGAACCCAAGTGAGCTAGCAGAGCTATACAATCTGAACCAGGGACTGGAGGAAGCTGAACTGAGAGAAGCTAGGCACGAAGGTCATGCCTGGGCCATGGGCACAGTGTTGCTAGAGCCAAGAGGCCTGACTGGAGAGGAGCTATGCGGTAGAGAGGCACAAGTTGGGGAAAAGAGGAGTCTCAGGACAGCAGAGGCTCTGGCCTCTGCTCCTTGGCTAGAGAACAAAATTGTTCAAAGAACCCAGCGGGGACAGTATCTGGAGGTGAATAAAATATTCATTGTCCAGGGACTCGGTTGATGAATAATGGAATTTATAAGCTTGCAGACTCAGGCTGGACCAGGAGAGGGTGCAGTCTGGAAACTATGGGCCCCCTTTGCTCTGTCCCTGTCCCGTCCTGGGCAGCCCTCTGAGCCTTCAGGGCCTGGCTCCTGAGGATGATGGGACCAAGCATGACAGTGTGAGCAGCTTCTGAGGGACACGGAGAGGGAGGGCAGCCTTCAAATCTGTTGCTCCTCTAGAAGCATTTTGAATATAGAAAAGACCCCGGAGGAGGTGCGGGATTCAGGGTGACTACAGTCTGTCACTAGCTCTGTACCCTGATGGTGGTGGCAACTGTCTTGGCCTCAGTTTTCCTGTCTTGTGAAGTAGGCCCATGCTGCCAACACAAAGATCTGCTGAGTAATGAAGGTGAGGATTCCTGATGCCACTGTCGCTGGCTCTAGAGCTTCTGAGCCTATTCTCTGGCTCCCCTGAGAGCCTAGGAGTGAAACAAGCTGAATGACAGAGAGATGTGACCACAAACAGGGAGACCCTTCTGACCCTCAGGGCAAGGCTAACCACCAATCACCATAGAAACCTAGCCCACCAGACACGAATTCAGGCACACAGCCCCTTACCCTGAGAAACACTGCTTGCATTGGGCATACTTTGAATGGGAGCCTCCAAGAGACAGCCAAGGTTAGAACAAATGCCTAGAAAGAAGGCTGGAAGGGAAAATGGGTTGGGCAGAAGTAGAAGAGTTTGGGGTGTCTTGCAGGGACCCTGTCCCTATTTGCCTCAGGCCTCAGTCTTCCCCACTGGAAAATGGGAGGCTCTGGCTAGGGCCTGACTGGTCTATAGGCTGTGAGGCTGTGCAGGAATCAGGACTTTGGATAGAGGAAAGGGGAACCATGGTGTCACCAGCCTGGCCCTTGCTCTGGGTCCCTGTCCTGTGAGATAGTTGGATGTAGGAGAGATGAAGGCACAGGGTGGATGCTAACAGCTCTGGCCATCCAGACTCCTGTCTCAGTCTGATGCCTATAATAAGTGCAACCAACTGTCTTGAAGCCCAGGTCAGGTCAGCCTGGTGTCACAGCCATGGCTGATGGGGCGGTGGAAGTTAACTCTTTCGGCCAGAGAAAGACTAGGACCCTGCAGTCCTCTGCTCGTCCCCTCTGCATGTGACGTTAAAACTTATCAGGCACAGAGATGTGTAGACCTATGATGTGATGTGAGGGTCTACAGCCTGGAGCTGTCCGGTTTATATTCATCCTCTAGGGGCATCTACAGGTCAGTCAGTCATTGGAGCTCTAAGCGTTTGGATACCTCCCCCTTTTCCAGAAAGAATAAGATATGAAGGGATTGATCCTGGAGTCCAGGACAGCATAAATATTTCCATGGCAGTCCATCGTGTCAGGGACCTCAGGTAGACCTGCCTCTAAACGGCTGGATGCAGTCTGTTTGTATGCCTCCAGGGATAGGGCTCTCTGCCCAAAGGAAGTGGCCAGCAAGTTCCTGGATTCTGCCTCTGTGTGCAGAGATCTTTCCTGCTTTCACACAAAGCCCTGAGGGCCCTAAATGTCCTTCCCCTGGGAAGGAAACAGGGCTAACGAAGTCAGATGCAAGCCTGAGGTCAGAGAAAGAGGTCAAAGGACATCAGAACAGAAGCAGTGAGGTCAAAATGGAGATGAGCAGCATGGCCTGGCTACCGAGATGAGTTTGGCATCAACCCAGTATGTAGAAGGGAACCAATTTGGTCTGTGCGAGTGTGGAAGTTGTGAAGGTAGAACATTGCCTTGGGAGAAGCTGGGCTTGGGGAATCCCTCAGCCACGGCCACTACCAAATCTGTGTGATGCTAGGTTATAATCCTTTGGAGTCCTGGGGTAAGGCAACTGGGTTAGATGGAGGAGGCATTGGAGGTGTTGGGTAAGGAAACCTCCAGGGCCAAGCCAGGTCTCTGTTCCTCATGGGCCACAGCACCCCTCATGTTGAGCCTAAGTGACGATAACCAGCTGCAGTTTAACTGGTAATTAATCCTGGACAGGGCAGCAATGGCGTTACTAATTGGATCGTTAGAGATTTGTGCTTTATGGCTGCGTAATTAGAGAAGCTGTAGGGGGCCAGGGTGAACTGGAGGGGGGCATGCGGGTTTGGGGGCAGGGCACAGCAGACAGCGCCTCTTACCAGGCCATAGCTGGGTCAATGCTCATCTTCCATGCTTCCAATGCTGGAGCCCTAGGTGTCTGAGTAGGGGTGGGGGCTGGCAACGGCTTTGCCCATCACGTTGGGAGGCAAGGACTTGTGCAAAGTGCTAAATGAGGGATGCCCCATGAAGCCCACAGTCCAGTTCTGTAGGAGCAGAGGGACACCTTGTATGTCCTCCAGCACACAGGACCAGCTACAGAAGGTCCATATCCGGTTGTTTATTGTTAGATTTTACAGTGCTGGGAAAGGAACCCAGGGCTTTGTGCAGCCTGTCCATGCTATCCACCCAGCCCCCAAAGGAAGACTCTAGAAGAAGAACGGTTCCTATGTCTACTCTCTTGTTCCCAATGGAAGGCACCCTTATGTATGCTTGATGACTAATTTCCCATACATATGTGTGACACATGCTGACCAGCCTTGGACACCAAACATGTGGTTGTTTTCATACACACATGTGAACCATGTGAGCTGACCTTCCAGGATGTGTGCAAGGTATTGTGTGTGTGTATATGTGTGTGTGTGTGTGTGTGTGTGTGTGTCAGGGGGTCTGGCTCCTGGCCCAGCTTCATGGGACAGCCTTGGGGGAAATGAGAAGGAGATCTTCCTTTGATTGGATATACCCCCCCACACACACACCACACACACACATACACACACACACACACATAAACCTGCATTCAACAAATATTTGCTTGGTTAACTAATGGGAAAAAATGGGGGGGGGGAGCAGAAAGAAGGGAGAAGAGAAAAGACAGACCAGAGAGGATAAGCCTCTGTCTTCTGGGCCCCATCCACTGGGCTCCTAGCCTACAGCGCTCCCTCCCTCAAGCTCCCAGCCATCCAAGGTACCTACGTTATTCCAGGAAGAGTTGAAATGTCCACAGGAACAGCAATACCTCTTTCCTCCGCTTCCTCTCAAAGCCTCACCTGACCCTGACCTGTTCACAACAGAGTTTGTGGCACCCCCCTGACTTAGAGCCTTTGCAGTCCTTGTCACCTGCCAGAGAAATGCTGTCCCCTCAGGATTCTTATGACTCACTCTTTCTAGCTTTAATTCAAATAGCACTTTTCTTTTCTTTCTTTCTTGCCCTCCTTTAAAAATATTTGTATTTATATGTGTGTTGGAGTATGTGCACTCACTATATGTGTACAGGTGCCTGCAGAGGCCTGCAGAGGACATCAGATCTCATGGATCTGAGTTACAGGTGGTTGTGAGCTGTGCTGTGTGGTTACCGGGAATCAGACTTGGGTCCTCTGGAAGAACAGCAAGTCTCCTTAACTGCTGAGCCATCTTTCCTGTCCCAGAAGTCACCTCTCAGATGGGTCTTCTCTGGCTACCTTTGCTTTAAACTAATCAATCAACAAAATAGACAAGGGACGGTTCTTGTCTTCATCCTGACAATAAAGCATCTATAGTGTGACCCACACTACATGCCCGCACCTTTCTTGTCTGGCATGGGTATTGCTCACCTCTGAAAGAATGAAGGACTAGAGGGTGCTTGCAGAAGTGTCCTGGGAGGCAAAGTCATGTTGTGGAGACTTGGGGCTGAGGGCTAGAGTCTGACATGAGACAGGACAGTGGTTGGGAGGGTGCTCCTGCCTGGTATCTGTTCCTGGCTGCTTCATCTCCCTCTCCTCCCTCTCCTTAGCCCTGAAGCGGCAAGCAGAAGGTGGTGCCCAGCACCCTACATCATCAAACGACTCTGGAAGTAGGACCTGGGAAGATAAAAATCCTGTCCTGCCAAATGGGCAGCCACCAGCTTCAGCTGGGTTACCTGTGGCCTCCACCTGACTCTTGTCTTTTACTTCCCCTCATAAGCAGCTAACTCTGGATTTGGCCCCTTCTCGGCAGACACTAGACCTTAGGTTGCAGGGAGGGACCATCGTGGCTGAATACCCCACGAGCCCCGGGTGAGTAGAGCTGAACCCAGCAACACGCTGCCCACCTGCCTGGTCTGGCTTCTAAAGCATAGCCAGGTGATGTACGAGCCACTGCCCTGCCAGGAAGTGACAGCAGATGAATGGACAGTGCTGGGGAGCAGGCTCAGAGCCAGGTGCCACGAGCAGTAGGAGGCAGGCGCCTGGCTCTTGAGAAACCATTCCGGGAACTTCACCTCCCTGACCCAGAGCAAGATGGGAGGCAGGGACTGTCTTGGGCATGGTGCCCATGTGCTAGTCTTTAATGTGGGGCAGTGCAGGGAGTCAGAGTTGGGGGTGGGATTCTTGGTCTCAATTTCCTCATCTATAGAATGGCCAACAAGTAACCATGAGGAGGCAGCATGGACTGTCGATTGAGAGGCAGCCCCAGACTCGGGCCTGCTGCAGTTCAACGCTCTAAGTCTTGGTCCCTGAAACCCTGCCTCTTCTTCTCTACACCTCACATCTGAACCCTTCCCTTGGCTTATGGAGAATGAGCCTGGATAGCTTCTAGTGCCCTCCCTCCCATCTTTCAAATGGGAAAACTTAGGAGTACTTGGCAAGGTCAGGGCCAGACCTTAGGAGACTCCTTGGGGTGGGTTTTGAAAGGAGCCCTCTCCCCACATATCCCTGGGTAGTAAATGCCTGCTGCCTTTGCTGCTCAGCAGGGATGAGGGACAATCAGGGCAGCACTGGGTACAGAGAAGGGGGCTGGGGGCAGTGCAGCTGCTGTGACCAAGTCGGGATGCGCCAGACGCCTCTGCGCTCTGTCTGCATCCAAGGAGACCAGGACATCAGGCGGACGGTGTGTCCTTGCAGGCAGGGCCTGGAGAGGGATGAGGAGGGGGGTCATTCTGGGAACCCAGGCTGCTTGCGGGGCCAGACAGTGCCTCCTGCCATCTGCTCCCTTATCCTCCTCCTCAGAGAATTCTGGACACTATGTGGGTCCTCCAATGGCTGTGGACATGTGATATAGGTGTACACAGATGGAGCCAGCTGATGCAGACATGACATTGTAGATAGGACTGCATGCAAACATGCTTATAGTCACTAGATACTTGGTAGGGGTATAAGCATGAATGATTTCCACATCTGGATCCCAAGAACCCAGGTGTTGGCAGAACAGGTGCAGACCCATGTGAACATGTGTACCAGTGTGAGTGTGTACACAACATCCACATCCGGATGGGTCATTTACACTTGACACGCATTAAGCATTGTTCAAACAGCCCCAGACAATATGAAAAAGACCAGTCCTTGTTGTCAGATAGGAAAACTGAGGTCAGAAGCCTGGCTCAGGTTGTTGAGATCCTGTGTAGGAGTCTAGGGGAGTGAGTGAGCCCTACTCTGCCCTCCTCACAAGGTTAGAAACCCATGAGGGCTAGGAAAATGACTCATCTATAAAGAACACTGGCTGCTTCTCCAGAGGACCCAGGTTCAATTCCCAGAACTGACTATAACTCCAGTTCCACGGGATGTGATACCCTCTTCCTGGCTTTGTGGGTACTGGCAGGCATATGGTGCACAGGAGTCAGGATTGTCTCTATGGACGGGCCCCCGCAAGAATGCTTTAGCATTAGAGTTGGGCAGGGTTGCTTGAGTCCTCTGCCTGAGAGCACCTTTGGAGAGGGGACACCTCACTTGGAGGGTTCCTTCTCCAGGGCCCGTTTCCTCATTTGTGGGATGGCCTCCCCATCCCTCCCGCTTCCTGTTGCATAGAGGTCTTAAATACCACTTCCTTCGAGTCAGGGTTGAGGACCCAAGGTCACCTCAGGGACAAAGTGATGGTCCTGAGCACTCCAGGCTGCACCCTGCACAGGCTCACCTGCTGGACTGACATCTGGGAGAGGAGATGAGCATGGGGCGGGGGAGTGAGGGGCTACGTGATGTGAGGCTGGGCGGCAGGCCTTCTGGTTCAGTTAGTGAAAAGATTTGTCATTTTAATGATGTGATATTTCTTGCCTGGCTCCTGTCAGTGGTGGCACGAGGGGGGCAGCTGTTTCCACAAGTGACAAGGTGCTGGACAGGCAGGGCCTGCCCCGATGCCTGAGTTTGTCCGGGCTGAGGTGGATGAGGCTGGAATGGGATGGAGGGACTAAGAGCTCTCATTGCCAGCCCAGTTCGGCATGGTTGTGACTTTTTCCATTTACAAGCCTGTGGCACCTCTAGAAGGGGACTGGTAGGATGCCTCCTCTCCTGAGCCCTACCCCTTCTTACTAGCACACTCTCATTTTCGTCACATCCTGTCTCACTACTAGGACCTGCTCATCACCTGTTCTCCTGAGGCCAGAGACTTAATAGGCACCTCTGTCTCCTGGTCACTTTAGTCACAGTGGGAGGGGTGACAGCTAATGTCAGTTAGGTTAGTACTGTGTTCCAGCACACAGTAGGTCTGGATAAGTACATGTTTGTTGAATGATTGAGTGGGTAGCTGCAGGCCGGCCCTCTTGTTCCCCTTCCCCCCCAATCCCGCCCCAGTGCAGCTCAGGGAGTGCAGGTGGCAGTGGCAGTGAGGGTGGCCTGGTGGGCAGCCCATCCATCAGCCTGGCACTGTGCCTGACCAGATGGAGCTGAGCCCCTGAGGGGGAGGGAGAGGAGAAGATTCATCACGCACAGTAGGTGGCAGGCGTGTGGGCGTGTCTATCCAGCCCCTTGTGGGATCCCCATCCATCATGCTGTCCCATGCAGGAGGTGAACAGGCTATGGCCTCAAAGCGGGCTTCTTAGGGTAGGTCCTCCAGATTTCAGAACAAAAAAGGAAACTGAGCTGTAGAGAAAAGTAACAGAAATTTCAAATGGGGGTTTTAGGATCAGACCGATGAGCATTTGAATGACAGGTTCAAGACTTACCTGCATGACCCACAGGGAGTCTCTGAAGATAAGCACATTGCCAGATTATAGACTGTGCTCAGGCTAGGTCATGCCCCCAGGATAGAGGAGGAAGGGGGATTGTCCAGAGGCTGGGCCAGTGGATCCAGGCAAGACTAATTGTCTGGGCCACCAGGGGGAAGGAGACTTTGATGGATGCCTTTCCTGCCAGGGAGGCTGGGGGAGGGTCAGCTATCGATGACCAGGCCCTTGGTGATCAAAGCTCAGCTGGCTGACCAGCTGGCCTGGGGGACACCATGCTGAGGCCTCTCCCAGTGCCTATGCCCATTTTCTGGAAAATTCTTGTCTTTTCCAAGGCCTTCTGGTTATGGAAAGGAGTCCTCCTGAGCCCTTGTCCCACCTGTGCTATGCAATGATCCTCCAGCCTGAGATCATCCCACCAGCCAGGACTCACCCAGCCAATACATGTCATCCTCCCCATGTGTGGGACTCCGTGCTGGGCAAGGAGGCTGGATAAGGCAGCAGGCCCCTGGCACTTGCTTGCCCTGGGTACTGAGGAGGTTACAGGTGCTCCCTGGCAGTCATGGGCATTGCTCAGCACCAGGTGTCACTGTCCATTTCATGGCCCTTATTTCATTTGCTCAGCCATGGAAGACATTGATGGCTCTCGTTTCCAGTGGAGCAAACCCAAGCCCAAAGAGAGGACCTGCAGCTGGAGAGGAGAGCAACATTTGGGCTTACAACTTGTGTTCCATTCCCCTATGAGGGTGTACCAAGACCACCTTCCTCTTCAGCGCCACTGCTGCGGAGGTGGGGCAGGCCTGGGACTGTCCCTCCAGAATCTGATGGACAGTGCAGGTCATCCTGGCTTTGTCCCACACTGCTGAGGATCGTTGGGAAAGGATTCCTGTCCTGTGGGGTAGAGTGGTTTTCCTGTGAGGCTAAGGTCAGAATAAACCCAGGCATGGGAGGTGGCAGGGCTCAACACTCAGCCATGAGAAGTCATACAGGCCCCGAGCCTGTTTCTTTCCCTATCACACAACAGAGCAGAACACAAGGGGCCTTTCTGGGGCCTCCCATGATGCTTTATTCGAGGACCTCAGCAGGCATTGCTGCATCTCAGTGGGCTGTGGTGTACAGTGTCCAGGCCGCTCCTGGGACTGCTGTGAGGGTCAAGGCATGCTGAAGAGGACAGAGGCTGCTTAGGGTGGTTAACACATGACTGTGAGCCTAGCATTGGAAGGCAGAGGCAGGCAGATCTCTGTGAGTTCAAGGCCATCCTGGTCCACCTAGTGAGTTCCAAGACAACCAGGGCTACATAGAGAGGCCTTGTCTTAGTGCAGAGGCTAGCTGCAAGGTAAAAGTGCTTGCTGCACATGCTTGATGACATGAGTTTGATTCCTAGAACTCACATAAGATATTGGGACACACACACACACTCACACACATACAATAATGATGATAATGATGATGATAATAACAATAACAATAATGTAATGTAGAGTCTAGGTGTGTGTGGTACACACCTATAATCTTAACACTCGGGAGGGAGAAGCAAGAGAACTGCCTGTGAGTTCTGGGTCAGCTGGGGCTATATAGAGATACCGTATTTCAAGCAAGCAAGCAAACTGAATGCCAAGTAAATGATGTGAATCTGTAATCTTGGCATAGTAGAGGCAGAGACGGGAGATCAGGAGTTCGAGGTCATCCTCTTGTCCATTTGTAAATCTGAGACCAGCCTGGGATATATGAGCTACTCCCCCAAATGAAAGTTAACACGTGCCAAGGGCAACAGAGGCTGCTCTTGTCATTACTCTGGCACGCCCCAGGCCTGACCAGACTGGGTGTTTAGGAGACACCAGTCCTGATCTGTGAACACAGACAGGCTCTGTGCTTGAATGGGAGGAGGCTCTGATGGTGACTGGGTGGCAAGGAGCTGGGGGAGCCCCGGGAGGGGCTGTGCTGTCCAGCCAGTGGAGCAGGGAGACTCTAATGAAGTGAGTTAGCTCCAGGCCACACTGATTTCACGTCTGGGTGGCCACTTCTCAGCTGGTAAATGTCACTGGAGAGCAGCAGACATGCCTGGCAAGGGTCCAGCAGCGGATGGGGGTGGGTGGGCCAACTGCCAGTGTGTGTGTATGGGGGTGAGGATGCCTTAGGAATGCTGATGGAAGGCCAGGGTCCCAGTCCCTGTGGACCTGGTGGCTGCATCCTCCAGGCTGTACTTTTGACCATTAGCTGAAATCCTGACCCAAGAACTCAAGCTCTAAGCTGGTTTTTGGCTGGTGGAGATTCCAAAGGGGGCGCAGCTGCTGTGCTCCGGAATGGGAAACAGAGCCATGTGGAGCTCTCTGGGCCCATGTCTTCCTGCCTTGTGCTGTCACCTTTGATAACTGATCCAAGGGGATAGCTCCCATCTATGGCCACACAGCAGCAGGCCTCAATTCATACACTCTACTACAGCAGGCCTTGGCTCAGAACCAGGCAGATCCTGCAGTGAGCTCAGAAGTGACTCTTGTTGGAGAGGGATGTGAGTGAGGCTGAGCGGCCAAACAGCCCCATGGGCCAGGCCATCCTCACATGGTTCTTGTGGACCCAGTCCCTACTCCCGTAAATCCCAGATCAGCCTTCTGTTCCTAATCTCAGGGGATTGTGAAGAGGTGGGAGTTTGCTCTGAAGTGTCGGGATGTTGCTTTTGCATGGCTCATTGGCCTAACCTGGATAGGAAAGCTGCAGGGGCAAATGGGGCTCCCTGAAGATTTGGAGGCACAAGGCAACCTATCTCAGATAAAAGTAGAGGGGAGACTGCTGGGTGGTGGCAGTGTATGCCTTTAGTCCCAGAACTTGGGAGGCAGAGGCAGTTGGATCTCTATGAGTTCCAGGCCAGCCTAGTCTACAGAGTAAGTTCCAGGACAGCCAGGGCTACCCAGAGAAACCTTGTCTCAAAAATAAATAAATAAATAAATAAATAAATAAATAAATCAAGCAAGCAAGCAAGCAATCAGAGGGCATTCACTCCTCATTGTACCTACCCACTTTCTCTTCTTGAAACCCAGTCACCAAGTCTAAAACCTGTAATGCTCTGCCCAACTCATACCTATATGGGACCCAACGTTTCTTATGCATATGCCAGAAACAGTGGCCTTGGGGCTGACATTCAGTAGCCAGTCAGGTCCCCCAAGAAAGCTATGACTTCCACATGGAAATCTCTCTGGGGGCCTCAGACCAACGAGCAGCATCCCTGAGTTAGTGGTAGACAGCTTTTACCTCCTGGTATCCTCTGTTCCAACTCTCTTCCTTCCCCTTCTCAATCTCTCCTTAAGGCATCGGGCCCCAACTCTGTGTGGACTGGCCACAAACAGGGCCTGCTCAGTGTTGCTGGTAGGGCTGCACCAGGATCTCAGGGAGAGGGCTGCACCCAACCAGAATCTCAGGGAGAGGGCTGCACCCAGCTGTCTTCCCCTGGAAGACACAGCTCCACTGGGAACTGCTCCCTGCCCCTCATTCTTGGCATCCAGGGACCTTCCCACGTGGAGTGGGGAACCCTGGGATCCCCCGCCACTCACCCCTTTCCATGGGAAAAGAGGAGGGAGGAGAGAAAAGCTGTGTTAGTAAAAGAATAGGCTGCTGCAACTAACTCCATGCTGGTGTGTGCAGCCCAGAATAGCAATGGGCTTTCTCAAGGCAAACACAACTCCCCAGGTGTTAATGCAAATTCATTCGCTTAAGATGAAAGAGGGCTGTTTCCCCCTTCGCTGGTTAATATGAAGGACTTAATAGATTCAGCCTAGGGAACTGGGGATCTCAGCCTGGGAGCTGAAGGCCGGGAGGAGGGAAGAGGGGGACCGGGCGTGGTCCCCCGTGGATTTCAAAGCAGAACAACTGTCATAGCAGGCCAGGCTGAGGCTCAGCTCCTGCCACCCCCATCCTCCGTCCTGACTGACAGGAGCCGGGACTCAAGAGGCAGGGCACTGGGGAAGTCTGCAGTGGCCGTGCCAACCTTCTGCCTTGGGACCTCCACTAACCTGGAGGACCACTACGGCCCCCTGCCCTAGCTGTGCCGAGAGAATATAGGGCTAAGAGAGAGAATGGGGTGAGGTGGATGTTCTTAACACAGGCCAAGCTGCCTGGGTCTAGTCCACCTCCTTTATTTTTTTAGTTTCCCAAATGGTGATACTCTTTCAATAGCGCCTAGGAGAACTGGTCTGTGAAATTGAAACTTAGGGGATCCCAGAGTTCTTGTGCAAAATTGACCTTGTTCAGTCAAGGGTCAGGAGGCCAGAGAGGAGACAAGACTTACTCAAGACTGTACAGCTAGAGCAGAGAGCTGGAGGGACCAGAGCTCCGGGGGCTTTCTCTGTCAGCCTTTCCTTCCAGCCTGCAGGCCTTCTGTGGCCTCAGGCCTGGACTAAGCCATACACACCAGGGTGGTCAAGCCTTTCATGCAGGCTTCCCACAGCTTCACTCTCCACTGAAACCTACTCACTCACTCACTCACTCACTCATTCACTCACTCACTCAGGACCTCTGATGAGGAAGGGGTGGAGCAGCCCCATTCGATGCTTAGCTCCCAAAGGCGAGGGCCAAGACTCCCAGAGGTAAAAGAAACTTGGATCGAGGCAATCAGTGCAGACCCAGTGTCGGTTAGAATTTGACTGAGGTTGAATGGCACAGCAGGTACCTGTCACAAGACACCTCCACACTCTCTGCTTTTGTTTACTGACTTAATTCCTTCAGATCAAAGGCTGCCCCCTTCTCCCCAATGGGGGGGGGGAGATGGAGGGAGAATTACATTATTTATATTGGAAATGGGCAAGGCTCTATGGAGACTATTCCCTTATGCCTGATAAGAGAAAATTAGGTCACTGCCACTCCTTCCAGTGTCTGCTGTGTGGTTCTTCCAACCTAGGTGCCATGGACAGAGTTGAGAGCTCCATCTGCAGAGCTGAGCATGGCCCATTCAGAGCCTCTGCTGTCCTGAGTAAATTATTGACCCAAGTGGAGAGCGTTAATGTGGTACAGTGACATCCTTCTCGGGCAGCCCCAGGCCGGGCTATCTATCATCTCATGGGCTCTGCAGCTGGCACTGGGCAAACATCGAGGACAAACAGGCCAGATGCAAGGTCATTAAACTCAGGGTGCAGGTGGGTGGGGTGGGGCCCACCTGGGGTAGTGCGTGGGCTTGCTGCCTCCAGGCTCTGTGACTCCTAGGGTCATCCTGGCTCTTTTCTCTGCCTCCTCCTGCCTCAGCTCTCCAGAAGGCACCATTCAGAGAAAGCCGGCACCCTGGAGTGACCATGGCTGCTAGGTCCTATGCTTAGACCTTCTAGGCATCATTAATCTCCATAAAACCTTTAAAAGACCCATGGGCAGCAAGCACCAAGACATGAAAACCACTTGCCTAGGTTGAAATGGCTAGAAAGTGGCTGAGCAGGTGTGGGACCCCAGGCTTTTTGGGTTGGGAGTCAAGAAGGGGTCTGAGCTCCTCTGCCTTGAGATTTTTTTGTCCCAAGAATCCTGGAGGTTGTGGATAAAAGAAAACTCCAGCCGGGCAGTGGTGGCGCACGCCTTTAATCCCAGCACTTGGGTGGCAGAGACAGGCGGATCTCTGAGTTCCAGGCCAGCCTGGTCTACAAAGTGAGTTCCAGGACAGCCAGGGCTATACAGAGAAAACTGTCTCAGAGAACAAAACAGATTACAATGATAGCACAAATCTGCTATCTCAGCACTTGGGAGGTGAGGCAGCAGGATTTTCTTGAGTTCAAGGCCACCCTGGAATAGAGGGAGAGCCTGTTTAAAAACAAGAACAAAAACATTGTTTCTTCATGCAGTTACCACGGTTACATGCCTGCACACTTTTTTCTGAGAAACTGGAATACTTCGAAAACTTTTTGTTTTGGAATGCCTTAACATTTCTTTATGGCCCAGTTACTGGGGGCTGACACACTCACGCTGTGACACTTGGGGAGAGGGCTGGGAACAAGTTGAGGGAGTGAGCTCTCTCCCTCCACGACCTCACGGCTGTGAGATGGAGGTCAACAGCCATGGTCTT
>NW_022196905.1:25437746-25461766 GCF_008632895.1 Mastomys coucha | reverse complement strand
CCCCGAGTCCTTGTGGCTTTAAAGTACTATTTCTATTCTTCACCTTCCCAGGTCGCTAAAAGTATCATTGCCAACCACTTACAGAAGTGACAGAGGACCCTGGCCTGGGGTAAGGGCAGTACTCTAGCTAGGCAGAGCTGATCAGGGAAGGCTGGCTCCCACCTTAGGGTTCTCAGGAAGGCCTAACGTTTACCCAGCAGCAGCAGGCCAGGTGCTATTCTGGGGTCACCATTCCAGTGAGAAATGGGCATCCAGCGGAAACAGGAGAGAAGCAGCGGGAGCCCTCTCTGAGTCAGATAGAGACCTTGCTGCACTGATAAACCTCCCATAATTTGCTCCCACTGCCCTGCCACTACACTGATGGCTGAAGAAGCTTTCCCCCTACAGGGCTGGGACTGCAGCCTCGGGATCCTGTCATAATGCAGTAATGACAGGCTGCCAGGGAGCCCCACATGGCAGGGAGGGGCGGGAGAGCCCTCGCTGGAGAGGATGTCTGGGCTGTCTGTAGGGAGACAGGAGTGAGGCAGTTGACTTTCTCTTCTCCAGTCTGCAAGGGATTAGATTAGACAAGGTTGCAGCAATTTTCCGATGGTACCTTTTCCCCTTCCAGACCTGGGCCCCCAGCTCTCCATTGCACATGGGTGAGTCCTAGTCTGATTCTCCCATGAAGGCTGGTGGAGCACAGTCCTGTGGGGCAGCTGCCAGGCGCTCCCTACTCAAGAAGCCCAAGGCAGAGGAGGAAGTGCTGGAGGGAGGCCATAATAACAGCAGTGGACAGCGTGGCAGGCACTGGGACTCGAACGCCACAAGGAAGCATTAAGATCCAACAGCTACCTGACATCACAGGCTAGAATAAAAACACCACAACGCAGCATCCACAGCAAGATGCCAGAAAGAGCATGGCAGGTAGTGATGCATGTCTGCTATCCCAACACTAGGGGACAGGGACAGGCCAGCCTGGACTACAGGGTGTTTCAGAACAATGAAAGTATTAGGCAATTTTGTCAGTTCCCACTCTGCTGATGGGGATGCCAGGCTGTCAGTGAGCACTGTGGGCTATTGGGGTGTCAGGTAAAAATACTTTAACAGCCTAAGATGACCAGTTTATACAGAGTGGTTTCCCTGATTTGACTGTCTAGGAAATCAAGCTACTTCTGGATGTTAGAACTAGCAATCTATATCATCTAATACAAATGGAGGGCAGGGGATATAGCTCCATTGTTTTGGTAAAACAACGGTCTGAGTCTGGCAGTGATGGCGCATGCCTTTAATCCTAGCACTTGGGAGGCAGAGGCAGGCGGATTTCGAGGCCAGCCTGATCTACAGAGTGAGTACCAGGACAGCTGGGGCTACAGAGAGAAACCCTGTCTCGAAAAACCAAAAAAAAAAAAAGACAACGGTCTGTATTTCCAGTTCCAGATCTGACACTTCTGACCTCTGTAGGCATATAGTACACATACATACAAAATATACATAAACCAATAAAGCTAAAAAAACAAAAAAAAAGAGAGTCAACAACAGACTATAGCAGCTTAGAGTTTTTATTAAAACAATCACTTAAATTATAATCACCCCAACCCCAAACAAAAAACAGCTTCGTGTTTTGGCCCTGACAGGAGTGATATGGCCTCACATGAAGAGCTGTTTGATAATTGAACAGAGGAATGAAAGCTCATGGGCACTGGCTTAGCCTCAAGGCACCTAGGAGAGACTGGGTCCCTTGTGAAGGCTACTGGCAGTAGGGGCTTTGAGGCTCTGGCCCCGTTGGCAAGAACAGTTAGTCACTGTTGCTGGGTGTCAGCCTCTGGGCTTTTTGGAAGTACGGGAGCACAAGAAGCCTGACTAGAAGACGGTAAAGCAGTAAGTGAAGTAGTGTTATAGAAGCCCACTGGTGGTGTCTAGCAAGGCTTGGCAGTGACCTCGGGTCAGAGTGCTGTGGTGGCTCAGGTATTGTCAGTCGGGGTATGTGACCAGCCACAGGCCAATAGCAAGGCCTCAGTGTCCTGCACTGAGAGTGACTTGCTGCTTCAGTATTAGGGTACCCCTGCCCATGGTAAGAGTCTACTGGAAAAGAACCCAGCTACAGGTTCAATGCAGGCTGGAGACATTCTAGGAACCCCACCCTCTCTCGTGAGGGGAGCTGAGGTACTTTTGACTGAGTGGGGCTTGGGCCCCACCTTCCAAAAAATGGTTACACTCACCATTTCTCAAATACCAGGACTCCCATGTGGCTATATAGCTTGGCGTTTCCCAAATTTGAGATATAAACATAGTTAAATTAAAAAAAAATCAAGGCCTGGCATAATTTTTATAAACCAGCATCACTGACCTGTGTCCCACAGCCATTGTCAGATCAAGTGTACAGAGAGGAAGAAAGTCAGAGAGCAGTTTCAGGCCTAGAAAGACAGCTCAACTTCAGAGCCAGGGAAGACTTGGCAAATACTGGGGTGTCAAGTTCAGAGGACTTCTCAGCCTTAGGTTCCAGACTAGAGTGCTATCCCAGGTGCCCAAAGATGCTGCAGTGAACCTTGGGTGGCTGCCTATGGCAAAGTGGACTAATAACCAGCCAGTGGGAACAAGGTAGTATGCCTCAGTTTCTCAAAAACAAACTGCACTGTGGAACATTCCATTGCTCAGCCGCCCAGCTCAGTTGTCTTCAGGGCACATCTGTTTGTGGACTGAGCCATATCACCTGCTTGGTTAGGACTTAAAGGGCTCTGATTGGCTATAGTAGTGACCCCAGTTACATAGAAGACAGGTCCAACCATGGAGTGTGTGAGGCACATGGTAAGCATTTGCTGCCCAGCATGGAGGCAACCCAGTGTTAACTTGTGCAACTGTGAGTGGCCTGATATCTCTGTCAGGCTCAGGAAAGGAGGAAAAAAAGGACACTGCTGGGATCCTGGGGAAGACAAGGACACTGCCACTGAGGCCTAGGTAGTAAAGAGGACGATGGATGGGTAGCAGGGCTCTGGGTTCCATGTGCTGAGTGGGAAGAGATGGAGGTCCTGGTCACAGCCAAGTTCCCAGGTACTCATGGGAATGTGACCAGGAAGCTCGTGGCCCACCATGGGCATGTGGGTTAAGAGTGAAGGGACTCATGTGCACACTGTCTCCCAGCAGCTTTTATCTTAAGCCTCTTCCCCATCACAGCCACCCTGTTTCCGCAGACAGCTACAGTGCCTTAGGTGAGCTTGGCTACGGAGCCGTCACTGCTGGTTCTGAGCTACCCCAGGCCATGCTTCTACACTGTGGCAGATCCTTACTGTGGAGAGGGGGCCCATCCCAGAACCCCAGTAGGGGAGTGGATAGCACCTGCACAGGGGTTAGACAGCCTCCACACTGGACCCCCAGAGCCGCTTCCCAAAGTCAGGAGCATGCACAGCAACACTTACACCACAGTGCTAAGGTGCACAAATATTTATGGGGGGTGGGGAGAGGGAGGCCAGGAGAACTAGAACACCTTGAGAAATCTCTACAGGGTCAGAGTTCAAAAACAACTGAACAGGAAGGAGACTGGGCCCTCTATTCAAGCGTTCGCAAACAAACCAGCCCTCTACTGATGGTTCCTTTGGGGTCAGGCCCATCCTGTTGGTGTCAGAAGCAGCAGATGTGGCGGGAGGTGGTGGGGTCACCTGCTAGAGTTCTTCAAAGAAGGCCACTCGGGACTTGGCGCTCTGCAGAGTGAGCTGTAGAAAGAAGAGAAGAAGCTGAAAGGGCACTGGGTCTCACAGCACAGCCCATTCTGCTGCAGGGAATAACCTCAATGGTGGCTTGGAGTGACAGAGAAACCTGTCTAATAGATGTTCAAGATACTGGTGGTCAAGCCCTGATAAGGGTTCAGATTTATTCCAGGATTCAAATGCGAAATGACAGATGATATGCCAGAAAGGATGGTTTGTGGACAGACATATCAGTAGAAACATGTCTATCACAACCGTTTCCCAGAGCAAGTCTAGTTTGTGACTCTCATGTTTCTCTGGCTCTGAAGTGCCAACTCCCATCCTGCTGTCTGTACTGAACCGGCACCCTGGGCTAAGACCCAGGTTTGGCACCACAAGCCTCAGTTTTTATACCTAGGGCAAAGCAGCATGGCCTCGGGCAAAGAGGGACTATATCAGATGAAGAGTTTGTTCTCTCTGGCCCTACTACTGGCTGACTGACTCCAAAGCAGACTAGCCCATGGCCTGGAAGCTGAGAGACCACTCTCTCTTTCTATGCATGACAGGCTGAAGCAGGACAGATGTACTGAGCAGTATCTGTCAGCCAAGAAGACCTGGGCTGGGAAAATGGAGAAGGGAGCAGAGGCAGATATGCCTCCCTGAGTCCCTGACTCGGGCACCGTCTCCCAGCCTCTCCTCAGACGGAAGTCTCCGGCTGGCACAGGCGCCTATTTCAAGCTGCTCCTGAACTGGTAGTGCCCTTGGGGCAAGATTGTATGTTCTCGACACAGCCCCAGGCTTTCCCAGAAAGGAGTGTGTGTCAGCAACTGCACACTGTCCATCTTCATTCCCCAAAACATTCACCTTAGTGCTTGGCTCTGAGTGGGAGAAAAGATTATGTTTATTGAGTGTCTCGAATGAGAAATGGGCCACAGTTGTAACTAAATGGGAGGGAGACACAAGGCTGTTCCCATTGCAGCTCACTGTGTGGCCTCAGGAAAACACCCCCATTACCTCTGAGCCTCACTTCTCTCGTAGAAAGCAATGGGACAGGCTAGCTGGCCTGGTCCTCCAGTAGTCTCTGATTCTGAAGAGTCTGCAGTACTTACCAAAGCTCTACAAAGGGCAGGAGAGGGAGACTGGGAACCCACTTTACCATCAAAAGACAGGCAGCATTAGTGTGCTCAAAATGAGACAGCTTGAGAGCCGACTCTAAATCCTGCCAAATCTTTTGGCCTTGAAGTTCCCGACTAACAAGCTGAATGCGAGGAGGCATCTGAGCTGTTTTCTTCAGCAGAACCAATTCCAGAAGCTCCATGGAAGCCTAGTTCTGCCAGGAATGGAGAGAGCTTTTCTTTGCTTAGGCAAACGCCCTCCAGACGGGAACTGCATTTGGCTGGGTCTCTCCTGCAGTGGCAGCAGAAAGGGGCTTGGAGGTGTGTGCCTTGTGATGATGGGGACCAGGGTAGTAAAGGAGAAGATGGCGCCTGAGATCTAGGACAAAAAATCCTCTCTGGGAAGGTTTTGAATCAAAAGGTGTTCCCACAATTCTGGGACAACCTCAGGTTTCTTGGGATAAGCAGCCTGCAGGCAGGGACAGTACATACCCATACCCAGTTTCTGTGCAATGTTGGCACAGTATGACTTAAACCAACTGTGACACAGGGTAATGCAGCACTTTCTCATAGTGAGGCAGAGAAAATGCTCAGCACTCACTTGGTTCACACTGAGGACCCATCAGGTGTCATTCCTAATGGTGGCATTAAACCCCATCTAGGGGAAGCAGAGCAGAGCCGAGTCCTGGTTAGGATAAGATTCAGGCAGAAGGCCCAAGCACTGTGCCAGCCTCTGAGTCAGGATAGACACTACCCTGAGAGGTCTGGCTACTTCCCCAGGCAGTGGGGGCCTCTGAAAGTCTCTTGCCTGCTTCAACAATGTTGGCTCGAAGAATTCCTGGATCCACTCCCCAAGCATGTTGGCTGTCCCCTCAAGGTGCTCGGGGAGGGTTTTGGCAGCATCTGATTCCAGGTACTCAAGCATGAGCTTGTTAGGATACAAAGATGCTTGGAGGGAAGATGCTCTACCAGAACCTCACCAGCGCTGCCCTGCAGGGAGATGACCTCTTCTCTCACCAGAAGGGGGCCTGTCCTCCGTGCAGAGGAAAAAAAGTACAGGAATCCAAAGTGTGCTTACTTCCCACTGCTGGAATGCTTCCAGTGGCCACCTCTGACTGCTCCCTCAGCAGTATCCTTTATCTTAAGACATCAAATGCCCTCCTCCTGGCAGGCCTGGAGGGCAGAGCTCATGCAGGAGGGAGGCAGACAGTGATTCAAGGGTATTGGGGAGAAGCCTTGAGCTTTCTTTCTTAGTCTGCATCCAAGGTACCTGCTGAGCCCCATGAAGGAAGCACTCCAGAGCCCAAGAAGCTCTTGTCTGGGACACTGCTACTTGTTTCTGTTGACTGTGCTCCTGGCTAGGCACTCTGTGAGCAAGCTGACCCATGGCATCTAGTTCTACCTGCTGTCTCTGATACAGGCAAGGATCATTTTAGAAGGCTGGTTTCCACACTTAAAGCTTTAAGCAGGACGTGCTCATGAAAGGAAAGGCTTGGGCTTAGAGAAAGTGGAACATGGTGAGTCCACCAACAAACTTCCTGGGTTTCTTATGAGAGTCTCATATCCACGAGCCCACAACAACACTTGGGCTGTCCTGTTGCTCAGTGACAGGACTGGATATCTATGCACACAGCACAGCAACACCTCTGTAAGATGCAGAAAGTGCTATGGAGATGATTCCACTAAGATTCCAGCCTTAGCTGAGGGGATGGGGGCATGGTGGTACACACCTTTAATCCCAGCACTTGGGAAGCAGAAGCAGGCAGATCCCCGAGTTTGAGGACAGTCTGGTCTACAGACTGAGTTCCAAGACAGCCAGGGCTACACAGAGAAACTCTTGTCTTGAAAAAAAAAAAAAAAGGAAAGAAAGAAAAACCAACCAACCGAATCCCAGCCATGATGTTCATGTGGACTCTTTGGCCGTGAAGGTGGATCCCTTAAATGTGGGGTGCAGAATCCCAAATAAAGCATTCACGTATGCTTTTGGCTGTAGAGATGCATCAATTGAATGTGGGGTACACTATCACAGAGTTTAATATGCTCCCTGTGATTGTGGAGGTAGACCCTTTTATGTGGGTGCAGGCTCTGCTCATACCACTAAGATACTTGGGAGACTAGACTGAACAAGGAGTGACTTGTATTTCATCAGGCAGTGAGACTGAAATGCTCACAACATGGATATGCCACCAGGTCCCATGTTCTATGCTGGGTCAATTCTGGGGCCTGCTTAGGTCTGGTGTCCGCACCTGAATCTATGAACAAGCTAGCTGAGCTCATGCTGACCAGGGACCACTCTGTTACATTCTGCTATGTACAGACCTTCAAAACTCACACTGGCTCCAGACAAGGTCAACATAGGCATCTGGACAGTCAGGTCTTGCTCCTGTGGGAAGGCTAGAGACCACGAGGAACCTGCTCAGAGTGCCCAATCCAATGGGCTCTTGCCAGCTCCCCCCCTAAAGATGACTAAAAGAACATGCAGCCTCCTCACTAGGCACTATGCTGACCTGCTGCTCCCTTCCAGCTGTATCTTCACATCTGATTAGAATCAGCCCTGTGAATAATACAGGAGGAATTAAGTTCTCTCTTGACTGAACCGGCTGTTCAAGTCTGTCACTAATCCAATTCCAATTTGAAGAGACCAACTTCCTTTTCTTTCTCTGCAGCAGATCTATGTGGCTTTGTTTTAATCATATGGGCCTTTGATCTTCCTTCCCTCAGCATATACAGACAGCCCCTGGAAGATCCACCTTTCCTCCTATCCACAAATGACCAGGTTGTAGAAGGGAGGACAGGGAGACACTTAATAAAGCAAGCCCCCCTCTCCCCCCCGCACTCCAAACTATGTGTTAAAAATGACAAAAATGGACAAACCATCAAATCTAAACAAGTTTGGATTTGTGAGATACATCTGTCTCCACAAAAGGACAGGCACGCACACCTGTATTTCCAGCATTTGGGAGGTAGAGACAGACATATTACAGCTGATTTGAGGCCAGGCTGGCCTACATAGTACTAGGCCAGCCAGAACTATACAGCAAGACCCTATTTCAAATACCAAACAAAACCAAACCCAAACAAATGAACAAAAGACAGGAAGCTAAGGCAGGCACATTGACACCTGCCTGTAATCCCAGCATTCAGAAGGCTGAGAAAGGTACATTCTAAATAATAAATTCAAGGTTAGCCTGTCCTAAAAAAAAAAAAAAGAAGATTGGGCCTGGGTCAGTGGTCAGCACTTGTCTAGCATGTTCAAGGCCTATGGCTCAATTCCCATCACTGCAAATAAACTAAGAAAAAAAAAAAGATTTTCCAGATATGCTGGTGCAAACCTTTAAATATCAGCACTAGAAAGGCAAAAAGACAGAAAGATCTTTCAGTCTGCGGCCATCCTGTCTCAAACAAAACAAAACAACAAGGAAAGACTGGCTTTTCCCACCTTCAAAAAGGACCTGGCACCTCCTGGTCCTTCCATCTCTTTCTATATGGATCTGCAGACTAAGCTGTCTCCTGCTCACTGTAAGACATGGACTCCACCAAGATGCTCATGGGAAACAGCTCCAGGGCTGGCAGACAACAAGCCTAGAAAGTACCTATGACCAGAGTTGCCATCAGATGGCCTAGGACTCTGGAGTCTACTAGGATTCTTCTGGCATTGACTCCAAGAGCGCCACCTTCTGGAAAACCCACTGTGAGACAGCAGACTGCCAACTCTCCTCATCTCTCCTCCAAAAGTCCTTTTGGGGGACCATTTCCCAGAGTGACAGGAGGGTAACAAAATGTATTCCAGCATGAAGCCTGCAGCAGCAAGGCTGCTTGATTAAGAATGAATTACACTTTCATCAGCACAGAAAGGAAATTGATTCACAAAGCTGTATTGTGACAATCTTGTCCTAATGCAAAAGGGAGTGGAGAGGCGGACAGGACAGAGCCACTTTGGTTAGCAGTGGGGAGAAAGGAAGCTCTACAATTAAGCTAAAAGAACAAAACTAATCAGGGCACCAGGATTCCTTAAACTAGTCTCTGGGGGCCTCGCCTCAATCCACTTATCCCCAGGGAGAAGATGAAGGTGGGAGGGGGCTGTCTAATTCATTTTAAATAATAAGACCCATCGTGCCGAACCCATTTTAGATACTAACCTAATAACTCCCAGTGCTGAGACTCAGCTCGTCCCATAAAAATGCAGTGGAATTGAAAGGCAAGCCCTAAAATCATGTTATACTTCCCCTTCACCACTACATATTGAAAATGAAGGAGCGGGGGAGGGCGGAGATAGGAAAGGACATGCAGATTCTCTGGCACGAGGATCTGCAAGGAACAAGCAGACTCTGGAGAAGAAAGGTGACACAGCCAGCACCAGCAAATTCAACATCTTTGTTTGGGGTGCAATAAACATTCCCCTTCCTAAACCCCGGAGCCAAGGTGGAAGCGTCAACAAAGGGAGGGCACCACTAGAAACTGGGCACATTAAGCTTTCTGCAGTCTTGATAGTAACATCTTGCACCCAAATGCTATCTTCATGATGTGTGCATAGAGAGCTGTCCACATGCTTATCCCTAAACAGAAGTGAAATGAGAGGCCACATTCATCCCAATAAACACATCCAATTCCTTTATGGAGAAATCTGCCCAGGAAATCCATGGGGGAATCAATCTGTATTAATCCTTAGGGACCCAATGCAGTAGCATTGTGCCTGGAGTGCCTGCCTGTGTTGTGTCTCTGCTGCCCTAGGATGCTGGAAGGGCCTATTGCTACTGTTCTTCCACCTAACAAATGAACTCATCGGCCTGATTCACCTCGCTGGGCAGGTAGAGGCTAAATGTGATCTACCAAGCACTCCCAGCAAGAGCCTTAAGAAAGGCATCCAGATATACGGATGCTTCTTTTAAATTGCCAATCTCCAAAGAGAAATCATGGCAAGGCTCATAAGAACAGAACCCGGAGCCTGCAGAATGAGTTTGCATCCCAGCTTTTCCCTCCCACTGTTGCAGCAACAAATCAGGTGCCCTGGGAGCGCTGCGCGGAAACGAAACATATCTTCAGAGCCAAGGGGCCAAATGGAATGTTTTACTGCATCAAATAAGGCCCAATAATGGCCACAGGCACTTTCAAATAGCCATAAAACATCTAGGCCACAAAGCAGGGCTTGTAGGCTCAACACTTCCCAAAGCAAGGGAAAGCTTCCTAGTCGTCATCTTCGCTGTTTTCTCCTCCTCCTCCTTCTTCTCCTCATTATTATTATTAGCCACCATGTTGTTGCTGGGATTTGAACTCAGGACCTTCAGAAGAGCAGTCAGTGCTCTTAACCGCTGAGCCATCTCTCCAGCCCAAAAGCTTCCTAGTCTTAGACAGTGGCTTGCTCACCCTTCTATCTGGACCTACCAGAAACAAGCAGGAAAACCAGAGCCCTCAGCAGTCACAGGAGCCTTGGAAACTCGGGTGTTAGGAATGGCTTTTAGGAGTGAGCCCACAGGGTGGCAACCAAGAAAAGGACTCTCTCTTTAAATCTTATTTTACATATACAAGTGTTTAGCCTGTATGTGTGTCTATGTACTGTGCCTGGCACACAAGGAAGTCTGAAGAGGATAGCAGATCCTCTGGAACTGCTGTTACAGATGGTTTTGAGTCACCACGTAGGTGCTAGAAACCAAACCTTCGTCCTCTGAAACAGCGGTCAGTGCTCTTTAATGCTGAGCCATCACTCCAGCCCAAAGAGGAGCTCTTTTCAGACTAGCTCTCAAGCCAGGAGTGATGATACATGACTTTAACCCCAGCACTCAGGAGGCAGAGGCAAGTGGATCTCGGTGAGTTTGAAACCAGTCTGGTCTACAGAGTGAGCTCCAAGACTGCCAGGGCTATGTAGAAAAACCCTGTCTCAAAAGATAAAACAACAAACAGACCAGCTCTTAAAGCTTCTGTGTGCTTCCTTGGAGCTTGGGAGCTGAGAGGGTCCTGGGTCAATGCAGGTCCTTTTGAGCTCACATCTGGCCTTTCTCTCCCTCTTCCCTGACTGCAATAAAGGATGGTCTTGGAATCTGAGGAGCCAGTATGCTGGCTTTTATGTCAGGACTGAGGATTTTGAACCAGATAATGCCTGGTTTCTAAAGCAATCAGGGTCACTCAGTCCACAGGTTTACAATGAAGACTAGACATATGAACCGTGCATTAAACTTCTTAGCAGCGATCTTGGAGACTGGCTGTGTATGCTGGTGACCAGGGAGGCCCTGGTTACGTGTTTTAATTGAGGGAGATGCCTTTCACAAATATTCAGTTTCTCCCTGGGATTTATCACTTCTCCAGGTGCCTGAAGTGTTCTATTTCATTTCACAAGCCCTGAATCTCCAAGGGGATGCTGCAGAAATTGAAGACGACATTAGACTTTTCTGTCTTCCTGATCTATGAGAGGCAGCTGGGCTCCCCATAAACGTCAAAGCTCTGTCTCCCCTGCTCCTCCACAGTGGGAAATACAGTGAAACCACCCACAAATGAAGTAACCTTTCTCAGCTCCACAACCCCCATACTTTCTCATCAGTCAAGTTCCTCCAAAATCCTCTGCTCCATTGGAGGTTATAGGCATGAAAATGATGATTGTTTGCTGGCTCTTAGATCAACTCCAGATCAGGAGACTGAATTAACAATGTTGAGAGGTCTGGGGAGATGTCCCTGTGATTAAGAGTGGTGACTGTTCCCAGACGACTGGGGTCCAATTCCCAGCACACACCCACATGGCAGTTCACTACTGTCTGTAACTCTAGTTCTAGGATCAATGCCCTCACACAGACATACATGGAACCAAAACACCAATGCATACAAAGTAAAAATAAACAAAGAACCTTGAGAGAACCACAGGATGGTTCTGAACTGTATCTGCTCCAAGATGTTTTTACCTCTCGAGTATAGTGGCTGAGCTAACTGACACCTGGCTATCACGGTCACCAGAACAGCACGGCTCTGAAGTGTAAACACTCAGGCCTAAGGTGCCCTGTGCGCTCACTCAGCTGGATTGCTGGATTCACTCTGTAACTCAGGGCTCAGATGCCAGGAACATGTGTCACTCCCCGAGAATGAAGTGAATCCTGGTTCCCCAGGGCAGCTTGCTTACCACCCTGCCACACCAGTTATACTGATCATCAACTTGGAAAAGTGGAAGATATAGGGACATCAGATCAGCAGGAGAAAAAAACCCATAACCTTGTAGATCCAAAGCGAACTGGAGAAGGAGCCAGAAAAGCTGAGTTTTCACCTCCATCATGTCACTCAACACACCTAATGCTTGCCACCAGCTGTAGGCTTAAACCCATGATTCCCCCTTCCTCCCTCATCACTGGTCTACAAGCAGATGTCGCTTTTCATGTTGTTAAACACTCACCGTGCACTAAGCGCCTCATGTGACTTTTCTCATTTAACTTCACAACAATCCTGGGGGTGGGGGAGAGGAGGAGGTGAAGGAAGAGGAAGAGGAGGAGGATTTGAGATTGGGTCTCGCTGTATAGTCCCTGGCCAAGTCCTGACACTTGCTCTGTATTTCAGCTGGCCTGAAATTCACAAAGATCTACCTGCCTGGGATGAAAGATCTGTGGCATTGTACGTGGCAGAAGATTATGTTTCTGATACCTGTACTGCTGGGATCTAATGCAGGGCCTCAAAGCACTCTTCCATCGTCCCCTTTCTTTATCCTGCTGTTACTGATGCTGTCCTTGAACTTGTGATCTCTCTTGCCTCAGTCTCTTAAGAAGTTGGTTTATAGGTGCGAGCCATTGCCAGGCTTGATTTATCCGTGATTCATTTTTTACAGGTAAGAGTTCTCATTCATACCCTGCCAGCCCTCAATTTTTTGAGACATGGTTTCTCTGTGTAGCCCTGTCTGTCTTGAAACTTGCTCTGTAGACCAGGCTGGCCTTGAATTCAGAGATCTGCCTGCTCCTGCTTCCTGGGTGCTGGGATTAAAGGTGTGTGCCGCCACCACCTAGCTAAGAATTTTATCTCTCTCTCTTTTTTTTTTTCCAGACAGGGTTTCTCTGTGTAGTCCTGGCTGTCCTGGAACTCAAATCTGTAGACAAGGCTGGCATTAAACTCAAAAATCCACCTGCCTCTGCCTCCCAAGAGAATTTTCTCTCTCTCTCTCTCTCTCTCTCTCTCTCTCTCTCTCTCTCTCTCTCTCTCTCTCTCTCTCTCTCTCTCTCTCTCTCTCTCTCTCTTCAAGACAGGGTTTCTCTGTGTAGCCCCAGCTGTCCTGGAACTCACTCTGTAGACCAGGCTGGCCTCGAACTCAGAAATCTGCCATCTGCCTGCCTCTGCCTTCCAAGTGCTGAGATTAAAGGTGTGCGCCACCACTGCTTGGCTGAATTTTGTCTCTTAAGAAAGCAAAAATTCGAAGGCTGGAGAGATGGCTCAGTGGTTAAGAGTACTGGTTGCTTTTTCAGAAGACCAGGGTTCAATACAGATAGCTCACAACTATCTGTAACTCTCCAGAGAATCTGGCATTCTGAGGTATGGCTTTGTTGGACGAAGTGTGTCACTGCAGAGTTTTAAATGTTCAAGCCAAGTCCAGTGCTGTCTGCTGAAATGTACAACTCTCAGCTACCTCTCCAGCACCAAGTCTGCCTGTGTGCCACCATACTTCCTGCCACAATGATTATGAACTAAACCTCTGAAAGTAAGCAAGCCCCAATTAAATGCTTCCTATGAGTTGCCATGGGTTGTGGTATCTCTTCACATTAATAGAAATCCCTCATCTCCAATGTCAAAATGGAGCTCCTCCCTTGACCAATAGGTACACATACTTCCAAAGCCAGAAGGGACACTTTCCTGCTAGGCTAGCATTGGTTCAGACAGTAGTGGGAATGACTTGAGAGCCACCTCTATACAGGCAGGTAACCATCATGAGCACTGGCCACTAATCATAGGGACTGCCACTACCTAGGTAAATGAAACATTCCTCAGACTTCCTGTACAGCGAAACCCACCAGTATTAAGTCTAAAATCGCTAAGAACTTGCATCATTTTGAAAGACAAGTTCTTGCTTTTAGTAACACTTGTTTTTCAGAATTCTTAAATAGAGCCTAGCAACCTGTTTTGAAAACAACTTACTGTCACATTAAGGCATTCACATGAGTGAGGGAATGAATGAGATGAACAAATGTTTCCAAATACAGTCACTTGCTACTTGAATGACTGGGCCATGCTATGAGAATTGTGTTCGTCGATGATCTTATCACTAAGGGAAAATCATAGACCATGATGGTGGTGATGCCACTGGGTAATACAAACTTACAGACCCAGCACTGTATACTCAATCTGTCACTGGGCACATGCCATTATGAGGCTATCATTGTTCTAGAAGCAATACAAAGCTGTCTAAAAAGGAAGCTTCCCTTGTCTATAATAACTCAGTGAGAACTGATGATCAAACTTAGGACCCTTAAGAATGCAAATATTCTATATCATACAATACAAAAAGATGAATGAAACATATTCCAATGAAACTGCCTAATTATATGCAGGGAACATCTGATGCATGAGGTAAAACAAATCAAGATTTTCTGCTTGCGCTGCACTAACCAGAGTGCACAAAGCACCACAGATCCACTTGGGCACTCTGGTACCACAGGGTTACCAATTGGGCGGAGATTCACCTGCCCACCCTTTCCAATATCCGGCTTAGAGCACACACTGCGTGATGTCAGGTTTACAATAGCAAAGTGGGCATGAAGCTGTAAAAAAATAGAAGTTCATTCAGTCAGGCTCAAATGATAGTCATGGGTTTCTGGGGCCTCTGTGAGCTCTCATTTACCTGATAAAAGATCTACCTGGGACTTCACAGCTAACCTCCTTTGTGGGACAATGAGGAAACAATGTCCTGGGCAGAGGGCTCAGAGTTTCTTTACTTGACTGCAGTGAGGATGCTAAGGGGACACAGCCTATTCCTTTGTCAGAAGTGTCAGAGGCATACTGGATGGGTATGAATGGGGATCAGGCAGTTATGGAAGGAGGGTAGCATTTTAATATTGGGCATGATAATCTTGTACTGCCTAGACATATTGAAAGAATAATCTGCAATGCTTTAATTAGTTGACTCAGCACAAATGCTGCTAACTAATCTCCTGGGTGTCTGCAATGGGACGGTTGTAGACAAGCTCATCCATTCACAGCTCCTTCCATGCAGTAGGGGACAGAAGTCAAAGTGGCCTTTAGAACAGCCATGGGACAGCCAACCCATGGCGACTGGCTCAAAGATGCAACAGTGTTCTGTTTGCTGCCCCAGGAGAGAAAAGGTGTGCGGAGAATGGGAAGCTTGAGGGAAAATGAGAATGAGTGACCCATGCCCAGAAGCCACCAGCTGTGCTAAGTGCAGAGCGCACCACTACAGGGTAGGAGTGATCCTGAACAAGAGCCATCAGTCTTAAAAGCATCAGAACTGATTCCCACTTCCATGCTAGAGTTATCTATCAAAGGAGTATACCACCAAGAAGACAAAGGACTTAGATTTGACTGGAAAGGGAGCCACGACTTTCCCCAACCCAACCAATGACATAGGTAGACAAAGCACCTGGTCCTGCAGCCCCATGACATGCTCTTCAGAGTGAGGCAGCCTCTTAGACCCTGGAGGCTGGTCTGGGCGCCCCAGGGTGCACACCTGCTCTCACCCTCAAAGCATGCTGTGGCCAGGCCCCAGACTTCACTTGCCCTCAGGAGGGCTCCGAGTGGCCCGAGGACAGAGACAGGCAAGCTCATGCATGGGTTAGTATCACAGACGGTAGGACCATCACCACAGACAGAATACCTGGGAATAACCTACTTTGAGGACTCAAATGCAGATAGGTCTTCTGCCTTGGGCTTGAGGCTAAATGAGCAAAATAAAATGAAAAAACAAAGACATACCCTGTGAAATCAAAATGCCACATGTGCCATTTGCAAAATGCTCAGAAATTGAGACAAGTGACCTCATGTACTTGTGAAGCAGCTTGAACACTGGGCTCTCTGATTTTCAGCACTCCAGGCATTTGTAGCTGAGAGCCCAGTTCACCACAGCAGCAGTGGCAGGGGAGACTGCTCAGGATCCCAGGTGACAAGGAGGCAGGATGAGGGGTCTGAAGTTACTCCCTCAGGGCTGACTGGCTCACTAGCCCAATCATGTTTTACCTTAAGAGCCTCCTTTTTACACCCATCCCCTCTGCCCCTTTATGAGACAGGGCCGTATATAATGCAGGCTGGACATGAATTTTCGTTGCAGCCCAAAATGACCCTTAATCCTCCTGCCTCCTCCTGAGTTCTGGGGGTCACCACACCTGGTTTTAAACTCCCCTTTGACATTTAATCATTTTGTTTGAAACAAGAAACCCTGAAGACAACAGGAACGGGAGGGAAGAGGGTGTGCTGATGCCTTCTTTACGTGGTATTCGTGGTAAAGTACTAAGCAGAGCAGGCTCCCAACTACACATCAGAGATGGCAGGGAGACTTAGGCTTCTTAGGATGATCAGTGACATCTTACACTGAAAACAGAGGCAGTCCTTGAGCTGGAGGCTGCTTTACAGACTGGAAAAAGGAGTAAGACTTAACCATATCAGCTACCATCCAACCTTAAGGAAAAGAAGTCAGGGTCTTATTCTGTAGCCCAGTCTGGCCTTAAACTTGCAATCCTCCTGCCTCTGCCTCCTGAATACTAGAGTTACCACCCCTGTTTTATAGGGGCGACCAGCTAAAAGTAGAGGTTTCACTTCCCAGAAAATCTTTCTGCTTTGCCCAAATATGAGATACATACATTCTTGGGCAGATAATGAGTACTCAGTAACTTCTAACCCTAAAATGATAAGAACTCTAAATATCAGGAGAGAAAAATGGGACTCTGTGAGCCTCATAAATAAGTTTCATCTTTTTAAACATTAAGGTTCTTCTATATATTTCCTTTTAAGTATTTAAGAAGTTGAAGATTCAGAATATGGTCTTACACAAAAGACTGGAAGGGACTCCATTCAACAGCCTCTAATTCAGTGTGAGTTCTCATTACATGAGATAGCTCCTTGGGTATAAGTCTCCTTGGTTTTAAAGAAAAAATCACTTTAGTGCTCAGTGATAGATCAAAACCCATCCTCAAACAAGGATTCATCTCATCAGAGCTTTTAACATAAGCTCTACTTCCATCATGGTCATTGGCAGATTAAATTCTCTTTCTTTCAGGAGTTGAAAAATTCCCTTAACTAAGTACATGTTAAAAGAAAAAAAAAAAGCCAACAGGCAACAGTTTAATAACTGGGCTCCTGAGGGAACCAGATGCCAATCTCACATTTCATTAGTAAGTGTCCTGTTCAGCAAAGCCCAGGAGACTCCAGGTACCTTTTTAATGGTATTATGCTTGCTACTGGTGCCGCTTCTGTCTGAGTTCTCGTTGTGTAGGATGTCCAAGGCTGTCTCCCTCTCTTTGAGTTTCAAAGCCTCAATTTCTGTCTTGAGTTCATTGAGCTGCTCTTGCAGATGCTTGCTCTTCTCCATGTACTCTACTCTGTAGAGAAGAAACCATGCATCACAGCTGGGCAGACAGAGGCAGGGAAGAGATGAACCATAACTTATAAGCTGTTCAAAGTGGCAGCCAGGAGCTGAAGTCTGGGCTTCACACCTGAACTTGGCCACCGGAAGCCAAGGGAGTTTCAGCTGTCCATTAACTGCTATGAATGTCTTTTCCCCATCAGTTCAATTGGGATAATAATTACAGAGCCTCTGGTCGTGTAGGAAGAGAGCCCTGTATAAACTTTCAGAGTGCTCTACAAATAACCCTGCCACTGACAGCTTCTGGTTCTTTTAGAAGTAACTCCTACAGCCGTTGATGGGCTCACCATGGGCTGAATGTCCCTGTCACCTCCACTCACATCCGCAGCTGACTCACGGCTGCTTTAAGAGACGAAGGCCTGGGCAGAGACTAGGTCATCAGCCCATAATGGGATTTATATTCTTAAAAAAAAAAAAAAAAAAAAAAAAGACCCCACTGGCAAATATAAGCACAGTGAGGAGTTGCCATCTATAAACCAGGAAGAACACTCTCATTAAACTCTTGAGTTGACAATGCCTTGATCTTGGATTTCTAAGTCTTCAGAACTATGAGAAGTAAATTTCTGTTGTTTAACCAAACTCATTGAGACAGTAAGAAAATACAAACTATAAAAAAACCAAGACCCAGAACAGGATGTGGCCTTCTGCTGATCACAACCATATAAACATGTACATCTGGACAATGAGAAAAGAGCTCAGATCGAGGCTCAGAGCAATAGCTCTGGATTATCATCAGCTTCTTAGCTGTTCTCAGTATGAGGGGTCAAAGGAGGTCGGCCTGGTTTATAATGGTTCATGCTGGCCTCCAGAGAGCTATTCTGAGAGTACCACACTGAGTAAGGGCTTCAATCCTTGTCCTGTTTTTTATCAGCTATGTGATGCTGGTTGAACTCGTCAAGCTAAGTCTTTTTTTGTTGTTGTTGTTTTGTTTTTTGTTTTTTTATTGTTTTTTTGAGACAGGGTTTCTCTGTATAGCTCTGGCTATCCTGGAACTTGAACTCACTCTGGAGACCAGACTGGTCTAAAATGTTTTTGAGTCTGGACCTCATTGCAGTCCCAGCCAGACTTGAATCTGCTAAAGATAATCTTGAAATTCTGATCCTCCTACCTCTACTTTCTGAGTACTAAGATTACTGGTGTGTGCCACCATGCCTGACTTACGTTATGCTAGAGACTGAACCCAGGGCTTTGTGAATGTTAGACAAGCACTCTATGAACTAAGCTATAGTCCCAGTCCCTAAAATCTGCTTTTGATAACAGTGGGATGTTTGTTAATTAGTGTGAATGAGACAAACACTAAAAAGCTATGACACACAGGTATCAATTCATGGCATCACTGTAATCTCTGCCAGCTGTAGCACTATCAACCAATTTACTCATAGCTCAAGAAAGGACAGTGATCTACAATGGGACTCCTCCTCTCCATTTCTGCTCCACTTCTGCTGACCACAAAGTGAAGGGGGGGCATGTAATAGAAATGGCTGTGGTCTGGCTGGGCAGAAGCTCCACTCAGGGTCACTACCATAGGATAGCTGGTCTCCCCTGGCTGCCAGCTTTGCTCAGCCTAGGAATTTTTTTTTTTCTTTTACCTGTGTAACCACTGCTGAAGAAAGAACATGACCAGAAGAAAACTGTAGTTTAGTATTATGCAAACAACAGTCTAACTCAGGATTCAATAAAAGCCAGTCCTATTTTTTCAGTCAACGTTTGAGACATTATAAATTCCAGGCCACCATCTTAATCAAGTGTTAGTTTTATCCTGGGACCCTGATTGTTGTCTTGATCTGCTGTCTTTAATTTTTAATTAGGAACTTTGTTCTCCAGTGGGTAACAACAAAGCAAACCTTTGCAGGGCTAATGACTGGCTGCTGTTGTGACCTGTGTCACTAGACCACATCCACTCATTCATGCTCATGACTGACCCAGCAGGCCACAGAGGGTACATACTTTTCTTTCTCTATCTCCATGGAAAGTCGCTTCATGTCCGTATCCTTGAAGTCGAATGACAAGCTGTCACCAATAATGTCGAAGCTTGGTATGTCAGGAGGCAGTGGTGCTGGGATTGGGTTCATGGGCTGTCAATGAGAAAGCTCTGTTAAGATGCTTAAATTACACAGGACAGAGCCCTCTACAGTCAATGCTGTCAGCTAAGTGGTCCCAAAGCAACCACAATCAGACAAGTCACCCTTCTTTCCTTAAATCTTATCATTTCTACGGTTCCTTGAATCAAACACAAACTTTCACTCAGCTTTTCATTTAGGAAACTCATTTAGGCACTGAGTTAGGAGTTGGAGACACAGAGAAGGCAGGCTTCCTGGCTCTAAGCAGATCAAAGTCTTGTTCAGGAAGCAGATGTGTTTGCAAATCCTCACAGTTAAATAAGATGAACATGAGCCAGAGGAGGAACAGGGGCTTATGAGGTTAGAGGGATCTGCTAGGGTACTGCTTCCTTGGGGATCAGTGAATGAGCCAAAGGAGAAAGGTGCCAGGCAAGAGGCATGCTGGTAGGCAGGGTAGAGAGGGTCTAACAAAAGCACCAAGCATCTGAAGTGCCCTGTGGAGCGGCTGGTGAGACTGGCTTTGGACCAGAAAAGCCTTGCTATTATGGAAGGTCTTACATTCAGAAGACAGAGCCAAGAGAGTGCTTGAAAGGGGAAATCAGCTCGCGTGTTTTCAGGATCTTCTCTCCCCAGAACAAAAGATCACCTAACCTACAGTCCCTACCTACCTCTCTAGTGGCCCTCATTATTTGTCCTGCTAAATCATATACAGTACTGCTTATTATCCCATATACTTAGCATGTGTCCTTTCTTTCCCTCCCTGCCACACTCTCCTCTCTCTTCCTCCTTCCCTGTCATTTTCTGTGGTATTAGGGATGTGCCACATAACCTGAGCTGGTCTCAAACTGGTGAGCCTTTTCTTATAGCTTTCTGAATGCTGGGACTGCAGGTATTGGTCATAACACTTTGCAAGGTCTCCATTCCCCTTTCAACATTCTCAACTCTTCCAGTCTCTCACCAAAACCCTTCAAGCCCCCCACCCCATGGCAAATGGCTGCTCATTCCCTCTGCAGAAGTACCCCACCCAGGCAGGCAGTGGGGTCAGAGAAGGCTTCTACAACACTTATTTTTGTTTGTTTTTTCAAGACAGGGTTTCTCTGTATAGCCCTGGCTGTCCTGGAACTCACTCTGTAGACCAGGCTGGCCTCAAACTCAGAAATCTGCCTGTCTCTGCATCCCAAGTGCTGGGATTAAAGGCGAGTATCACCACTGCCTGGCCCCTTTGCAACTCTTTAGCATGATGTGCACACTGCTGCCACAGCCCTTTCCGCAGTTCCACACAGTAGAGATCCCTCGTGGCTATGTCTTTTTTTCTTTCTATGTCTACAAACCTCTTGTGGAACCTCTTGTGGGCACACTGTCTTTTTCATCCTTGGCACTTTTACTGAGTCTGGGACCATGTTTGGAAAGGAACAGAGTCTCTCAGTTTTTATTTATGGCAGTGAGGTCTAAGGTAGGATATATGGAGTATGTCAAGCCTTGCCCCTGAGCAGGATATCTAGGTCCTACATACACCGTTTTCAGAGCTGAATACTGGTTAAAAGAGAGAGTCTGGTCTGTGACATTTCATCAAGCTGGACAGTTATAACCTAGGCAGGTCTATTACCTTATACTTCAGAAAAATTCCCAGAAAGGAAGAACACTAGCTGTTACTCTTTTAATGAGAGCAGAAACTGGCATACCCTTTTTGGCAGGTGTCACAACTGAGTATCTGACCTCACAGTTCTACAAGAACTGATTCTATGAAAACTGTCACATGTGTTCAGGGATGTTCAGTGCAGTTGTGTTCAAAACTGCTACAGAAAACACACTAAATACCCATGTATATAGATTGGCTAGGTGAATTACAATCCACCCACCCATATGACATGATGATTAAGGAACTGGTGTGTTCTACGCTGGACACATTGCTAAGGGAAAGTGCAAAATGAAGAGCAATTTATAAAGTTTGTTCTAATAGCTGTTTGTTTTAGACATGTATTTCAGGTACACAGCTCAGGTGAGTACTCAGACTACCAGAGTTCCAGCTGTCACCTGACTGTGCCCATCTGAGAGATCTTGAGAGAAGACATGAGCCTGATTAACACACAGTGCCCGAGAGACAAGTAATAGTGTTATCTGTCGCCTAGGAATAAATAACAAGGAGACATGGCAATAACAATCCACTTGAATTTTCCTAACTCAGACCCTGGGCTCTTATGTCTCTGTGTCCTGAATGTACCTGTGCTATATGTGAGTGTACCATGTGTACAAATGTGCTGTGTGTTTGTCATGTCCAGGACCGCTCAGTATGTGTGTAACATGTGTGTGAATGAGTGATGTGTCTGTGCTGTGAATATACTCTGTCCTTGCCTAGAGTGTTCCTTCCCCTCTTCCCTGCCCAGCAGGGAATCCTGCTCTTCTGCAGAAGTCAGCCATTCCTGCGTCCAAGGCTGGGTTGTGATCTGGGCACCTGTGCATATCTGTCAGGATAGATTTCCAATTGATGATGATATATGGGTAGAGAATAAGTTAGCAAAAACTTTGCAGAGTGTAATGTACAGAAGAAAGGAAGGGGAGCAATGTCTACTTATCTTATGACCCCACTTTGTACAAGTCAGTCTCCCTGTCCCAAAACTGAGGTGTCTGACAGGTAGTTCTGGCATAGCAGTAATTCACTCTGAGGTATACAGGAAGTGCCTTCACAGAACTACACTGTCACATATAGTATATATTGACAATTAAAGACTATGTTGGCTTAGCAGCAGGGAGCTAGACAGCAAATTCTCTTGAGGGTAGACTACAGCACAGTCTTCAACACTCTAGAGCTGGAAAGGGTTGTCTAAGTAACAAGAGAGGTAACTGGCTAGTCAGTCTAAAGCTAAAAGGCAGACCAGGAGGGTCCTATCCAGGCCCTGAATTTGCTTTGTCACCCTGAAGGCACTGTGAGGTAAACCAAAGGACTTGGAGGCATAGGAAAGTTGCCAGAGCAAAGCAGCCAAAAGCTGCCAGACTGGGCCCAGGCTCACTGGATATGTGGGCTTCGTGGCCATTTCTAAGAGCTTCTGATTGGCTCTACGCTCTGCTTCTCGGGATTCTTGCAAGTCTTGCTTTAACTGATCAGCCTCCTTGGCCCTGCAAAGAAAGAAAAAAACACATCAGCTCCACAGAAGGGGACAGGGAGATGAGTAGACACTTAGCTCCCGAGCAAGGACCTGGATTAACCCTGTACATGGCACTGAAAAAGCCAAGCAAGGACACTGTGACAGTAACATTTACAGGAAGCCAGAACTTCTAAAGAACGAACAGTATTCCTGAGAACTGTTTATCTCAATAGTAAAGCTAGATTGGAATACGGGATTGCTGGTGGGAAACAACCAAAGCGGTACTTCTGCAAGTCAGCACCGTGTAATAGTTTATGCCTGTGGTGCCAGCTACCTCAAAGGCTGCAATCTCAAAATAACAAAAGTAACAAGTATGGTATCCCATGTCTTTGATCCCAGCACTAGAAGGCAGAGGCAGACAGACCTCTGAGTTTTGAGGCCACTGTGATCTACATACTGAGTTCCAGGTCAGCCATTGCCACATAGTAACACCCTGTCTGAAAACAAATAGCAATAATAATAATAAAACAGGTGGAGAGGAGGAAGAGTGGGTAGGACCCAGAGCTACTCTGCTTGTTTCTGGGTGAAAAGTGGGCTGGGAAATGAAGAGCATCCCAAGGCCTACACTGCCGAGCACACTGAGCACATCGTGAGCCTCACACGGCACCACAAAGGGCAGAACGTGAACAAATTGCTTCTTCATGCCCCCAGTAAAACACTTGTAGGCCAAGGGGCACTTTCCCTGGGCCATCACTGAAGGCATCTGAGTCCTGGTGCAGAGCCCTGCTCTATGGGTTAGGAAGAGCATGGAAAGCTTGTCCAGAGGTCTAGCCCTAGAAATGTGACACATACACAGAAAGAGGCTCGGAGTGGGCAGGAATTGGAACCATATTCTCAGAATGACATGCAGAAAGTGGTGAGAAAAACTGTAGTGAAGGTTCCTTAGTGGTTAAGAGCCAAATAAGTTAAGTGCTCTCATCACCAGGGCCAGATGCTTGGGGAATGGGCCAGCATTTGCCAGAAGCCTGCAGGACTAGAAGAGTCTAAAGAGGACAGACAACAGTTCTATCCTCCCACCTGTCTACAAGCTGGGGCAACCTGGTCAAAGCCACAGCTTCCCTGCTCCCCTAACTACTGAGCAACTGCAGGGAAATGAGTACTTAGAAGTAAATAGCATCAAGCCGAGGTGTGTGTGCGCACGCGTGTGTGCACGTGTGCGTGTGTATAATGCACATTCATGTGGGTGTGAGCCAGTGTAGAGGGGAATGTAAGGTATAGTCCTCTACTGGTCTCCACCTTAGTGAAGGTCTCTCACTAAATGTATGCTCATTAATTCGACTAGACTTGTTGGCTAGTGAGGTCCACAGATTCCACCTCCCTACTTTGCTTTCACTCCCAACACTTGTATTGAGGCTACAGATAAATGCCACCATGCTTAGGCTTTACATGGATCTTGGGGAATACAAAACCAGGCTTTCTTTCTTTCTTTCTTTTTTTTTAAGATATTTTCTTTATTTACATGTAAATTTCTCCATTCCCAGTTTCCCCTCCAAAAA
>NW_022196905.1:25401024-25437150 GCF_008632895.1 Mastomys coucha | reverse complement strand
GTACTGTCAGAGCCTCTCAGGAGATAGCTATATTAGGCTGGCTTGCCCTTCCTTCAGTCCCTGCTCCACAGTTAATCTCTGCAACTAAAACCAGGCTTTCATACTTGTGCAACAGGTACTTTGCTGATTAGGCCCTCACTTCCCCCTTAAAAATTTTTTTTATTATGTATATAGGTGCTCTGCCTGCATGTATGTTTGTGTACCATGTGCATTCTTGGTGCTCATGGAGGCCAGAAAGGTTACATCCCCTGGAATTGGAATTACAAATGGTTGCAAGTCACCATGTGGCTGCTGGGATTCCAACTCTGTTCTTTGAAGAGTAGACAGGGATCTAAAGCTCTCCAGCCTCACCTCACCATACTTTTTTTAAATGCAAAAGAGCCTCTTTTCCTCTCTGGCTATTCTCTCTATAAATAGGCTTAAATGTTTTTTCATGCAAACTTCACTTTTAGAAGGACTGAGGTATGCTGTGGAGCCAGGACAGAAAGATTCTCTGGGAAAGAGAGAAAACTGTATTCTATGCCCCCCACCCCACCCCCAGCAGCTCCAAATCCACCAGCCTATCTTACAGTCCTGTTCCCACAATAGAGAAGTTTGACGATATGACAACGAGCTTCTGAAGGGTTGAAACCAGGCAAATAACCCTTCCCAGGTCCCAGTGCCCAGGACAACCAACCATTCACCTCCTCTCTGACTCCTCAGCCATCTTCAGGGCCAGCACTTCAGCCTCCAGCACCTTTTGCTCCATCAGGCGCTTCTCCTCCTCTGTCCGAATGGCTGTGGCCTTGATTCGCTGCATCTCTTGCTCAGCCTCTGCAGCCTTTTGTGCCAGAAGTTTGGCCTCTTCCTCTGTGATCTGAGCCTTTTCAGCCAACAGGTCAGCAGTTTCCTCAGACCGCATCTGGGAAGGAAAGTGTCTGAGATAGTATAGGCTCCGTGTCTGTCTCCATGTGGGGAGAGCAGTCTCACACAGTATACACACTGGTCTCTCACACCTGGCTCCCTGCACAGGCCAACAAAACCTGGTTTTGAATCCCTAGTACCCCTGTAAAACCTAAGCATGGGACTGGTGAGATGGCTCAGCTGTTAAGAGCACCGATTGCTCTTCCGAAGGTCCTGAGTTCAAATCTCAGCAACCACATGGTGGCTCACAACCATCTCTGATGCCCTCTTCTGGTGTACCTAAAGATAGCAACAGTGTTAATAATAAATAAATCTTTAAAAAATGTACTTTGATGAAAGTTTATTTAAAAAAACCTAAGCATGGTCTTTTTTATTATTATCTTTTAATTTTTATTTTTATACATATAAGTATTTTGCCTGCATAAATGTTTGTGCACCGTTATGTGCAGATGCAGTAACTTTAGAAACCAGAAGAGGACATCGGATCTCCTGGGGCTGGAGTTACAGAAAGAAGGTGGTGAGCTGCCAAGTGGGTACTGGGAATCAAACTTGGGTCCTATGGAAGAGCAGCCAGAGCTCTTGAACTCTGAGCTCTCTTTTCCAGCCCCCAAGAGCCAGTTTTAACTTCCCTGTGCCTGACCACTGAGAGACTCCCAGTCTGTCTGACAACAGATGATATGCTACACACTCCAACTATTCAGCAGGGCCCTGCAGGCTCCACCAGGGGAAAAAGAAAATAAAATCCTATGTATAGAATGTATTTTAGCTGAAATTATGCTTGTGAGGGAATATTCAATTTAAACTCTGTACTGTCCCTTTAAGTCAGTAATTCAAAAGCAGAGGTATAATGTCCACTGCCCACTCCTGTGAAAATGTCTGGAGACTATTTTCTTACAAGGTAGGCTGAGCATGGCAGGCAGGTATGCCTTTTATCCAATCACTTATAAAATGAGGCAGGGAGGATCAAGAGTTCAAGGTTATCCTTGGCTATCATAAAAATAAAACATAGAGCCTGCCCCCTGAGCCACATCCTAGTCCTAGGACATTTTTGAGGTTGGAGTGGTACTACTGTCAGCTAGCAAGTAGAGACAGGGGGGCTCTATATCCTTCGAAGCAAAGCTACTCTCAGATTATGGTTGGTACTATTCCCCAAGAGTTGGGAGGGCCAAGGCTAAGAATCCCTGGTGCAAAGGTAACTCAGTTGGAAAAGTAGAGTTTGGCTACAAATGAATGTATTCTAAATTTTCTAAAAAGAAAAGGCATTGATGTTTTAAAAACTGAAATAAATTCATGATCCAAAGGAGACCAAACACCACAAATCACCAGGGCTTCATTGGCCATCGTTGCTTCTTCTTTCATCTGCAGGAGCCTCCTCTCTAATTCATCTCTTGTACGCTCGGCCTCCTCCCGCATCTGCTTCTCTCGAGCCAGCCGCTGTCTCTCCATCTACGGGTAAAAGAACAGGTCCGTGTCAGTGCTCCAGGAACCCAAGAATGGCCAGTTTCTGGAGCCTTTCTATGTCTTCACTTCTAGAACATTCTTGTTTGCTATCCTCTGTCCTAAACTAATTGTAGAATTAAAAGCTGTACAAATAAATTCCAGTAGAAATACAAATAACAAAATCCAAACTCAGTAACCATATGTAGAGAAAAGAGCATTCTTGTACACGATATAATCTGCCCTTAAAATGCTCTGCTATTTGGGAACCTCACATAGCTCTGCCCCATGACTGGCAGCTCTCAGTATAGATTCCTCTTCCCCAAAACAAGGGTCCAGAAAAAAACAGCTCTCTCATCTGTTCAGATGAACCACACCTTAACATTTTTGGTCCCTATAGCCCCTTCACACAATTTCATCCACAATACCACTAGTTCTCCCTCTGCTTATAGGGAATGATAGATCTCACACAGAACTTCACAGCAGGAAGCTGCAGTGGCTTTGCACAGTCTTGTACAGCCCCATGCGGAGGCAACTCAGACAGGCAGGAACACAGAGCCCATCCTTACAGAATCAGTACAAAGCCTCTACTGCCACCCCCTAGCCTTCTGGAGCACAGCGTTAATTGGGCCACTTGCCAAGCTTAGTAAGAGGACCAAGACTAAAGGCAGCATAGTTCCCTGTGACTTCAGGACACCGAGTTCAGAAAACAGAAGCCAGAAGTGACCAATGTTCGATTTTCTGCCTTAGATAATGAAATAATTACTCCTTTGTGCTTCAATCTCACCCAAACTCTACAAGTTCTACAAGGCTGCCCTTTCTAAATATGAAGCTCTTCAGTGCATTTTAATTGAAAGAATCATGTAAAATAGACAAGCAATAAAGTTCTTTGATTTTCCTCTTGACCTCAGTGAACAGGTCAGTCGGCAACCTGTTCTTCAGTTTCCACTAAAATACAATTTCCATTTCCATTCTCCTTTTGGAAAAAAAAAAAGGGCCAGGCTGTCCCCAGTTCTCAGCCTTATACTTTTCATGAAACCTTCCCACTAATAATAAAGGACTTCCTATTTTTTCTTTCCTTTCCTTTTATTTTTTTATAAGATTTATTTTATTTATTATTTTATGTGTGTGAGTACACTGTAGCTGTACAGATGGCTGTGTGCTATCATGTGTGAGGCTGACTTCTAAATTTCCCCTACTTAAGAGTCAAGTCAAAGAGTATGATTCTTCTTTTTTTTTTTTAAAGAATTATTATTTATATATATGAGCACACTGTCGCTGTCTTCATACATACTAGAACAGAGTATCAGATCCCATTACGGATGGTTGTGAGCTACCACGTTGTTGCTAGGAACTGAACTCAGGACCTCTGGAAGAGCAGTCAGTGCTCTTAACCCCTGAGCCATCTCTCCAGCCCCCAAGAGTATGCTTCTTAAAGCTGTCACTATACCCCATGATAGCTCAGTAGCACATTTCTGTTCAACAGAACCTATACCATCACCCTTAAAGCATCCTAAGGAGCAAGCTGATGGCATACTCCAGACAGCAAACACAGGGCAAGCTCACAGCTCACTGGCCCAAATTGGGTATTTCTCTCTAAAGCCTGGGGCTGGGAGCCAGACTCTCTGTCATTCCCAAATCAGAGAATACCACACAGACTAATTATTACACCTCTGAGCTTTCAAGTCCTGAGAGGGACCAAACGCAGCTGTAACTACTCTATCAAACAGTTCATGCCAAACCACAACTGATAAGTCTCAGCAGCAAGGCTCAAATCAGCTGTGGGTTTCAGTGAGCAGAGAAGGTCTATAAGTAGAAAACAATGATCCAGCTAATCCAGTCTGCTGATAGGTGCTATAGCACCCCCTGCATAGGGCCAGCCATTTGTACACAGGTTGACTGGCAGTGATGAACTGCAACTGGGAGCCTAATTAGCATTCCACAGCACACACTGAAATGCTGTCCTGTATTCTATCACCATCTAATTAGAAAGGGTACTGACCTGGCAGGAGACAGACGATAAAGACAGTCAGCTAGAGAAACAAAACAATGCCTGACTACCTTGTCCCTAGTCTGATGATCACACTTGAAGTACAGAAGTATCTAAAGATCTTGGGTTTTTATTGGACTGAGCACAGGGTCCCCAACGAAGGAGCTAGAGAAAGGACCCAAGGAGCTGAAGAGCTTGCAGCCCCTTAGGACGAACAATATGAACTAACTAGTACCCAGGGACTAAGCCACCAATCTAAGAGTACACATGGTGGGACTCCTGGCTTCAGCTGCATATGTAGCAGAGGATAGCCTAGTCGGTCATCAATGGGAGGAGAGGTCCTTGGTCCTGTGAAGGCTCTATTCCCCAGTGTAGGGGAATGCCAGGGCCAGGAAGGGGGAGAGGGAGGGTTGGTGAGCAGGGGGAGGGTGGAGGGAACAGGGTTTTTTTTTTGGAGGGGAAGCCAGGAAAGGAGATATCATTTGAAATGTAAATAAATATCTAATTAAAAAAAAAGGAAAAAAAGATCTTGGGTTTTTTCTCCTTTTTAGATATGTTAAAATTAGAACTTAGTATGAATTTCCCTTAAGATTTTTATTTTGTTATGTATTTGTGTATGTAAGTATGCATGTGGGCAGTCAGAGGACAACTGTAGAAGTCAGTTTTCTCCTTCTACATGACTCTGGGTATCAAATTCAGGTTGTCAGGTTCGGTAGCAAACCTTTACCCACTGAACCATCTCACTAGCCCATGCGCTTATTTCTATAGCTGACACCCCACTATCCGGGCATTCGCTAATAAAAATCCAACAGGAATGAAATAAGAGCAGGTATATCTATAATCATAATAGTCTAGTTGACAACAGCCATCCCTTATCTTGTAAGACCAACCAAAAGCAGTATCAATTAAAACAAGGTTTTAATTCCTATTATTCATTATTGTTATGTGTATGAGTAAGTGCATGAAGTATATGGTACATGTCCTATGGCATGGGGTGGATGTCAGGGGACAACTCTGCAGAGTCAGTTCTCGTTCTGTCTTTCAATGGGTTTCAGGTATCAAACAAATGATGTCACACTTGCCACCTTGTTTGCCCTAAAATCAAGTCTTAGTTGGGCATGGTAGTACACATCAGTGATCCCTGTATTAGAGAAGCTGAAGCAAGAAAACTGTCTTTGTTTGAGTTTGAGGCTGGATTGAAGTGTAGCAGGTCAGCCAGAACTACATAGTAAAAATGTGTCTGAAGCAAACAACAAACAAACTAGAGACTGGAAGAAATCTAAGTTAATAAAGCTCTTGCTAAGCAAACATGAGTTTCTGAGTTTGATCCTAGCACCCACGAAAAGGCTAGGCATGGCAGCATACTGGGGAGGTAGAGACAGACAGAGCCCTAGGGCTCGCTGTTCTAGATTTATCATTGAGTCCCTGGTCCAAGAGACACCCTGCTTCAAAAGACAAAGTAGACAGCTCTTGAGAAATGATGCCCAAGGTTGACCTCTGGCCTTCAAAATCAAGTACACAAATACATACATACACAAACCAAATGAAATAAACATGACCTTACTGTATTTTTCAGGGTTCTCTGGAGTCACAGAACTTATGGTAGTCTCTATGTAGTAAAGGAATTTATTGATGACTTACAGTCTGTAGTCCAACTCCCAACAATCAACTCCCAACAACGGTCAGCAGCAGCTGTGAATGGAAGTCCGAGGATCCAGCAGTTGCTCAGTACCACAAGGCAAGCAGAAGAAGCAGAGAGCCTTCCTTCTACCAATGTCCTTATATAGGTCTCCAGCAAAAGGTATGGCCCAGATTAAAGGTGTGTGCCACCACACCTTTAATCCCAGATGACCTTGAACTCATAGATCTTCCTATCTTAATCCTCTGGGATTCACAGCCACTATACCTCAATATCTCCATGCCAAGATTCAGGTCGGAAACTTGTATCTCTCAGCCTCCAGATTAGGGCCACAGGTGAGCCTTCTAATTCTGGATTGTAGTTCATTTCAGATATAGTCAAGCTGACAACCAGGAACAGCCACTACACTTACTCACCTGCTTTCTAGCCTTCTCTTCCCTGGCCTGGGCTTTCATCTGCTGAACTTCTAAAGAGTCAGCTTTCCGTCGCCTCATAAATAGGTCATGGTTCCCAATACATAGCTGAAGAATCTGTGGCCAAGGAAATAGAAAACATATTAAACACGTAAATTTACCTGCTGCTTACCAACCCACAACGCCATAGCATCTTGGGTTCTGTATATCTGGGGAAGGAAGACAAACAATGGAATAAAAGACAAGAGCCTTGCAGACAGCTTCTAACACTCTCAGCTCTGGAAATATGTATGACAAGTACCTCAGATAATCCAGGAGATAAAAATCACAAGTGAGGAGTTGCTACCATTAGTCACTCACATGCACCACAGTCACCTAAGTCTAGGTGTGGCTAGGCAGATCAAGAGGATGGAAATGCCAACCAGGAAGCTACTTGGGGTCAAAGGTTATTCATGTGGAAAGAAATAAGCTAGCTTTCTCCCTCATGCCAAAAGCTGATTCCAGTTTCAAAGGTAACTTTTTTTTGAAAATACAAAGTAATTTATTTTAATCAGAAAAAGGAAAAATGTCAAGTAAAAAAATACAGAGGAACAAATGATAGAGGTTTTTAATGTGTTGATATGAAAGGTAAAAATTATTTGTCAAGACATCATAATGTAGGAAAATGAACCTTACAGGGGAAGATGATAATAATTCATAAAGAAAACAACCAAAGGCTCGTGAGATGGCTCAGTGGGTAAGAGTCCCGACTGCTCTTTGGAAGGTCATGAGTTCAAATCCCAGCAACCACATGGTGGCTCACAACCAAACGTAATGAAATCTGACTCCCTCTTCTGGTGTGTCTGAAGACAGCTACAGTGTACGCATTTATAATGATAAATAAATCTTAAAAAAAAGAAAAAAAGAAAAAGAAAACAATGAACTAACCTAAGAGGAAAATGGTCAAAAGACATTAAACAATTTAAGAATTTAAAGGAACAGGAAATTAGATTTGGTCAATAATGTGACTTCATTAGAAATTATAAAATGCAAATTAATATGGCAAGTAGAGGGCTAAGATATACCTCAGTGGTAGAATGTTTCCTGGCATGCACAAAGCCCTAGATTTCATCTTTACACCCAGGCTCCTCACCACAAAAAAAAAAAAAAAAAAAAAAAAAAAAAAAAAAAAGGTTAACTCATTAACTCTGTAGGTTAAAGAGAAAAATATTTACCATGTCAAATATCATTTTATACCTCTTAGCAAGAGAGACTAGGGCCAGATAGATTCCTGGCAGACAGGATTTTATAAAAAAGGGCAAATTATGCACGTGTGCATGCACGCGCACGTACACACACACACACACATAATTCAATTTCTCAGAAAAGTTAGTTCTCTGTCATGAAAACCAAGATTTCAACTTACCAGCTTATTTCAACTTACCAGCTTATTAACACGAAGCTTTGAGGAGTTAAATTTGAAGACATCGATTTTCTTATCCAATGGTTTAATAGTAAACTGAAAGAAAAGAGTACAGTTTCTTGTGATACCAACTGAAAATCCACAAAAGTAGCAACCACGCAGCCTCTAGCCTTGGCTTCCTGGGTGAGTCAGAGGCATACAGGGTACCAAGTTTGGGGCTGCATTAGTTTATAACCCTAACCAGCTTGGGCAGCTGTGAAGAAAGGACACTGAAGACCTGAAATTAGAACCCAGATGGGCCTGCTCCTGAGGCCACACTGCAAAGCTCCTTGCCTTCATAAAGCTCACAGTCTAGCAGGATTTAATCCAACAGCAGCTAGATACCCAAAAGATAACGCCATATATTAGTGTCTCATTGGTGGGACATGTCACAAATATCCTAAAGGTTTAGAGCAGACCTAGCACAAATGGGCAGTCTTAGAAGTATATGGCAGAATAGCTAAAGCTATGGAGGAGGGGCATGCTATACAGGGCAAGCAGTAAGAATAAATTCAGTCTCCAGCACTAAAACGTAAGAGGAGGAGGAGGAGATGGTGAGAAGGAAGGAGCAGGGATATCAACCTTGTTAGTTCTTTAGTAATTGCAATGATAACAGCAGACTCTGACAGGAAGGCTGATGGGTAATGAAGAATAAAATGTCAGAGGGCTTAAAATTGATGTGATATGATATAGCAACTTCCTAGGATTTCTGAACATGATCAGTGGTCAAAGATGTTAAGGGAAGGAATAGTGTGAAGAAAAAGGGATTGCCGAAAAAGAGAAATATATAATTCCTGAAATCAAAATGAAGAGTAAGTGTCAATGTAGCAAAAGAAACCTAAGCACAAACAAGACAACTGCTGCTGTAACCACTGAGGAGACCAGAATGATCCTAGACCCCAAGGATACCCCTGGAATGTGTCTTTAAGCTGGATAAGGTAACACATACTTGTCATACAGGCAGAAGGCAGAGGGAGCAAGACCACAAGTTCAAAGCCAGCCTGTTCTATATAGATTTCTAGGCCAGCCAGGAAAATATAGCAAGACCAACTTCAAAAACAAAATGAGACAAGCATATCTAGATCAAAGCATTTTATATGCATATATGAATATGTCATAATGACACCCATTACCTTGTACAACTAGCATATGCTAACAAACATTGTAAAACCACATATACATTCCCAAGAAAGAATTGCATGGCCACTGCCAGCAAAGCAGGGGAAAAAAAATGATTAACCCAGAGCACTTGCCTGTATGTGGCTTCCATCTTAAGGACCACAAAATATAAAACAAAAAAAACCAAGAAGAATGAGTTGCTTAGCAAATAAACTTATAGGGGAATGCAGAATATTGGGTATTTCTTTACATGTTTATATTGTCCAATGAGAGATGAGCACATATAGGACCAAAAATAAATAAATAAATAAATAAAAATGAATCCTTAGTTTGGTTTTGAGTCAAGTTAATATTTAGTCCTAGTATTCTTCTGGTATGGAATATTATTTATGAATTTCATAAGCTTATTTCTAGCCTTGCTACTAAACCCTAGAGCTGTCAGTAAGAAGCCACAAGTAGTATGGCTCTGTTTCACACCAAGCCATACAGGAAGAACCAATCAACTTAAACAAATACTTCTATTCTAGCAGAATGACTGCCATAGAGAACTCCCAAAATTACTTCCTACTATGGCATGCTAAGGTGGTTGGGGTCTGCTTGCTATAAACGGTACTGATGGAACATGATGGTACCATACCCCTAGAGAAAGCACATTAGTTTGTTGTGTCAGGCTATCCTTGGGGACTTTAATCCTTGAGCTTTCTGAAAAACATTTCCTGTGCAAATGTGTGATGTGTAGTGAACAGCCTTTGTAAAATTGGAAGGTGAAGCACTAGTTACACTGTGACACACCCAACACGTTAAGTCGTGTGGAGTTTCCAATTTAAGAACTTGAAAAGGAGACCTACCTAAAGCTCATTTCCCAGGATAACCAGGTATAAAACAACAGTCAGAATGCCTAGGATTAAGACATGCAACTGTCCTGGTAAATGGCTCGGCAGATTAAGGTGATTGTTGCCAATCCTTTCTAAACCTGAGTGTCATCCCTGGGACCATCATAGTATAAGGAGAGAAAAGACTCCTACAAGTTGTCCCTGACTTCTACACATCCACCCTAGCACATGATACATCCCTTCCTCCAGTAAGTAAATGAATAAATGTAAAACAAGCAAGTTAATTTAAGTTTGGTGTGATGATGCACACCTGTAACCCCAGCATTTAAAAACTGAGACAAGAGGTCATATAGCAAGACCCTGTCAAGAGAGACAAGAGACAGGAAGAGAAAGGAGCAGGAGAAGGAGGAGCAGGAAGAGGGGGAGGGGGAGGAAGAGGAGGGATAAAGGCGAGTTCAGTTTGTCTCAGCAAGTATACTTGAGTAATTTAAACAACAGACTGAAAACTAGTATTTTCCTTGAGTTGCTAAAAAAAGAAAAACAAAAAACCAAACCAAACCAAACCAAACAACCAAAACAACCAGGAAATATGCTTCAAGACCTGCAGGTAACATAAACTATCACTGTTAGTAATTGTCCAGGCTTGCCTCCTTCTGCCTGGTGTCTTGTGTTCTTAGGGTCCAGCCTCTGGATCACTCTGATAAGCAGGAGCTCTGGCATTAGGCACTCTAGCCCCCAGTTCTTGTCACTTCACTCATCAGACATAAGATCTCAATGTATCTGTTTTCTGGTGACACGGATACTGAATATATCCCTGCCTTTACAGTAAATTCTGAGGACTTGACCAGACAGCCAGGACTAACACATATATAATTAGAGGCCTTGGGCAACCACATCATTAGCCCCTTCCATTTTACTCATTTATTTATGGAAGGATGAGGTACATGCCTGGGCCTACATGTAAAAAGTCAGAGTACAACCTGTAGGACTTTGTTCTCTACTTTTTCAACATGAGGATCTTAGGGATTGAACTCAGGTCATTAGGCCTGATAGCAAGCACCTTTACTAACTGAGTAAATATGGCAACCTGCTATCTCCATTCATGTCATTACTGAAAGAATATCCACTAATAGCTAATCTTGGTTGTCAATTTGATTGTATCTGGAATCAATTAAACCCAAGCTTCCTGGTACTCCTCTGAGGGGTTTTCTTTTCTTTTTTTTTTTCAGGATTTATTTATTTTATGTATGTGATCACACTGCAGCTGTCTTCAGACATACCAGAAGAGGGCATCAGATCTCATCACAGATGGTGTGAGCCACCATGTGGTTGCTGGGAATTGAACTCAGGACCTCTAGAAGAGCAGTGGGTGCTCTTAACAGGTGAGCCATCTCTCCAGCCCCGAGGACTTAATCAGATTATGGAGCCTAAATCTGGGCCATATTTTCTAGTAGCCCACATAAGAGAACACAGAAGAAGGAAGTTGGCTTTTGCTGGCATGTTTTCACTCTTGGTACCAAGTTCATCTATCCTGTTGCAATAGCATTCCTTTACCAATATTAGAACCAACTTCATTGGGATTACAACACAGACTAAACAGTAGCTGCTCTTCAGGAGTCTTCCAGGTCTTAAACTCAGACTAAGACTGAAGAGACGTCCAGCCTTGAGGATCGGACACTACTGGATTCTCCACTCCACTCTCCAGTGTGAGATGGCCATTGTTGCAGTACTTGGACTTCATGCTGTAAGCCAATCTAATTAATAATCTTAACTCATTCCATCAGTTGTCTCTTTAGAGAATCTTGACTAATACATCCTCTACAAATATATAGCTATCAGCCTGGGATGGTGGTGTATGCCTTTAATCCCAGCATTCAGGAAGCAAAGTTGAAGGCTGGCGTGGTCTATATAGCAAGTCCAAGGCTAACCAGGACTACATAGTGAAACCCAGGTAAAAAAGCAAAACAAAAAAAGCAACCCCCTCTCTCTTCCACCAAAAAAACCTTTTTTTTTTTTTTATATGCAGGCACACATGCACACTTTTCCACTACATGCACCAAATATAGTACACAGGGAGAAGCTTAATACAGACCACATTTTAAAAATATAAAGAAACAGAGCCAGGCAGTAGCGGCGCACGCCTTTAATCCCAGCACTTGGGAGGCCAAGGCAGGCAGATTTCTGAGTTCGAGGCCAGCCTGGTCTGCAGAGTGAGTTCCAGGACAGCCAGGGCTACACACAGAAACCCTGTCTTGAAAAACCAAAAAAAAAGAAAAAAAAAAAAAAAGAAAGAAAGAAAAGGCCAAATAATCAGAAAATGTTCCTTTCTTCCTCCTTTCTGTTCTTTGGGGCTTAGTCCTGACAGGTTGAGCTGCTCACTCTCTTGTTAGTCAATAGTAGGGTTTAGCCATGCTCTCAGAAAAAAGGATGTCAAAACTTTCTGTAAGTTCTTTAAAAATCAACAAGCAGAGTTCTAAAGCCTGGGAATTAAAGGACTTTCACCGACAAGGAGATGGTCTGGCTTGGGAAGCTTTGGCGAAGAGGAGAAATGGGAGCAGACCTTGTGCAGGACTCCTGCACCATAAATGGCACCTGTAGTAGTACAGACATGTCCTACCTCCTTGTCGCTGTAGGAGATGTTTCGGATTTCATTCCATGGGAAGGAGATCTTGGGGGTCAGCCTGTTCTCAGGGTCATAGATATGAAGCCCGAGAGCATCCACTCCAAGCAGCAACTCTGTGCCCTTTTTGTTCTGCAGAGCCAATAAAGAGCAGCTGTTGTCAGCTTCCAGCAGGGGATTCTGTCCAACATTCTACAGGATCTGGCACACACTGCTATATCTGACACGTTTCAACAAGTCCCAACAGAAATCATGGCTCTCCTGTAACCCAGGAGGCTTCCAGCTTCTGGATTTGAGGAAGCAGAGGCAAAACAATACCATTTTTGTGATTGGTGTGTGCCCTGCAAGTATCACTGTGGATTCAGACTCCTGTCACTGGCTTGGTAGCTAAAGAAATGAAAATTTAAATATTGAAATACTAGTTAAATAACCAGATTATCAAAAGGAGAGCCAAAACCCACGTTTGAACATTTCTCTCATTATAGGAAATGGTAGTGTTCTCTGGCATGTACAAGACCTTAAATTTGATCTTCATCATCACACACATAAAATTTGTTGGAGTTCTAGAAGAAATGTTTAGGCCTAGGGACTAAACAGTCTCATTTTAGGTTAAAATGCAGCTCAGTGTCATTTTACTATAATAATACCCCAATGTGGTATTAACTGCAGTAGATAGAGGGTAGGTATACATGGCATTCACTAAAAACTTCATTCTCCCATGTTTCAAATGCTTGATAATTGAACATTGGAAGAAATAAAAAAAATAAATTATATATAAATTACACTTCAACGAAGTTGTTTAAAACACTAGTTAACTATATGAATGCTACACCTCTGAGAGCAGTCCTGGTCAACAGTTATTGCTGCAGAGGCTCAGTGTACATCTCCTAAGCCACTGCCCAGTCCTCATAGGCAGGGGGAGCTGAAACTCCTCCCACACACAGGAATGCTACAGCTCCCTACCCCTTGCTGACAACAAGGAAATTGAGACAAGACTCAAGGGAAAGAGAGCAGCTCTGCAAACCGAGATGGTGCTTGGGCTGTGACTAGAAGTACCAATCTAACAGCAGGTGTTAGAGGGGAGGGGAGCACTTGAAGATGAATCTCTCTACTCCTTCTAACACCTGAAAGCAGGCACTACCACCCAGTCAGAGAGTGTTCTATTTGTCTGCAAAGCTTTTAAAACTGATGTGCTGACAGAAGGGAGTGAGGCTTGCATTCTTACATCTGTATAGCACCTTATGGAAAATAAGGTATTTCCTTGTGTTTCTGATAATTTAGTTTAAATAAAAATAGAAAGGATTCCACCCTCTACTTCATTATGACTCTGACACTTCTAGAGAGTAGAGATGGTAGCACAAATAACACCTCTGAAATTGTTTTAATCGCACGGTACTCCATTACTATGTACAAGTATCTATCAGTTAAAATAAAATATATTAATCATTTCTCTACCCTAGTTAATGATAGAATTTAAGATGTCTAACATAAAGTCACTAAAATGTCTTTAAAGTTAAAGATATTTAATAGACAAAGCTGTCTATTGTTCAACATAAAAAACATACAAAAACTAGTAAATATTCATCTGATTAATGTAGAAATATTCCTTAATAAGAAGCTGGTTTTTGGCCAGGCAGTGGTCACACGCCTTTAATCCCAGCACTTGGGAGGCAGAGGCAGGCAGATTTCTGAGTTTGAGGCCAGCCTGGTCTACAGAGTGAGTTCCAAGACAGTCAAGGCTACACAGAGAAACCCTGCCTCAAAAAATCAAAAAAAGAAAGAAAAAAAAAGCTGGTTTTTGGACTGCTGAGATGATGGCTTAGTGAATCAACATGCTTACTGATAAACCCAATAACCTGACCTCTGTCTGACCCCAGGACCCACTTGGTAGAGGAAGAGAATTCAAGCATGTTGTCCTCTGCCCACCACCACACACAGATAGATAAATAAATATAACAAAGTATACATATATACTTTTTTTCTTACTCTAAGTAAAATATATTTGGACGAAATTCTGTTTTGGTTTTTGGAGAGGTTTTTCTGTTTAGTCCTTGCACTCCTGAAACTCAACTCTGTATAGACCAGGCTGGTTTCAAACTCACATTCGAAATCATAGAGATCTGCCTGCCTCTGCCTCCTGAGTGCTCAGATTAAAAGTATATTAGCACTGCCCAGCCTAAGAAACTCATTTTCTAAGGATTGCAAATGTCTTTTTTCTTTTAAACAATTAATGTTGGTGGTTGAGCAAGAGAAGTTAACAAAACCACAGAAATGCATTAAATTAGTCTAACCCAAAGAAACAGATGTCAAATACAAATAAAACTTTTAATTATTTAATACTTACTAACTTGTGTGTGTTGTGTGAATGCATGCTTATGTCACAGCACACATGGGACAATCATAGGACAATGTGTCTAACAGTAAGAACAAGAGTTCTCTCCCTTCACCATGTGAACTCCATGGACTGAACTCAGCATGTCAGGCCTGGCAGCAATTGCCTATCTACTACTCCATTTCACTGGCCTTCATCAAACATGAAAAACAACCTTCTGCATTCTTCTTTTTTTTTTTTAGATTTGTTTTTATTTCTATGGTTTTTAGTTATGTATTTCTGTGTCTGTGCACATAAGTACAAGTGTCCTCAGAGGCCAGAGGCATCAGATCTCTCTGGAGCTAGAATTCAGGCAGTTGTAAGCCTTCCAAACTGTGAGCTGGGAACTGAACTCAGGTCTTGCTGCAAGTAAAATATATCTTTTAGGCACTTGCTTAATATAATAGTACATTTCAGTGTGCCCTGGTTTTTACACCCCCCATCCCCCCCCAAAAAATCCATAAAAACTTGTATTTAGGAAACAAATTAAGTAGAAAGCTATCCTAGAATACTGGAGTCATGATTAATTCAATTTACTCAAAGTTAGCATAAAGACTGTAAAACCCAAAAGAGGGGAGCAAAGGGGACCTGGGATAGTAAGTGGGGATGGCTGCAGCTGACCTTTAGCATCTACTCATTCACCAATGAAGGAAAGCCTGGGTACATCGCATATACTCCTTCGGAAGAAGCATGAATATGCTGCAACCGGCAGCCAATTCCCCCAACAAGGGAAAAACACACTCTAGGGCCAGACCTGAACAGAACACAAATGCCTTTCTCTGCAGAAGCTCTGGTTCCCAGAGACCTGGGGACCATTAATGGTCTGAATAGAAAACTAATTAGCCTCACAGTGAGAACAAGAGTTTCACCCAAACAAATTAGGACTCATCTAAGAGCAGCCTTACTTTCAGTGGGCCCCAGGGAAAGACCTTATTTCCAGGTGCTCCTTGGATCTCCCCAGAGGCCAGAATAACCAAACATTACATGGCCAGCATTCCAACAAGTCTGGCTGAGAAAAGAACCAGGCCTGAGTCCCTTAGGGTCCCACTCACACTTAATTACCTTTGATCTAATTTGAAGCTCCAAAAGAAAATCCAGGCTCTTGACCCCTGTCTTCCCCTTTCTTCTTTACTACTGAACCATAAAAGACTCTAACTACCCTGGGATGAGGAAGTAACCCATCTGCCTGTGTGGCTTCTACTTAGTCTTTCTGAGAGCCAGGGAACTTGGGAAGGAGTCAACACACCCGGATTGTAAAATAGTTCACGCCATACATCTCCAGGTCCTGAGCTATCTTCAAATACTCCATTTCAGCTTCATCCCTGTGGGGAGAATGGAAACAACATTATTAGGGCTCCAGCTGAAGGACAGACACTTGCCAAGCCAAATATTCTGAGATAGACAGGGTGCTGCAGAAGATGAGACAGACCAGACGCCAGCAACACTTTTCTCAACCCAGAGTCTATTAAACACAAGCAGAATTTCCCATCCCCGTGAAAATAAGAAAACAGACTCATTACACTGACTCTTGGCTTCAATTTCACACTCTGGCCTTGGTAAATAGTGACATCTGTCTCAAGTGATTTAAAATAAAAAAACAAAAAAAAACAAAACATTGGGGCGGGGAGTATAGCTCAGTAGTACAGCGCTCACTCCGCATGTGCAGAGCTCTAGGTTCCATCCCTGACATTGGCAAAAAGAAAAAACAGTGCACTCGTTCTTTTCGGCCTGAAATGAATGAAGTCACTGCTTGTCTCTGTGTACTTTCTTAGCCTGGAGGCTTCAGTAATGAAGAAGCTTTTCTAGAAGCTAGCTGACAGCACCCAGTTTCCTGGTTTACTTCTTGGGTTACTATTGAAGGTTAAGGCAAGAACTATCTGAGCCATAAAACACAGGCCAGTAGGTGAACACTTCTGTGTTATAAGTCAAGCTTAAAGCAAGCTCTGGATGCAGCAGTGACTTGCAGAAAACTCCCGGAGAGGTAAAAGTATTGAAGTAATTTAACTCAAGCTTCCCTGTGACCTTGTCCTTGTCCTCTCTCATCTCAAAACACTCTCAAATGGATTTAAAAATTCACCCTGAGAGAATGCCAAGTGTTGGCAAGCAGGTGGAAGGACCAGAAATCACATACAAATTGATTCAATTACTTTGGGAAACTGTTCAACATTACCTATAACAGCAAAAACCAAGAAACAACCCAACAACCTAAGAGTCCTTCAACAGTATAAGAGATAAATAATCTGTTACACTAATACACTGGAATTCTGCACAGTCATGAAAATGACAAAAATATTGCTACATGCCATGTACTCAAATCCCACAAGATGATCTTGAGGAAAAGGTGGCACTAAAAATAGAAATTGGTTTTATTTATCTAAAGTTTGAAAAATAGGTGATGGTGGCTTATGGGTATAGCTCAGTGATAGAATAGTTACTTGCCTAGTATGTGAGAGACCTTGTATTTGATCCTCGGCACTACAAAATAGTAATATAACAATGGTAAGTAAAAAAAGAAAAGAAAAGAAAAAGAAAAAAATCAGCGGGCAACACTAATCTATGGGAACACTAATTAGAAACTTGGGAACTTATCCCAGCACTTGGGAGGCAGAGGCAGGCGGATTTCTGAGGCCAGCCTGGTCTACAGAGTTCCAGGACAGCCGGGGCTACACAGAGACACCCTGTCTGGAAAAACCAAAATAAAAAAAAAAAAAAAAAAAAAGAAAAGAAAAGAAAGAAACTGGGGAACTGGGTTGGGCATGGTTATATAAGCCTTTAATCCCAGCACTGGGCAGAGGCGGGAGGATTTCTGTGGTTGAGGGCCAGCCTGGGGAATACATAGTCAGTTCCAGTACTGCTAGCGCTACATAATGACTCAAAAAGAAAAAGAGAAATTGGCAAACTAGAAACTGAGAAGTCAAAGTCTATCTCTTCCTTACTATTTTGTGGTAAATAACTCATGATCTGTCCATTTTGTGGGTATAAACAAAAAATAAAGATATAGGAGCTAGAGAGATGGCTCAGTGGTTAAGAGCACTGACTGCTCTTCTGACTAATTACTATTAGTCCCACAGCCATTCAGTTCCAGTGCCCTCTTCTGGCCTCCTCAGGCACCAGGCATGCACATGGTACACAGGCATACATATAGGAAAAACTCCATATCCACAAAAAAGTGAAGAAAAAAATATAGCAGGAAGCTGATTTGAAGTACTAGGGTAGGGCACCTAGTGCAAAGATGATCAATAGCTAAAGCTACCAAGGGAATACTTAAAACAATCTACATATTTTAGTGTTTTTTTTTTTTCTTTTGAGACAGGGTTTCTCTGTGTAGCCCTAGCTGTCCTGGAACTTGTTCTATAGTTCGAGACTGGCGTCGAACTCACAGAGAACACCTACCTCTGTCTCCTGAGTGCTGAGATAAAGGGTGTGTGCCACCACCACCCAGCTTGTGTTTTAATTTTAATTTAATAAAATTGCAGATTGACTAATTGTGATGGGAACATTCTACTAACACTCCTGATAGACATGTGCCAAAAGGTAAAAAAATTTCCAGAGAATAATTTGTGTCACCTGTCAAAACACAAAATGTTCATTTCCTTTCACCACCAACTCTCTTCCAAGAATCTACCCGCTGGACTTGTGCAGTTGTGTGACAACCTGAGACTGTGCACTGCAGAGCTTTCTGTAAAAGGGGAAAGCATGCAGATATTCTAAGTGCCATCAACACATGCCTGAATGCAAAAACAAAGGGTTACTGACTGACAGAGCATTAAACTAACCTGCCACCAAGTGTACTGGGTTTGAACATCCTGGGTTTCAACACAGGGTCTCACACATGCTAGGTAAGCACTGTACCACTGAGCTACACATCCAAACCCCTTTTTTTTTTTAAAGCAACACACTACAATAAAAATGCACACAAAACTGAAGGGCAACATTATATTATTCCAGCTCTTCCTTCTCCTTTTATATACTTCAGGACTGCATTCTGTCCAATGAACATGCCCTAGTTTTATAGCTCTTTAAGGGTAGGGGAGGAGGCATGAAGAAATATAAACTAAGGATGAAGCGGCCTCACCTGGCTCTGCCCCGGTGCTCCGCATACCAAGCAGTAATTCTCTCCTCCCACATTTCCGGAGTCATCTGATAGAGATTTATCACCTACCAAAAAGACAGCAAAAGAAAAGCCCACATGCAAAGCAAGTCTGGGTATTGTTTGCCATTTTTATAATTATGGTTCATTTTTACAAAACAACTGAGCTATTTTTAAAAAGCTGCATGCAGAGAGAGTCACACACAGAGGTGGGTGTGTAAACAAGCACTGTTCCACTAGAGGAGCAACCTACAAGCCTAAGAACACTCCTGGGCTAGGAGTGTCCCCTTTTGCTGCTAGGGCTGGTCACCTCAGGAACCACCCCTGACAGTAGAGCGCTGCCTGCTCACTGGCCGTCTACTGTACACAAGTCATCAAAGGAAGGGAAGGAGGGAAGGGCTGGGGGAAAGCCTTTATTACCCAGTGACAGACGATAAGTGGGGCTATAAGATAGGAGGCAGCCAAAGGCAGCTCTGTGTCCAATGAATACAATGAATACAACCAACAAGACAGAGGACTAAAAGGCCCTTCCCAACCTCATCTTCTACACCCCAAACAGCTCAGTTTTGCACAATGAACATACAATCTCATGGATCTCTTAGATCAATGCCACTCAACCATCTTCAGAAACTGCCACACCAGAAAACCAACTATAGGACACATCTGACTGCCATTTCAACATTAATTCCACAAACTCTTCCTATTTTGTTGTTTTTGAGACCAAACCTCACTCTGTAGCCCAGCCTGGCCTTAACCTCATGACCCTCTTGCCTCTGCCCCTCAAATACTGGGACTTCACTGTGTGTAGTGAAGTTCACTGGGAACCACTATGTGCAGCACTAATTCCAGTACTCAGGAGACTGAGGTAAGAGGACAGTGAGTTCACAGCCAGCTCAGACTACAGAGCAAGAGCCTGTCTCAAAGAACAATAGGGGCTAGAGAGAAAGCTCAGTGTAAGTAAAAGGACTTGCTCTGTAAACATGGGGGCTTCAGTCTGAATCCCTAGTACCAACAGACATGAAGAAGCTATTAGGAATTGATAGCTCGAGAGAGGAAAAATCAAACTTTTTCAAGTGGAATGACCACTGAGTGTATCAACTACACCACAGGCAGCAAGACTCAGGAGCAGCTAGCCAAAAAAAAGAAAAAAAAAAGGGAATCCATTGCTTTTGTTTTTATTATTTTAGAGGAAGAAAGAACATGAAGTTGGGTAGGTAAGGAGATATGGGAGGACCTGGAAGAAATTGGGGGAGGAGAGAGATTATGATCAAAGAAGCTGGGTAGTGGTAGTGATGGTGCACACCTTTAATTCTAGCACCCAAGAGGCAGAGGCAAGCAGATCTTTGTGAGAGTTCCAGGACAGCATGGGTTACATAGAGAAACCATGTCTCAAAAAATAAATAAATAAATAAATAAATAAATAAATAAATAAATATTACATTACATTAATTATATACAAGTATATATAATATGTACATAATACATATTCTCAAAGAATAAATAAAAACATTATAAGAAAAGCTCAGTCATGACTGTACACATCTGTAACCACAGAACTTGACAGGCCATTGGCTGGCCAACATAGCCTAAATGAGAGCTTCCAGTCAAAAGACCCTGTCTCAAGACAATAAGGAAAGAACAATAGAGGTAGACACCAGGAACCCAGCTTTTGCTCTGCATATGTAAATTTGTACACACACCTGCACACTCACAGGAATGCACAACACACACACACATACACACACACACACAGTAAATACGCTTAGCTAAGATTCCATACTCTTTTCTCAAGATTCTGAACTATTTCCACAAATGTGCTTGCTGTGTACTTCCAGCACTCTTCAAGAAATCATTCAGGCCGGGCGGTGGTGGTGCATGCCTTTAATCCCAGCACTTGGGAGGCAGAGGCAGGCGGATTTCTGAGTTCGAGGCCAGCCTGGTCTACAGAGTGAGTTCCAGGACAGCCAACGCTACCCAGAGAAACCCTGTCTCAAGAAAAAAAATAATAATAATAATAATTCACTGGCTTTCCTTCAGCCACATATGCTATATTTTCCCAAACAGAGAATTTTCTTTTTTTTGTTTTTAAAGATTTATTTATATGAGTACACTGTAGCTGTCTTCAGACACACACCTAGAAGAGTGCATCAGATCTCATAACAGATGGTTGTGAGCCACCATGTGGTTGCTGAGAATTGAACTCAGGACCTCTGGAAGAGCAGTCAGTGCTCTTAACCACTGAGCCATCTCTCCAGCACCGAGAATTTTATTTCTTACCCTTTTCGGAAGCAATTCCTCTTGGGCTAAAAATCCCCGCTTGTGCACAGAGGGGTCATAGTCGCCATACTGGAAAGAAAGAAAGAAAGAAAGCAGATGATTGAGGATCTAAGGACTACTGTCATTTCTGATCAAGGCTCAATTCAGTTGGTCCCTCCTCCCAGTTCCAAGGAGCAATTCAATTCTGATGACAAGATTTCAACCTTGTCAGTTTGTTATCCTTGAATGAAAATACAAAGCTGATTACATCTATGAGCAGAGTTGCAAAATCCCATAAGGGATGGATGGGTGATGTGCTAATAGGAATGTGACATTTGTATGGAAATGTAGTCTGTTTCCTAACCCTCAAAGAATGCAGTCGCTTCCAAACATTAGCTTTGTAATGGAAACAACAAAACACAACTGTGAAAGTTGTGATTAGCAAGTATGATAAGAGCCTTACCTACAAATGCTTCTAAGTAGCTGGTAATTGGAGCCAATTGCAAGGTGGGACCAGGGGTAATGCAAGCAATATTTTTAATAACTTTTGCTCAAGGCTCTGAAAGTTGCTTTGGAAAGCTCTGATATCAACACTGCCATTCCTATTGCACAAAGAAACAAATAAAATAAAAGGTTAACTCATATAGCCAAAGCTGTAGAGCAGATCACTAGCGGGGCCAGCAATCTACATTACTCCTCCAGGGGCAACAACTCTATTGTTTATTTGTCTGATTTTTAAAAACAATTCCTTTCTTTCTTAGGAAACTTAGATCAGAGAATCATCCAAATCAAATGGACTGGGATGTGGCTCTGTGGGACAGCACTTGCTTATCATGCATAAAGCCCTAGGTTCAACCCCTAGCCCCAGATATAAAAAGAGACTATGGATTAGGCATGGTGATAAAGACCTTTAGTTCCAGCCCTCAGGAGGCAGAGGCAGTTATTAGTTAGAGGTTAGCCAGGGCTATATAGTAAGACCCTGTCTCAAATTAAAATAAAAATAAATAGGCAAGAGAGACAGAAAACTAAATAGAACCTAAGCACAAAGCCTATCTCTTATCAGTCAGCAGTCATTGTTTTCTCTGTCTTCTACATTTTCTTATTTATATGGGGGTGGTGCATGCCACGGTGCTTAAGCGGAGTCAGTTCTTTTCTCCCACCATGTGAGCTCCAGGGATCCAGCTTAGGTTGTAAGGTTTGGCAGCAAGTGCCTTTACCCACTGAGCCATCTCAGCAGCCTAGTGGCTTATCTCTCTTTTCTTTTCATAGTTAAAAACTTTTAGATTTATTTTTATTATTTTTTGTGAAGGAGTATTTTGCATGCATGTGCATCTGTGTACCATATGTGTGCTGGTGCCTAAGGAGGTGATGAACCTCCATGTGGGTGCTGGGAACAGAACCTGAATCCTTTGCAAGAACAGCAAGTGCTCTTACCCATTGAACGACCTCTTTTCTTTAATTAAAAATTTTATTTTATTTTATTTTATTTTATTTTATTTTATTTTATTTTATGAGTGTTTTACCTGCATGTATATCTATATCCCATGTGTGTGCCTGGTGCTCTTGGGAGGCCAGAAGACATCAAAGCCCCTGAAACTGGAGTTTGTTTTATGTGTGTTTTGCATGCACGTGCATCTATATACCTCATGTGCCTGGTGCCTGAGGAGGTGATAAACCTCCTAGTGGGTGCTGGGAATTGAACCTGAATCATTCCTCTTTGTTTTTAAAATAGACATCAAGGTAGCTTTATTGTTGGGAGAGGAATCGGTCCAGTGAAGAAGCTCTTTCAGCAGACTCTCCACTACGTCTGCATTGCTCAGATGTAATACATTTGATCAGTATAGTAGCCAGGATATGGTTGTGAGCCACCTTGTGGGTGCTGGGAGCCTACAGTTCCAGGGAAGCCAGCTCCCTATTCTGACCTCTGTGGGCACCAGACATGCAGAGAGTGCACACACAAACACCATGGCAAACATTCATAGACATAAAATAATTTTCTTTAAATGTAAAAAAGCCAGATGGTGGTGGTGCACGCCTTTAATCCCAGCACTTTGGAGGGAGAGGCAGGTGGATCTGAGTTAGAGACCAGCCTGGTCTACAGACTGAGTTCCAAGACGGCCAGAGATATGCAGAGAAACCCTGCCTCAAAATAAAATAAAATAGATCAAATTTTTCCAAGTCTAAGCGGTTTCTGAAATGAGAGCACTGGAGAGAGATCTTCAGAGTGCTGCTGTAAGGCACCCCTTAGACCACAGCTCCTCACCCTTAGAGCAAGGAGCAAACAGTAAAGGAATCTAGGCATGCATCTGCGGAGTCAGCACTGGATCCTGGAAAGTGGCATGAACATGGTGGTGTCTTACATTCCTGAGGACTTCACAGGTTATGACTGAGAGCCTTGCTAGTTGCATTTGCAAGCCTTTCAACACTCGCCAACCAAATTTTAACGCAAAAGTAAGCAGATATGCAAAGTTAAAATTGTAAATTCCAGGCTCAAAGGCTAGCAAGATTAACGATAACCATTATTAAATTATACCAAGCTCCCAGCTACTACACTGATCTAATACATTACATCTGAGCAATGCAATGGAGATTCTGCTCAAAGAGCTTCTTCAGTAGGCCAACTTCTCTCCCAACATTAAAGCTACCTTGACATCTATTTAAATGTCTATTTAATAAACAAAGGAAGGAAATGCTGGTGTTGTGGCAATATAAATACAAAAGAAAGTTATACCACTCTATAGATGGAAATGACTTTTCCTCATCTTTTTATGTAACAGAAGCATTCTGATTAGATCAAGGTGAATTTACTTTGAAAGTAAGAAAGCTGGAGCTTCAAAGCTCCAACTGCTGTGTGGGTCTGTGCTTATGTTATATTCATCATTTGGTATTCCTGCATTAAAAAACAAAACAAACAAAAAAACCAACAATAACAAAAAACCCAACCCTAAATTGCCTACATTTCCGGGGCCACAAAACCTGGTCTTATACTGCCCCTTATAAATCACTTGATTTTAAATTCAAGAAGTGGGGTGAAGGAAGGTGCAGCTGGAAAGACGACTCAATGGGTAAGAGCACTGACTGCTCTTTCAGAGAACCTGGGCTCAATTCCCAGCACCCACATGGCAGCTCACAACTGACTCCAAAATCTGACACCCTCATACAGACATACATGCAGGTAAAACACCAAGGGGCATAAAATAAAAATTAAAACATTTTTAAAAATTCAAGAAGGGGAAGGCTGCAATGTAGCTTTGCATGGAGACCCATGTTCAATTTTTAAAACTAAAATAAACTGGGCTGGAGAGATGGCTCAGTGGTTTAGAGCACTGACTGCTCTTCCAGAGGTCAATTCCCAGCAACCACATGGTGGCTCACAACCATCTGTAACGGGATCTGATGCCCTCTTCTGGTGTGTGTGAAGATAACTACAGAGTACTCATATACATAAAATAAGTAAATCTTAAAAAACAAAACAAAACAAAACAAAAAACCTACAACAAGCTAAGCAAATCACTTTGAGAAACTGACAATTAATTCTTGGGGGTGGTAGAGTAGGCTTCGGACAAGACTTAGCGGTTAGGAGCATGTGCTGCTTTTGTAGAGGACCCAGGTTCTACTCCCAGTCCTCACATGGCAGCTTACAACTGTATGTAACTCCAGTTCCAGGGTATATAAGCTCAGTGGTTACAGGTACTTGCAAGCAGGGCAGTGGTGGCGCACGCCTTTAATCCCAGCACTTGGAAGACAGAGGCAGGCGGATTTCTGAGTTCGAGGCCAGCTTAGTCTACAGAGTGAGTTCTGGAATAGTCAGAGCTACACAAAGAAACCCTGTCTCCAAGAAACCAAACCAAACTAACCAAACCAAACTAACCAAACAACAACAACAACAAAACCCCATAAAACATCATGGGCCTGTGAGATGCTACAGTAAGTAAATGTGCCTGTTGTTAAGTCTAATGACCTGAGTTCAAGCCCCAGGACCCATACGGTGAAAGGAGAGCACACACACAGTAATAAACAGATAAGTAGACAATTACTTTTTTTTAAAGCTCGAATTCTTTCATGGTGCAAACACTCTTTAAAACTTGCCTTTTGCTACCTTGGGACTGTGAGTAGAGCAGCTCAGTGGCAGTGTTTACTGACTGAGTCTGACCTCTACAAAATCAAAAGCTTACCACTTAACACAACCCTCTAAGTATTTCCCTCTCTCTCTCTCTCTCTCTCTCTCTCTCTCTCTCTCTCTCTCTCTCTCTCTCTCTCTCTCTCTCTCTCTCTGTCTCTCTCTCTCTCCCTCTCTCTCTCTCTGTCTCTCTCTCTCTGTCTCTCTCTCTCTCTGTCTCTCTCTCTCCCTTCCTCCTTCCCTCCTTCTCTCTCTCCCTCCCTCTCTCTCTCCCTCTCTCTCTCTCTCTCTCTTTTCTTTCCTTCTTTCTTTTTTTTCCTATTTGCAGGAAGTTAGGTGGGCTGGTATCTCCTATGTTATCTAGGCTAGTTTCCAACTTCTGGGCTCAAGCAATTCTCCTGCCTCAGACTTCCAAGGATCTAGGCCTCGCCACTTGAACAGTTAAAGGGAGTCTCTTTCTGGATAGTACCAAGCTCCTCTCTGTACATTCAATGAAAATCAGACCAAATGTTCTGAACAGGTTTTAATAAAACAAAGATTTGCCTTTTTTTTCTACTTTTCTTTCTTCTTTCTTTCTAGCCATCTGCGTAAAATAGATTCTGACTACACAGTCACTAAATTCCGTAGGAATTGAGGATTTAAACCTATAAACAAAAATCCGTAAAAGGCTAGACAAAAGAGGATGGGCACAATAGTGGTCAGTGAGATCATGCTGAAACCCGACACGTAATAGCAGACAAAGGTTGCTGTCATTATAGATGAGCGCCTATAAATCAGAAAATGACAAAAAAACGCTGCAGAAAAAGGGCAAGTCATGTACCACCATTGCAGAGGAAAAATAAGCAGATGGGCAGTTAATCCCCAAGATTCTTAGTCCCATAGCAAAGTTATGTAATTGTTTTTAAAGCCCATTTTTTTGAAACAGATCGGCAAAATTTTAAAAGATCGATCATATCTATTGTTTCAAAAGATGTGCAAAAGCAAGTATTCTCACATACTGCTGCTGGAAGTTAGATTGGAACACATTTCTAGAGGGCATTTATGTAGTGTTTGAATAAAGTTTTACATATATGAAATTTACTGGGCTCTGGAGACAGAGTCCCACAGTGTAGCTCTGGCTGGCTTGGAATTCACTATGGAGACCAGGTGAGCAGGTCTTGAGCTCAGAGAAATGGAGTCTGCCTCCCAAGTGCTGGGGTTAAAAACATGTGTCACCAAGCCTGCATCCTGGTTTAAAGAATCTCATATCGCGAAAGCTGGCCTTCAACTCAAGCTTGCTATGATAACAGAGGATGGCTTTGACCTCCTAATACTCCTGCCTCTGGGATTACACACATATACCACCACTCTGCATTTACATGATGCTAGAGATAAAACCCAGAATTTAGTGCATGCTATGCAAGTACTCTATTGAAAGGCATCTCCTCTCCCCTCCTAAACAAACAAAAAAATTGGGGGTAGGGAATATGTTCTTAACAGGGCTTTTCTGTGTAGCCCTGGTTGTTCTAGAACTTATTCTGAGACCAGGTTTGGCCTAGAATTCAAAGAGATTCACTTGCCTTTGCCTCCCAAATGCTAAAATTAAAGGCATGCCACCATCATATCTAACCCTTCACAGACATTTTTAAGTTAGTCCCCTCCTATATCCAACCACTGTCTGGGTGTGAACCTCATAGTCTCTGACTAAAACAATCACTTTTTTTTTCCTGGTTTTTTGAGACAGGGTTTTTCGGTATAGCCCTGGCTGTCCTGGACTCACTCTGCAGACCAGGCTGGCCTTGAACTCAGAAATCCACCTGCCTCTGCCTCCCAAGTGCTGGCATTAAAGGTGTGTGCCATCACATTGGGCACTGATCAACCTATTCATTTCGTAGCTACCAAATATTCTGTCAAAACATAAACTCTTCACTGGCTCAGCACATCCACCAGCTAATGCTTTCCTGATCTGCTCCCAAAGAGTGCTCATCTTCAGCTCTTCTATCGTGCTTTTATATGCACTCGATTTCTTAACTGAAAGACATTTAGCTACTGTCCTAACACTTTCAAGTAGACTCCCATTGTTTTTTGTTTTGTTTTGTTTTAAGACAGGGTTTGTATGTGTAGTCCTGGCTCTCCTGGAACTGGGTAAGTGGCTCAGGCTAACCTTAGAATTCAGAGAGTGACTCTTATCTCTGTTTCCCAAGTGGTAAGATTAAAGACATGCACCACAATGCCTGGCCAGAGTCCTTTATTTTTAATTTATGTGTATGTGTGAGCCTTTGTGAGTGAGTATATGTATGCCACATGTATGTAGGAACCCTCCCTCAGAGATCAGAAAAGGGCACTAGATCCTTCAGAACTGGGGCTGTGAGCTACTGTAGATGCTGAGAAGCAAACAGGTCCAATTCAAGAACAGTAAGCATTCTTAACTGCCCAGCCACCTCTCCAACTCCACTCTTCTCCACAACTTCCACTATTCTTTTCTTCCTTCTGAATGTTGAGTCTATACGCAGCAGCAAGATTCATAAATACTATCCTATTCTCCCCTAGTAATTTTCAGTACAAACATAGTTCAGAAAGAAAGGAAAACACATTTGAAACACTAAATTGTCTATATAAGATCCAACAGGTAGCTTAAAAATTGCAAGACTGTCTCACTTGTGTGATTGGTCTATTCTTTTGATTCTAGCATAACTCAAACTTGAACCAAGAAATGTGGTTCTTGTTAACTGAACCATGTGATTAAATTTATTTGTATTTATACACTGAAGTTAATGGTTTCTTTATGGTTTGAAGTTAAGTGTATCTATATCATTCCAACAGCTGAAATACTGTAATGAATGTATTTGCACATAATGTTACATGTGCTAACGAGCTGGATTCCATTTCCCCTCCATATATTTCTATAGAGTTTCTTTCTCTTTCATAAAGGTTGGGAAGAAAATAAACTGTATATAAGAGAAGGAGACAGTGTGGCTTACTAAAAGATAAAGTTGAGATAAAGTTGTTTTATCTTGTAAACAAAACTAGAATTTAGTGAAAGTTAATGCCTGACCCCCACATACCTCACTGGACAGTGAGGGGCAGGAACAAAATGCTGGGCCAGGCAGCCCAGACACCTAGGTATCCACCTGGCTCTACCCTCCTTCCCAGTGTGCTTCATTCTTCATGAAGAGGCAGGTAACTATATGGTAAAGCACTTGCTTCACATGTGTAAGGCTGTGGGTTCAGTCCCCTGCCATGAAAACAAAAACAAAAAGTGGTCTGCACATTCCATATGTAAAAGGTCTGTGACTTAGGAAAAAATCAGTCATCTTTTTTAACCTTATCTCTTGTCACCAGGAAAACAAGCTTGTAGAAGCCTTAGCTTCTAGAAAATACCTCACGGGGTATCTTCTGAAATAGTCTTTGGACACTTTGTTAAACAAAGAGGTAGCCTACCCTTAATATCCTCTTCCTATTCAGCAGTAGTCCAAGAGAAACTGGTAACATGGTTATAGTAAGCCCTGGCTTCCCGAATGCAAACAGGTCTCACTTTACAGTCTGGGAGGGTCTGGAACTCACAAGGACCTGCCTGCCTGCCTGCCTGCCTGCCTCTTATTAAAGGTGTGCACTACCACACCCAGCCCAGAGACAGACTTTAAAAGCTAGAGATTACCTTTATTTGTAAGATTCCTAAATTTGACACCGGAAAAAACAGACCACCCGCCTCCATATGAACCACATATGTTGTCTTGTGAATCACTTTCATTTCTAAATTGGCAGAAGCCAAATAAGCAGGGCTTTCCTACAGTGAAATCTGTTCAAGCAAACATCTGCTGGTTCCTTGAAAAGTGATCCACACCCTTCTGCCCCCACACAGGTGGCCTCTGAATCTGTGACCCAAAACCTTGGAGAATGAGATAGGGTTTGAGGGGTTGAGTCAGACAGGAGAAAGAATGCAGGAAGGGGTCAACTCTGGGGCATGTAGTGGATCTAATGAAAGTGATGATGACTGTTTCGTCACCACCAGGACTGGAAGGATGCTTCTCTCCTCTTACTAATACTCTTGATCAAAGCATATAAGGAGCATATGCTTTACTTGAACCATCGCCCATTTTTCTCTTTTCTCAATTACTCCTTTCTCAAGGAAAGCATAAAATACAATTCTAAAGCCATAGATTCTGTCTCTAGCTTTACCTGTGAAGGTACCAATGACCTTGGAGAATCACTGAGGGCAGAAGTTGCTCTAGTGCCTGCATCTGACAGTTAACAAGCCCCATGTTCCATCCTTGTGACTACTCAGCAGACACTAATGAGTCATCAAATGATTAAACTCACTGTGCTTCTTCTGGCCTGACCAGCATACACATTTCAAAACTCATTTCCCAACCCAAATGACAAGCAAGCCATTCCTTGCTTTGATCTGAAGTTGCATAAAAAATGTGATTGAGGTAGGAAATCCAAGGGTCATGAAACACTCTGGCTGAAACTCTACCTGACCTGGTAAGATGGGATGAAAACCCAATACCCAAGATGTTCTTCTCTCATTACCCCTGGCCTGCTGTCTATGCAGAAAATTAATGATTTTAGGCTAATGAGACAGTGTCACTGGGCCCAGCAGGCTTAGCAGACCCAGCTCCTATCTAGCCACATGCACAAAATATGTCCACAAGGAGTATGGTTTCTAAGAATGTAGTCTCTGGAAAGATGAGTTTGGATGGAGGATCTGGGTCTTGCTGACCTAAAGGCCTCATTTGATCATAATTAGACAGCATAAATTCACTTTTCCTGACTAATAAAATGAAGCTGATGTGATGAATTTAATGAGCCACATGTGCATAATGAGATTACACAGAAAATTCATCTTTTTAAATCAATTCACTTAGAATGAATTGTAAGTCATTAGAATGATATGCTTGCCACATAGTATACAACACACATGCACATATACAAAATATATAGCCGTTAAGGCAGCAACAATAGATGCCCAAGTCTCATAACATCTCATTTTTGGGGGCAAGTTGTTCTGAAGTCCTCAAAATTCAAAGAAATGGAAGACTGTAGCCATCCTGTGGAGTAAATGTTGAAGAAGAGCACATTTCCCTGTCTTTGCACCCACCTTGGCCTGGACAGCATATGACGCCAAGAGCACAGACGCCTCGGGAGGGCAGTAGACCTTTTCATCCAGAATCTGCTTCTTCACCTGAAAGGGGCAATGAGGGAGACAGACAATGGCATGTGTTGACGGCAACAGATGGCTGCAGGGTATTCTAAATGAGGGCTGTTAGCCTAAATGAACAAAGCAGCTTGTTAATGATTTTCTGACAAAGGGAACTTTTTAAAAAAATGTTGCAGACCAGTTGAAAGTTCAGCCACTAAGAAGCTATCAATAAGACAGCTGCACAAAAGTCAATGTCAGGCACTACACATCTTTAATCCCAGCACTGGGGAGGCAGAGGCAGGTGGATCTTTGAGTTCAAGGTCAGCCTGGTCTACAGAGTGAGTTCCAGGACAGCCAGGGCTACACAGAGAAACCCTGCCTCGAAAAACCAAACAACCGAACAACAAAACCCTCTTCCCACCCCCTAAGAAAAAGATGTGCTTGAGCAGAGCCTGACAAGGTGGCTATGGCGAGAGCTGAGGGCTGCTGCACTTTCTGACTCAGTGTTGGCCTGTGCTGCACTCACAGAACCGCAGGAGATAAAGTGTACTTTCAAATCTTCATACAAGACAAAAGTCACCGAGGCCACTGATTTATGACTGTAGAAAAAAGTCATCACTTCCAATGTGCTGCTCTAAGGGAAAAGGAAGCAATAAAATTTGATCAATTCAACTTTTAAGTACACACGAGGCTCAGGAAATATAGTTCCTAAGCCATAATGTTGAATTAACATATCTCATTACACCTAATTTCCAGTGGTGCAGTGTGCGATGTTTTAGACACAAGGACTAGAAAGCCGCATGAAGTAGAGGTACAGTAACAAAGCCAACCGTCTTTTCAGATTCATAGTAGTAAATGTTGCCTTCCTTAGTCACAAAAACAATCTAACATTTCAATACAAAAGAAAATCAAGCCAAGTCACAGGAGGGACAGGTGCTGCCTCAAGTATGCACAGAAAAGCCATTTCTATAACACAAGGTAATCTTGATCTCACGTAGCTTAAGCCTGTCTTGAGTTCTCTATATAACAGAAGATGACCCTGAATTTCTGATTCTCCTGTGGATTACAAAAGCATACCATGTTCTGTTTATACAGTGCTGGGGTTGGAACCCAAAGCTTCATGACTACAAGGAAAGCATTTTATCAACAGAGCTACAGCCCAACCCCCAAAGAATCTTTATGTGGCTTCAGTCACACAATTTTCCCCAGGCTTTAAAGCCAAGAAAAAAATGAAAGCCGAGTTGTTCTGAAGCAGTGAAACCTTCAAATCTCCTAGTTTCTTTACAAAGAGATAAAAAAGCAGCCATAACACAAAAACAATCTGAAAGAGCCACCTTTTAACCTAAAACACACACACACAGATCTCTTTGGTGAAACTATTTGGCCAGGCATGGGGCACACATACTATAATCACAGCATTTGAGAAACTGAGGGAAAAAGATCTTAAGCTAAAGGCCATCCTTGGCTATGTAGTGAGATTCTCTTCTCTAACAAAACAATGCAACATTTTTGGAGAGTAATATTACATTTCACATACTGCATTATGAACACAATACACAGAGATTCCATAGTACAAGGACTGTGTAAAATTCAGATATAATTCTGGGAAATCAATGTAATTAATGGCTCGTTACAATCCTTTACATCATAGGCAGTGGGCATCTTAAGGCACATAAACAGCTTGGGTATCAGTCACTACAGATAGCCATGAAACTGAGAGGCTCCCTGGCTATGACAAAACAATGTTTCCATCACTGTGCTCCTAAATGGTCAACCTGTAATTCTGGAACACCTATTATTTCTTCAGTTTGGTGGAACAATAATTTAAGAATACAAACTGTATAGTCAAGTCACTGTCATTTAAAAGTCCTGCCTCAATGACCCAGACCTTGAACTTTAAAGGAACTTTTTGCTAAGCCTCTGGGGCTTTTCTTTATAATGTCAAAGAACTTTTAAGTTAGCTCGAAGAAATAGGGATCCATCTTCACTTTGTCTATTCTTCATCATCACACCTCTGTAATTTCATCTGACACCAATTCTCATAGCTTGAGTAAAGTTCTATTCTGAAGATTTTTTTTTCCCCTTACTGAACCAAAGGACTGACTATTTGGGGGCAGAACATTTTCTGCAGTGTGGAAGTGTTTGTGGTCAACTCCAAGGGGTTCACTTGGTCTGCTTCTGAAACCATACCTGGATTGGTTCTCTTAAAATGGTGGAGGGGCGGGGAGTGGGGGGTGGGGGGTGGGGGTAGAGATAGCACGGGCTAGTGTACCTGTAAGAAAAATAAGTGTTGCGTGATCTCTTGAACTAGCTCCTCCTCAGCATTTTCAGGATAAAATTTGGCCAGGAAGTGAAAGGTAACTGGTTCTTCCTTCGAAACATCATGATCCAACACCTGCAGAATTGCAGAGCAAAAGACATGCTGTGCTGGCCCCTCTTCTTTATGTACTACCTTCAAAGCATGCTTTGCGGGGAAGATAGAAAATCCCTTCCTGTTACATTCCTCCCATTTCCTAAAGGCTGTGTTTCTTCAATTGGAAGCACTCAGAGAGCCATCCATAGCAGGATATAATATCCACTTCATGCAGGGGTTCTGAACCAAATCAATCAATAACCCGCGGGGTGAGCAGAGCCGCAGTGACAGCACCAGGATTCTCAAAGCCACAGAAAATGGTTACAAACTAGAATCCACAACTCCAAGATCTTGGGTATTATTGTTTATGGAAGACTGAAATAACAACATCTACCTTTATTCTTTTTTTTTCTTACTGCCCATTCTAATAGGTTTCACTGGAATACAGCTTAAATGCAATAAACTAGAGTTCTGAGATCATTTACATGTTATGAATACTATAAGTGAAACACATCCATCATGGCAATGCTTTGTTCCTGGAGTCTTCCAGAGATGTCCACAAAATGCTTGCAGTGCAGTAAGTAAACCATTGCCTTTAATCTTCTAACAATCCCACCCACCCCCGGAAAAGCTTGGACCATCTGGTCTCCAGAGTGAATTCCATTTCAGGACATAAACATGCTAGCAGGTTCCATTAACATGTGTCATAATTTATTTCCTTTGAGCAGCAGGTTCTATGACTTCTGATGCCCCCAATCTAATATCCATTTGGCTAACACTCAGGTATGATTTAAAATTCACTTTGCTGAGAAGCATAAAAAGATGCAGAAAGCTTTGCTGTTGCTGATAAATAACTCTCCACATGCCTGACCAAATTCCTGTGGCAGTCCCCCAAGGGATTTAAAATAAACCTAATCTAGGTTGCCCTCCTAGACACTGGCTCTTTCTGGCACTGAGTTTCTAATCATTGGAGTGAACATTTGAAACTGACAACCAACAGAAGTTCTAAGCATGAAGGAGTTCACTGTGTACATGCTGTGAACACAATTTGAATACCTTACTTAATACTAGTAAGACAAGAGACTTTTGTTGATCATCATATTATGCAGTAGATAACTTCGGGGGTAACATTTAGGTTCAGAGTTAGACATGGACTGCCTTTGGAAATCAGAGGTTCTTGGGCCCTATTTTCCAGCCATCTTCAGTGTCAGATGGCCAGGAAAGTGGATGGGCATGTCTTTGTGTGGGGATATGACCCCCTTAGAGGGCAGCTTCCTTAAGTCATACCCATTTCCAAATCACCTTCAAATTGGTAGAAACCTAGATTCCATGTGCTTAAGAAGCCCCAGAGAACCCTGAGGAAGAAAGAACATTGCTCCTTCCTTTCGGGCTCTTTATTCCTTATTAATGGTTAAGTCCGTTGGATCCTCATGTTCTCAAAGACTTCTTAAAAAACAAAAACCAAGCCGGGTGGTGGTGGCGCACACCTTTAATCCCAGCACTTGGGAGGCAGAGGCAGGAAGATTTCTAGGCCAGCCTGGTCTACAGAGTGAGTACCAGGACAGCCAGGGCTACACAGAGAAACAAAACAAACAAACAAACAAACAAAACAAAAAAAACAAAAACAAAAAACAAACTCTAAAGAATATGAGCCTTAGGAAAATCTCTCACAGATGTAAATTGTTGTTGTTGGTTTTGATGTATACAAAGATAGTGGTAATGTCCTGGTGAACCCTGCTTGTCTGGGAGAGTCTGTGGAGGCTAGAAATGCCTGCCTGTAGGACCTGCTTTCTATATACATGACTTCATTTAAAAAACTGTTCCCTTTCTTGCCATGTCCCTGTCACACCTCAACAATGAGCAAATAAGCTAAGTGCATGCTCAGGAAAACAAACCCAGAAAGCACAAGCCTCCCCCACTGGTTTCCGAGACCTAGCCCAACCTTCTTGTCCATTTTGAGCCAGGCCACCGTGTCCTTGATTGTATACTGCAGTCCAAAGAACCACGTTTCCCGAAGCCCCAGTGTCCGGCACACCAAATCAAACAGGTCCTTCCCTTTCCACTTCATCTGCAATATAACAAACCAACAGGGAGGGATGTTGTAAGCAAAAATCATAATCAGCTCACACACACAACTGTTCTCAGCACTCTCCTCTGTCACCAAAATGGCTGATGAACACTGAATTCCCAAATAATTTTAATGCTTCCCACACAAAACCATGAGTGGGAAATACCAATTAGAGCTTAATGGCTTAATTGCTGCGGAGCACACACAATATCTCCTTGGACAGTTCCATACAGATCTCAATATCCCTGAAGCTGCTAATTTAGGAAACCTGGTAAATAAGCAGCCTCATTTAGGACAGTCAAGCTGCCAGAATTAGCCCAAGAAGATGGCTAGTTTGTGAGATACTAACTCCCTTGAGATTTTTTTGTTGTTGATTTTTGTTTTAAATCGTGACTCTGTCTTTTGATAAAAGAAGTATTTTTTACTTAAAAAAGTAGTATTTCTAAGAAAAAATTAAATATATGGAAACTGTACCCAAAGTCACAAACTGTAGAACAGAAGAACAATGACAGACTCAATAGGCCAATTACACATCTCTATCAGGATGCTTGGTTAGACCCAAGCAGTTGCTCGTGTTACAAAGAACAATTCTAAATGTTCACTGTCCAAACCCACACAATGAAAAGACACAAATATACTATGGTATGTCTATTCCAAAGCCACACTTTTAAAAGGACTTGAATCTCTGCTAAACATTTTCTCTGCTACTCAATGGTGTAGCTGGAAAAAGCAAGCTCAAACATCTTCATAGGATAAGAGGATACAGGGCAGCTGAGTAAATGTTGCCATCTAGTGGCTTTTTATAGGTTTCTCCTATATTAGTTCTTAGCTACTGTTTGCCGGCTACCCACCCCAACTACCCCATGCATCAGATAAACAGTCAACAACACTTGAGTATAGTTATGATTAGATAAAACATGTGTATGACCGACCAAGACTCAAATGGAAGGGAATGACGAAGTCACCTGACTGCAGAAGCATCTGCCTCTTTCCACCCCCATTAGAAAACCTCTGCCCACCAGGGACACAGCTCAATCAGTAAAGTGCTTGTCATGCTAGCAGGAGAGCCCAGCCTAGTGTGTTTGATCCCAGTACTCATGTAGAAAGGTGGTTGTGGTGGCCCATCCTGGTAGCCCCAGCACTGAGGAGTGGAGTAGGGTGGGGAAAGGGGTGGAGCTCACTTGCCTAATAAAAGAACTCCAGGCCCCAATAAGCATCTAGCTTAAAAAAGGGGTGGGGTCCATGAAATTGCTCTGAGTAAGGGCTCTTGCTGTCAAGTCTGAACACCTCTAATCTGAGTTTAATCCATATGGTAGAGGAAGGCCCTCTGACCCACGTACCATGGCACACA
>NW_022196905.1:25398197-25401014 GCF_008632895.1 Mastomys coucha | reverse complement strand
TGAACAGCTCCTCAGGAAGCAGATGTTGACCCTGATGCTTGTCCCTTTCCCCACCCTACTTCACTCCTCAGTGCTGGGGCTACCAGGATGGGCCACCACAACCACCTTTCTACATGAGTACTGGGATCAAACACACTAGGCTGGGCTCTCCTGCTAGCATGACAAGCACTTTACTGATTGAGCTGTGTCCCTGGTGGGCAGAGGTTTTCTAATGGGGGTGGAAAGAGGCAGATGCTTCTGCAGTCAGGTGACTTCGTCATTCCTTTCCATTTGAGTCTTGGTCGGTCATACACGTGTGTGTCTCAGTGAGTATCTGGAGCTCAGAGGACAACTCTGGTGAGGTGGTTCTCTCTTTAGACCTTTCTATGGCTCTGGAGAGCAAATTTGGGTAAACAGGCTTGTACAGTAAGCACCTTTACCCACCAGCCATCTTGCCTACCCCTTTACCACCCCATCCCATCCTCAAGTGCTAGGGATCAAACTCAGGGTCTTGCACACTGTAGGCAAGTATCCCACTACTAAGCCACACTCCCGGTTCCAGTCTATCTTTAATAGATGTGAATGAATAGTCCTCTGCAGGTACTCAGCAGGAGAGGTCATCTCTCTGCAGCCAGAGTCAGCATCCCAAATAGAAGGACAACAAGACCTCAGCATGTAACTGGCATACTGACTTTGGTCCTTTGCCAAACAAGGCATTTATCCTATCTATCCTGTAACCTTAGCCCCACGCCCTCTCTGACTATAATGAGGTCCCTGGAATACTTTAATGATATAAATCTTTAGAACAGGGAAAAATAAATGAGTTTTATTTTAAACCCCAACTGCTTCTCCTTTTACAATGCTGGGTGATAGGCACACCCATTTGACAACTGGACAGAGGGTTCTAACCATTGGAAACTCTTAATTCCTACAAGCAGATTTAACTAAAGAATTGTTATTTTGGAGATCTGGAAGCTTCGGGATGCTGATTGTACTCTTGTCTCTTTTTTAAGCAGGACACAGTATATAAATTATAAATGCCTACCTTGCCACAAGATAATGTGCCACTAAAGAATAGGCATTAACTTGAAGATGTTAAATATCCAAGGACCAAGAAGATCAGGGTATCACTTCTGATCCACCATAACTCACAGCCATGGCCAGGCTAGGCCTTGGTACAAAGGGCTATCAACAAGCAGGATGAGCAGAAGGAGGACTGTAAGGAAAGCTTCCAAGGGGACAGTGAATAAGACTGCATTCTGGAGAGCTGCAAACCTTAGCATAATACTGTATTAACTCGGTGTTCCTGTATGCCCCTCTACTTGTTTGTTTTTAAAAATGCAGAACTATTTTTGTTAAATGCAAAAAGACAATGTCTTTGCCCCCATGGAGCTTGCAATAAAGTGAAGAGGAACAATTCTCAGCACAATTCAGAATGCCCTACTTACATTTTTTTTCCTACTTATATTTTAACATCAGTGCAATGAATCACAGGCTATCTGAACAGGAAATGAGCCTCAGTCCTCACCCACTGTGAATCCATGCTCTTAGTGTTAAACTGAGTAAACTGAGTCACAAATTATTTGGCCCCTCTTTTCATGGTGATCCAAGGTAGGCAAACCCCTAGTATCACAAACATACTTTTCCAGCTCTGTGATCATAAAATCTTTTGTCCCTACCTTAGCCAGTAAGTGAACAATACTGAAACAGAACCCCTTCCCAGAAGAGTCATATAGCTCATTTATTGCTCTGTGAGATTAGAGTCCATTTTCCAGCAAGTACTATAGAGCATGCCCGAGTAGCTCAGCCACACACCGAGGCTATACAATGACAGAAAATAGGCTGTCTGTGGGAGAAAGAGGCAAGAATTCAGGGCAGAAGAGACTTGAAGAACAGCTGAGGGTTCAATGATGGAGGAAGGAACTTAAAACAACAAAACAAAAGCTACCACCACTACCACTAATAACAAAACCACCACCACCAAAAAACCACAATTGTATCTGATGAGGCTGAAACTAACAGCCTGCCTCAGGAGTGGGTGTATGTGGGAATGACACTCAGTGCTGAAGCAGGTGGCTCACTTCAGCCTTTAGCTTTGAGGACTCATCTGCTTTCTGCCTGTACTCTACTGGGTGAGGAAAAGTTGCAGGGAAGGACCAGTTGCAGCCTGGACAAGAGCACAGAGCAGAGTTCTCCTGTCATCAAGAAGGCAGTAGGACAGAAATAGCCTGGGATTTGTAAGGAGGCAGCCCCAGAACCAACACTTAAAACAGGCTAGAAGGAGAAAAATTCAAAAAGGATTCCTACCTTCACTTCCAGCTTGAGCACCTGGTATCACAGGGAAAAAAAAAAAAAGGAACACAGAAAAAACAACACGTTTGTGGAAAATAGAGGCGCAACTGAGTTTTAGACAAGTTGCCTAAAGAAAGCAGGTGTCCCGGTAGTGTGTACCTTTAATCCCAGCTTGGAAGGCCAAGGCAGGCAGATCTCTGGGTTCAAACCAGCCTGGTCTAGATGGTAAATTCCAAGTCAACCAAGTCTACCTTGTCTCCAGAAAAAAAAAAAAAAGATACAAGCAAGCAGAGTAGAGATGCCTTAAAGATATTTAAGCTTCAAGCCCTCTGGGCTAGGAGCTCACTTGGCTGCAGCTGCATGTGCCACAAAGCCTAAAGACCCCAGTTCCTTCTCTAGGACCTACCAGGTAGATATAACAGTTTGTATATGCTTGGCCCAGAGAGTGAGAGTGACACTATTAAAATGTGTTGCCTTAGGCAGGGCAGTGGTGGCACACGCCTTTAATCCCAGCACTTGGGAGGCAGAGGCAGGCGGATTTCTGAG
>NW_022196905.1:25373722-25398159 GCF_008632895.1 Mastomys coucha | reverse complement strand
AAAAAAAAAAAAAAAAAAGGGGGGGGTGGCCTTGTTGGAGTGGGTGTGTCAACGTGGTTGTGGGCTTTTCTAGCTGCCTGGAGGCCAGTCTTCTCCTAGTGGCCTACAGATGAAAATGTAGAACTCTCAGCTCCTCCTGCATCATGCCTGCCTGGACACTGCCTGCTCCTGCTTTGATAATACTGGACTGAACCTCTGAACCTGTAAGCCAGGCCCAACTGAATGTCAGTATAAGAGTTGCCTTGGTCATGGCATCTGTTCACAGCTGTGAAAGCCTAACTAAGACAGTAGGAGAGAGCTAAGCCCACAATGTCATCCTTTGATCTTCATATATGTGCTCCCACACAGATACAAAGTAAACAAATTTAAATTAAAAAAAAAATTTAAAAGACCTTTACTTATAAAACAAAACATTCTCAGATAAGACTGTAAGATTGCTTAAGCCCACAAGTTCAAGATAACCCAGGGTAGTATAGTGGGACTTCATTCCAAAACAAAAGAAAATATTTTGTGTAATAAGTTTTGTGGGTTTTGTTTGTTTGTTTTGTTTTGCCAGGCATGTTGGCTTACACCTGGAATCCTAGCACTCCAGAGGCTGAGGAAGGAAGCGAGTTTTGGCTACACAGAAAGACTCAAAAACAATAGCAATCAACACAAGAAGACCTAGTTTTCTGTTTGGTTAATCTCTACATGTTACCTATAAAAGGTCAGGCTTCTCAACATGGTCTTTCTCAAATGTATAAGATCTCCTTTATCTTCCTTATTTGAATTTCTGTTTCTGTACAAATAAGAACTGTTGGTCTAGAGAGCTGTCAAGTTCCTATAGGAGAGAGGCTTGGCTTTCTGGGCACAAATCGATTTGCCTGAGCATGATTATTTTTCTGTCTGGTACTGCACTATGCTGATTCTCAGATGACTCACTGTAGACTGCAGGCACCTCTAACTAGGAATGCATTAGTCATCATCCCCAGTGACCAATGGAGAGTACACAGAGTACACAGGACACATCCTACAGCAGCTGTCTAACATGACTGACTAAGTGACATTAAAACCCAAGGCTCAGAGACTTAGATCATAGTTAGTCCATATATCTATTTCTTCTCCAAATGGACAGTGAACACACATTGTGTCTGAGGACAGGGGCACTTAAGGTACAGGGGGCCAATGAGTAACAAGGGACAAGTCTTCTTCACATTTATACTTTTGAGCAGAAGTCAGCCAAAAACAGATCATCAGAGTGAGGTTTTCAACACTGAAACACTTGATATGACAGGGTACTCAGAGACTGTTGGGACGTCTAAGAAAGAAATCCCCTTTTCACAGAAATGACATCTAAACTGACTCATGGTGGAAAAGAGAAGCCAAGATCAAGATTGGGTTTAGAGAAGAAATAAGACAGCAAGAAAGGGTGTTGCAGAAAGAACAGTTTCTATAAAGGTCTAGAACAAAACGGGTTCTTAAGGGAAATGAAATATTTTAGTTTTATTGGAAAATACTTCTGAATTTACAAAAGAGCCAAAGTAAGCCAGTGAAATAGTTCAAAGGTAAAGGCAGCCTGCCACCAAGCATGGCCACCTGAGTTTGATCCTCAGGACCCACTGGTGGCAAGAGAAAAAGAGATTTCCTCAAGCCCAGGAGACTTGAGGAAAGTGGTCTTCACTGAGGAGACACACTGGCTGAGCTGGGTCTTGTGGTGAAAGGGGCTGACAAAAAGTCATGCCAGCCTGAAGGCATGTGTGTCTGCACTTGGGAGACACACACACACACACACACACACACACACACACACACACACAGATATGAAAAAAATGAGAACTGAACTTCAGCTATACATACTGGCACACACCTATAATCTTAGCACTCAAGAAGCTGAAGCAGGAGAACTGAGTTCAATGTCAGCCTGAGTGCTATAGTAAGACTCTCAAAAACAAAAACAAAAACAAAACAAAAAAAAGGGACAGGCATGGGGTGTAACCAATCCCAGCACTTGAGAGGCAGGCAGATCTCTATGAGTCTGAGGTCAGCCTGGTCTACATAGTAAATTCCAGTTCAGCCAAGACTGAATACACAAGATTACATAGTGCAATCCTGTCTCAAATAATCAACAAAACAACAAAATCCCCAGCATCTAAACAGGATATTTTGTCAACTGTCTAACTCTACTGCTGGCATCTAATCCAAAGAACCCAGAAAATACTCTGGTGACTATTTCTCCAGTCTAAGGATAGAACACAACCGGTACTATTCTAGACATAGAGAAGGCAAGTTAAATCATTACATGAGTTGGATACCTCAAGATCTGAGGGCTTTTTTCCAGGAACCAGCCAAAAACGTATAGATAAGTGACTTACCTGCCACCAGTACTTATCTCAAGTGCTGTTGCTGTGTGACCTTGGGCAAGTTATTGAACTTCCTTATGCTTTAACAAGGAGAATAAGCAGAACCTGCCTTAGCAGATTGATCTAAGGATTAAGTGCACTTATACATTAAAAAAGACTAAGACAATGCTGGGCCCAGAGCAAATAAACACTCAATAAGGGGTAGCTCTTGTTAATTCTCACTCTGCCTCCCTCCTTTGATTCTCAAGTGGTGTGCTGCTTAAAGCCTCCCAGCCCCACTTCATACCACAGTGATGGATGACAGGTGGAAAGGGCACCATCAATTCTCTTCGAGCTAACCATACTATCACTCATTTGACAAACATTTATTGAGCACCCACTACATCCTAGTCTTTGTGCTCAACACAGGAGATAAATGATGAATTCAGGACAAGACACAGTCCCTGTTCCTGTCTGACTGGGAAGACAGGTAAATGAATAAGGAAAAACGAATCTGCTAAGTGCTAACAGAACAGGCTGTTGTGGGAACACAAGTAGAGCCCAGGAAACTTGAGGGAGGGGTGCTTCACTGAGGAGACACTGGCTGAGCTGGGTCTTGTGGAGAAAGCTGACAAAAGGAAGGTCATGCCAGCTTGAAGGAACAGTGTGTCTACACTTGCGTCCAAGCTGTTGCAAAGTAAAGGAATGTTCTCTGTACTTTTCTAGGATATGACAAACAGCATGATATCCAATCTGCAGTACTAAATGTTCAATGCAGGGCTGAATATGTAGCTTTGGCCTGGTACATGTGGCAATTCTCATTCTGCACAAGTGACCTGGGACCATGCTGTGTCAGGACACTAGATCAAAGCAGAGATGCATATAACAATAGTATGAGTAGAAGTCAGGATGAATGGGATGTGTCTCCTATTTATTTTCCTATTAAAACATTCCTAGCCAGGGCTTGATGACACAAGCCTGTAATCCCAGCCCTTTGGAAGACAAACACAAATTCTGAGCTAGCCTGAACTGTGGAGCTAAAACACAGTGTTTCTGATACATAAGCCTTTCAGACCTACATTTACCTACATTATGATAGACCTTTCATTTTTTTGTTACTTTTTTTTTGTTTGTGTACATGCATATGTGAATGTGTGTGGTCAGAAGACATTCGTGAAAGTTAGTTCTTTCCTTCTACCACTTGGGCCCCAAAACATTTGAATTGAGGTCATCATGTTGGAGACGAGCACCTTTACCTGACAAATAAATCACCTTGGTGGCATTAGATGGCCCTACAGACCTTTAAAATAATCTTTAAAATTACATTTATTTGGGGAGGTGGTGGACACACACATGTAGAGGCCAAAGCTTGAGGAAGTTGGTTCTCTCCTTCTACCATGTGGATCCTGCAGACCAAATTCAGATCATCAGGGGGACTGGAGAGATGGCTCAGCAGTTAAGAACACTTGCTGCTCTTGTAGAGGACATAGGTTCTGTTACCAGCACCTACACAGCAGCTCAGCTCACAACTGCCCTAACTCCAATTCAAAGAGATCCTGACACCCTTTTCTGACTCTATGAACAGCATATACACAAGCAGTGCACATACAACATATGCAAGCAAAACATACATATACACAAAGTAAAAATTAATAAATCTTAAAAAAAAAAATCAGGTTATCAAGTAACTCTACCCACTGAGTAATCTTGCTAGCCCTGTATGCAGGCAGCTGAGGAAGCCTGAATTGAGTGAATATGTAAACAGCAGATGAACTCCTGAGTGTGTATTGTTGACATAGCCATGCCTATCAAGGATCAATGCTTCAGACCCACTAGAATTTGAGAAAGTCTTCCACAGTTGTGAGGCTTAGAATTCAAAACCTTCTCTATTTCAAATGCCAGTGTTTAAAAATGACTGACCAGTGTATGCAAAACCTAGCAACTACAGTTTCCTCCTCCTGGATATCGAAGGCCTGAGACTTCTTGTCTACAGGCATGTCCCACCAAGACTAATCACCTACCCTGTGTTGTATTTAACAAACGTGCAGAGTTTCCTGCACTCAATGCAGTGCCATCAGAGCACACACAACCACATAACCCCAGCTTTTCTGTGTAACTTGGCCATTTCTTTAGTGCCTGTCTTTTCTTTATTCCCTCACTGCCCATCGTCAAGTCAAGGAGCCAAGCTGTGTAGCGTATGCTATTTGTAGGCTTTTTTTTTTTTAAAGTTAGGTATATAGTCTTTTCTGAACAGTCTGACAAAAATAGAACAGCCTCTGGTTTTCATGACGTGTACACTTAGACCTATCTCTTTCCATCTGGCTAGAGTATTCAACTTCTGCAGCCCTCTTCCCTAGTCTTAGCTAGAGAGGAGGAAAAAGGCTGAGGCAGGTATTCACTGTGCAGAAGGAGAGGGGTGGTTTGCAAAAAGAAGAAAGGCACAGAAGAGTAGAAAACCAGCCTCACTAGGCAGAAAGAAGCATGCCCTCTGCAGGCCTTCTATCCTCACAGTGCCCTTCAGGAAAGCTGCTTGGCTATGGCTGTGCTTGCTGTCCTGTTACTTTAACAGGCTGCAGTGTGATGTCATAGATATATATTGCACCTGTATCAAAGACAGATGTGTATGAACTTTATAAACAGGACTAAGTGCTGTCGGCTTGTTATTTTTTATAGGGGCTAGATTTACAAGCTTTACCCAGAGTGAAGTACTTGTCATTTATCAACTTTAGAATGTTTTAAGTAAATAGCACTGAACACTTACCCTCCACTGCAGGAACACAGCTAGAATGCAGCACTTTTCAGTTACAGGAAGCAAATGGCACCAATAACCCGTGGAGTTGATTGGAGTCTATTAGCTGGAACAACCATCTTACCAGTTGGCCAGGGTTATACAAAATCCTGACACTGCCATTTGTTTTCTGACTTTGTCAGTCTTGATACTCCATTTCTCTTTTCACTGGTAGACCTGTGCAGCTCCTGACAATCAAACTCCTTGTACACACTGATACTACATTGCAGATTGAGAGCAAACTAGGCCACAGGTTGAAGAAAGGCCGCAGCAAAACAAGGTTTCAACTCTCTTGAAGAAAGTAAATCCAACTGGAATGCTAGGTGTGAATGCCTAAGAGTTAGAACCCACAGAAAAACACACACACAACTCGCAATTGGAAAAAGTCAAGATAGAGCTTTTCACAAACAAGGAGGTGGGCCAATCAGCAGCTACATGGTGGTCCTGTTTAGCTATTGATTAAAAAAAAAAATTAAGAACGAGAAGAGGAACCAAAGAATCCATTTGCTTATCAGATCCTTCCAATTAGCTCACAAGCTGCTCTGGCATTTGCCATAAAAACTGTAGAAAGGTTAGATTCCTTACAGATAGTATGACAGAAGGACTGTGCTTCTCTGGCTCAGGGCCTGTGCCCCGTGTGTGTGCCATTATTTCAGAAATGGAAAACTCAAGATGACTGATTTCTCTGTTCAACAGTTATCCACAACAGACGTTTGTAGTCATAACTGGCCTATGAGAATAAATTTAAAAAAGACTTGTGAACTTGTATTCAAGTTGTAATACAACTTTTACTTATTTATCTGTTTTGAAAAAAGAGATACCAACAGCCATGTTGGCATACAACATTAATTTCAGCACATGGAGGCAGAGAGCCAAGCAGATCTCTAAGAGTCTGAGACAAGTCTGGTCTCATACATAAAATGTTTCTTTGTTTCAGGCCAGAACACACACACACAGAGAGAGAGAGAGAGAGAGAGAGAGAGAGAGAGAGAGAGAGAGAGAGAGAGAGAGAGAGAGAGAGAGAGAGAGAGAGAGAGAGAGAGAAAGAAAGAGAGAGAGAGAGAGAAAGAGAGAGAGAGAGAGAGAGAGAAGACTATACCACAAAAGTACGTTTTTTTCTGTCCCTTCAACTTAAACTGCAAAAACAGCCTGCATTTTGGTGTTGCGACTGAGGGACACATCCCTTCATATGGGCATTACTACTCACCATAGGGGAACAAAGAATCCTCCAAATAGAAACAATAATAAAATAGAAAATCTGATTTGTTTTTGCTGCTATATCAAAACCTGAAGCAGTCCTGAAGCCTATATCCCTCATCACAAGCTGAAACTTTCTCTTTACAGAAAAAAATTCACCAAGCTAGCCTGATGGTTTTGGAGCATGCCTTTAATACTAGCTAGCACTTAGGAAGAGGAGGCAGGCGGATCTCTGAGTTCAAGGCCAGGCTTGTCTGTGAAGCAAGTTCCAGGACAACCAGGACTACATAGTGAAACTTTGTCTCAAAAAGCAACAAACCTTGGGCTGGTGATATGGCTCAGCAGTTAAGAGCACTGACTGATCTTCTGGAGGTCCTGAGTTCAAATCCCAGCAACCACACAGTAGCTTACAACTATCCATAATGAAAAACAAATAAAGAACCTATGAGCTAGAGAGAGCCAGAGCAAGAGGGAGAAAGGGAAGGGAAAAACAAAACAAAAACAACCAACCAATTAAACAAGCCTACTTCCATACTCCTACCATGTCAGTTTCTGCTATAATCAACTATAGCAATTAGTTTCCTCTTCCTCCGACCATCTGTTACTGTACTCAGTATATATAAATTATTAGTTTTGCCAGGCAGTGGTGATGTACCCCTTTAGTCCCAGCACTTGGGAGGCAGACAGGCGGATTTTTGAGTTCAAGGCCAGCGGTCTACAGACTGAGTTCCAGGACAGCCAGGGCTATATAGAGAAAGTCTGTCTCAAAAAAAATTAAAAAAAAAAAAATAGTTTCAAGGCTTTCCATCAATTGGATTTTTTTTAAAGATTTATTTATTTTATGTATATGAGTACACCATTGCTCTCTTTAGACACACCAGAAGGGGGCATCAGATCCCATTACAGATGGTTGTGAGCCACCATGTAGTTGCTGGGAATTGAACTCAGGACCTCTGAAAGAACAGCTGAGCCATCTCTCCTGCCTCATCATTGTATTTTTCTCCTTCAACCAATTACCTGATCTAATTAGAACTCAGTCTACACATTCCCAAGTCAGCAAAGCTACATGCTTCTAGACCTTTCTAAGAAGTATTCCTTCTACTCTTTTCACTATCCACCCAAAATCATGTAAGAGTTAGTATGTACTTCACATATATGGAAAAATAAGTTTATCTTCTCCTAAGAGTCCTGTCTTTTCTCTTTTCTCCAGTTCTACAGACCACCAATTCTTTAAAGCCAAGGGCACAGCACACACACACACAGATACACACGCACTTATTTTAAGTCTCTCAGAATATAAACAAGTGCTGCACAATCTGTGGACACTCCATAAGTGCTGTGGTTGGCTGGGGATGTTGATGATAATGATGATGATAGCTAGATGAGGCTTCTGAGTAGAACACTCCTAAGTAATGATTGCAATGAAGCAAGAATTTATGACACTCCTTATTAAAATTCTAATTACATAACTAGGCCTTAAGATACATATTTCCCCCTTTGGTGACACATACTGGTTCCCTTTTTCTAAAAATATCTTAGGAAAGAAATCTAAACCTTAAAAAAAAACCAAAGAAGAAAATTTTCCACAGAACAAAAGGCACTATTAGGAAGAAACAAATCACAACACTTCGGGAAGCACAAGATGTAGTTCTAAACTCTGATTCAGTCTTTACTCTTTCAAACAAAATAAGTTACTGGTTTTTAGGAGTAAAAGTCTTTATGATTGCAGCTTCTGGAATCTTCCCTACCCAAATGGAGAGTGACTACTGGATCAGCAGTGAGCCCAGAGAAGAGATCAATATTCCAGATCCTTCCTCCTACCACCACAACCAACCTGTGACTTCAGTGACGTAGTTTAAGTAGGCTCCAGTGTTTTCACCCCTAATTCCTCCATGCCTTGTGTAACCTCCAGATTTTGTGCTGGAGCAAGGGGGATGTACTTGTTTCGAAGTCAGATAACAGATGACAAAGCAAAAAAGAAACAATTATAGTGTTATAAAAGCAAGATAGAGCCTGTCCTCCAAAAGCCAAGAAGACAGTATCTATCTGAGGAAGTTAGCTCACAACATGAGAGCAATCATAGCGCTGTCAAACAGCCATAAACACTTCAACCTGCTGTGTTAAGTAAGTCACTTAACCTCTTGGGGAGCTCAACCTCTGCAGTCATCAAGTGGTCACCCTCTGAGTCCATGAGTTTGAGATGGTTTTTGTATAAATCAGATAGTACTTTTTTCATTGCTGGAATAATTTTCTGTCAATCTTTTAACAACCCATTCTGTTAGCTTATAATCATTTCTAAGAATGTAACTAATACTTAATAATTCACTAATGTGCACTTTCTGGAACATTTTCCCTTACTCTGGGCTCTGTTACTATGATCCTTATGCCTCACAATCAAAAGTGAATTATATAGCTAGACTAGTGGTCTCCACCATGCTGTGGAGAATATGCAATTAGCAATGATTACAATACTTAACATACCAAAAATAACAATTCTCCAGAAATAATAGTAAGGATTGTTTGGTATGGAGAAGTCATAAGCCTAAGCTAGAAGTGGTGTTTGATGCCTGTATCCCTTACACTCACCAGGAGGCTGAGGCAAAAGGGTAACTGAGAATTTGAAGCCAGCCTGAGCTATAGAGACTATCTAAAAACAACAACAAAAAAACAAACCAAAAAAGTAAAAAAACACAACAGGAAGCAAAAATACAATGCTCGGCCGGGCGGTGGTGGCGCACGCCTTTAGTCCCAGCACTTGGGAGGCAGAGGCAGGCGGATTTCTGAGTTCAAGGCCAGCCTGGGCTACAGAGTGAGTTCCAGGACAGCCAGGGCTATACAGAGAAACCCTGTCTCGAAAAACCAAAAAAAAAAAAAAAAATACAATGCTCAATTTTTTACATTAAATTTAATTTTAAAAAATTAGGAGAGCTGGGCAGTGATAGCACACACCTTTAATCCTAGCACTCAGGAGATAAGAAGCAGGTGGATCTCTATGAATTCAAGGCCAGCCTGGCCTACAAAGTGAGTTCCAGGACATCCAGGGCTACACAGAGAAACCCTGTCTCAAAAAACTAAAATAAGTGAATAAATAAATAAATAAATAAATAAATACATGCATGATAATGTATTGTTTAGGTTCTTCCTCTGCAAATAAAAAAAGAAAAGAAAAAAAAATTATGTGAAGGGTGTTTTCCCTGTATGTACTCTTGGGACCTATGAGGAGGGCATCAGATTCCGTGGAATTAGCGTTACAGATGGTTGTGAACCACCATGTAGCTGCTAGGAATTAAACGGGAGTCCCCTAGAACAGTCGCCAGCACTCCTAAACACAGAAACATCTCTCCAGCTTCAACAAGGCAGAATTTCAAGTGCCTCAACATTATGCAAAATTATCAAACACATCAAATACAGCCAACCCATTGTAGAATGTTAGCTAAATGATTATTCCTTCTTGGATACTGTCCATACCTAGGGCACAGTCTCACAATGTCATATATTCAAGAGGCTGAGGAAGGAAGGTTGTAAGTTCAAGGCTAATTCAGACAACCCCACTGACACCCTTACTTTCCAATAAAAGTAAAATTAATAAAGGACTAGAAAAGCTGGGCAGTGGTGGTGCAGCCTTTAATCCTAGCCCTTGGGAGGCAGAGGCAGGCAGATTTCTGAGGCCAGCCTAGTCTACAGAGTGAGTTCCAGGATAGCCAGGGATATACAGAGAAACCCTGTCTCAAAAAAATCAAAACAAAACAAAAAAAAAAGGACTAGAGAAATAGCTCAGTGGAAGAGCAATTACTGGGCATGCTCAAGGCTGTGGGCTCAATCTCTAGTACATAACACAAACAAAAAAACCTCTCAGTGACCTGCCTCTAACCTGCTTCAGCAGTCAGGAAAGCAAGCCCTCCCTGCACCTCACCTGAGCAGCACAAGAGAGCTGGCCTGGAATGTGGGGGCTGAGGATGAGCTGGCCAAGGGCATGAGAGCAGCAGGGCTAACTAGCTTAGACAACTCTCAGGTCCAGATCTAAGGCTTTGAACTGACCCACCCCAATATCTACCTCACCAATGAATTAACTGCTGGAGTACATGAAGGGATCAGTCCTACAGATCCAAAACTACAGGATCTCCATGACACAGAGCAACAACAGGTTCCAGTATCAATAGAGTAGCAGAAGCCAGAGGCCTCATACCAGACCAATAAGTTATTGCAATGAATATTTGTAAGCAAAGAAGTGTGGACAAAAGGGTATACTGGGGGATTCATTGTGACATTCTGCAGCTTTTACAACAAGATCCATTCTCTGTTGGAGGGGAGGTTGCAAGGTGAAGAGGAGATGAGTAGGACTGGGGCACATGATGTGACATGCACAAAAGGTCAAAATAAAGTTTAAACAAACAAACCAACCAACCTCTCAGTAGTACAGGGGACAAAGCTCAGAAGCAAAGCACCAGCTAGGCAGGCACCAATGCAATGTCAAGCATCGCCTCTCTTCACATAAACTTCTGGATAGCAGAACCCAAGCATGCAAACCAGCTCATGCAGCACCCACAAAATTTACACATTCTGTCTCTGATTCTAACATTAAAAAAAAATTTTTTTAGAATTATTCATTTATTTTATGTATATTAGTACACTGTATCTGTCTTCAGACACACCAGAAGAGGGCATTGGATCCCATCACAGATGGTTGTGAGCCACCATGTGGGTGCTAGGAATTGAATTCAGAGCCTCTGGAAGAGCAGTCAGTGCTCTTAACCGCTGAGCCACCTCTCCAGCTCCTGATTCTAAGATTTAACACTGACTTTAGCAATACTAAAGTAACAGTAAGTTATAGGAATGAGTAGAGTTGTGTTTAAAAGTTCTGTAGAATGGTGAAAAGTACTGAGGTCTGAAGACTTCTAGCAAGAATACTTATGAGACTGACTTAATCAGAAAATCAGCAAGGCACTGCTGGGGAACTTAAAACCTCAGACTTGTCCAGATAAGTTCCACAATACCTCTAGACTCAGCTTTATCTGAAAGTCAAACTAGCAAACTACTGAAGCCCAAAGACCATAAGCAACAAGATGAACAAAGAGTTTCTGTGAATTTCCCTATACTTGGCCTGAATTTGGCAAAGGAGAAAAACAGGAATATAAGTGAAAGAAGCAAAGAGGGGGAAAAAAGTCATAGAAAATTCTGTCCTCTGTCTCCACCTAGTGGTGCCAGAGATTCCTCAACTGTGACAAGCATCTTGAGCCTCTCAGAACCCACTATTATAGTTTAGGGTTTAAGACCTGGGATGTCACTCAGAGAAAAAGGAGGGCTTGCCTATGGTCATAGTTTCCATCTCCAACACAATAAAAACAAACTTACTTCTTGAAGCCAGCACTACTAACAATTTTCTGCAAGCTGAAAGTATCCTAAAATGTGGATTTAGTCTCTAAGCTAGACAAGCATACATAAGAGATAGAACACATCATCCTGAAACAAAAAGCCTCACCAGCTAGCCAGAGCGATCAGTAACTCTGAGAAAATGCAGTTCAAGTTCTGAGTTTTCTAAGTCTCAAATGCTTTAAACTCTGAAATTAAAACTAAACAAGTACCAAACAATGTTCTTGGACAACAACATGAAATTAGCACAAATCATTGGGGAGTCATAAAAAGAAAGAAAGAGAGAAGGAAAGAGAGAGAGAGAGAGAGAGAGAGAGAGAGAGAGAGAAGAGAAGAGAAGAGAAGAGAAGAGAAGAGAAGAGAAGAGAAGAAAAGAAAAGAAAAGAAAAGAAAAGAAAAGAAAAGAAAAAAAGAAAAAAGCTGAGAAAGTAGTGTATATCTGTAATCCCAGCACACAGGAGGCTGAAGCAGAAGGATCCAGAAAGAAGACAGCTGAGACTACACAGTGAGATGCTGTCTCACAAAAATGGAAGGAGGGAATCACTATGCTAAGGCAGACACTGATGCTGAGGGCCTTTGAAATGTGACTTCTTCCCTCTAGTGTTCAGATGAACGACTAGAGAAGGAGATTTGACAAGTCCAAAAGAGTTCAGTCTAGACACCAGATGTTCAGACCCCAGCTCAAGGTTCTCAATGATCTTATACAAGTGACAGGGAACCACATACAGAGAAGGTGTGTAGCCCTCCAGAGCCCAACTGTAGCCAGGCTTGCCCAGCAAACTCCCAGACAGATCTTAGTACTCATTAGACCCATATATCTGCCTAGTTTTGTTCTAGCACTCACTGATATTCATGTTTCTAAGAAAGGGTTTTTTGTCATTGTTATGTTTTGTTTTAAAGGGACACACATATTATGTTGCTCAGGATGGTCCCAAACTCCTGGTTCAAACAATCCTCTTGCCTCAGCTAAGTAGCTGTCACATGGCTTCTATACCAATTTCATATAATTTAATATGATTTAAAGTCCAAATATTTGTTGTGTATATATACAAAAACTTATGTCTTCCATCTCTAACTGGATTATGAACACCTTGAAAACTCAGTACCTTTCCTCAGTTTCTCAGTCTGTCTCTCTCCCTGCCTGTCTGTCTATGTGTCCATGTCTTTCCCCCTTCACACCCACAGGAGTTCCTCTGAAACTCAGAAAGGAGCCATGTATTTCAACATGCCTGTAGTCTCTTACTGTACAGAAACTGTATTCTGATAATCTCAATGAGGGTTCCTCTAAAACTGGAGACACTTGGAGGGAAGGGAAAGGTGAACTTCTAAAAAGTTAAATAAAATTAAACCAATATTGGGGTCTAGTTCCTTGGTAAAGAGCTAGTCTGGCACACCACAGGCCCTGGGATCCAACTCCAATACACAAAGAAAGAGAAACAAGATACCAGTTGATATCTTTTGGGCACACCACATGTTTTGGACAGGTTAAAAACCAAGGAAGAACCACTCTGACCATAAAGAATGTGAAATATGCAACTAGAAAATACTTAACTATTGCAAAATAAGCTTTACTTTAGGCCAAAAGCATGAATTCCATGCTGATCATGGGCAACTGAAAAAGTTTCTCTTATAAAAAATGCTCAGGTGATCCAAAGGACAAACTAACCATCAAGGCAATACAGCAAAGAGTTAGTCATGTCATTACCCAACAAAATCTAAGCCCACTGGCAAGTTCACAAAATGGCTTTGAGATAGAATCTTTTTTTGTTTTTTTTGTTTTTGTTTTTGTTTCTGTTTTGTTTTTTGAGACAGGGTTTCTCTGTATAGCCCTGGCTATCCTGGAACTTACTCTGTAGAGCAGGCTGGCCTCGAACTCAGAAATCTGCCTGCTTCTGCTTCCCAAGTGCTGGGATTAAAGTGTGCACCACCACTGCCCGGCTTGAGATAGAATCTTAACACCAGTTCAATAAATAAAATAATGACAGCCAGGCAGTGGTAGTGCATGCCTTTAACTCCAGCACTTGGGAGGCAGAGGTAGGCGGATTTCTGAGTCCAAGGCCAGCCTGGTCTACAGAGTAAGTTCCAGGACAGCCAGGGCTACACAGAGAAACCCTGTCTCAAAAAACAAAAACAAACAAAAAACAAAACACAAAAACCAAAATACACTTGTCCAAAATGGCCTTGATCTCTATTAAGTGATGCTGGCTGCCTAACCCTTCTGGGAACTCAGTCTCCCTCGAATGAATAAGTGAAGCCCTGTTTCCAAATGGAATCATGCATTTAAACCACTGAGTACTGTACATGAAACATAGTCATTGCTATTCCCTAGTCCTTTGGTCCACTAAAGGGCAGGTACCACGTCCATAAAACGACAGCACTAACCAGCATGCTCTGTGCCTCTCCACCAGCTCATCCTTCATCTGGCTGTCCATACCACAGACCACAGACCATTCAAATGCACATCTATTTATTACCCATAGGATATTGGTGGCAAGAGGATGATAGCCTTTCTTCTGTAATAAGTTCCTTAGTGAACACACACACACCGTCCTAATATCCTATACAACCTATAAAATGGCAACCGTAATATCTAGATGTTACATGCCTACCTTTTTGGAAGTATAGGAACAAAGACTATACTAAAGATACCAGAATTATGCTTCCTTCTGCTTTCCCCCCTTTGAAGGTTGTTTCTGTTAGGGACAAACTATATCTACTTGTTATATGGTATAATGACCTGTAATGTTGGCATTCAATTGAGAATAATCCCATTTGGTTGTGGTAAAAACATTTAAAATGCCAACCAACATGAGAAGGCTTTGTTTTTTATATAATACAGTATTAAAATCTCTCACAGCTCAATTTTGAGAAATTTTTCATATTTGACTCATCTCAATGATAGATTGAATTATTAGAGCAAGATTCCAGCCTAGATAAGAAATAACATAACCACTTAGCCTCCTGGCAAATTACACTCAGCGTCCACTTTCTCAAGATGACAAATACCAAATCTCTCAAGTGGAAAAATCTTCTAGAGCATCAAGCCAATTGTGCAATGCAGCAAATAGATCAAGAGAGAGTCCACCTCATCTCTACAGCAAAAATCCTGAACTTATTGCCATAAGGTAACATGACTCACATGGCAGCTACCAATGGTTCTAAAATCGAGTCCTTCTTGGAAGGTCACTACCATTTGACCTTAACAAAGCCAAGAGTTCCACAAATACTGGCTTTCTTTTTTCCCTAAGGCATCTGCCATCTCCTTGCATAAACTTGGCACAAAAACATGGCAGAGAATGAGACTATTTGCTTCTCTAAGCTCTCTAATAACAAAGAACAAACTATTATTACTTTTAACAAAATATTAAAACACCCTTTATAAACAGTGTTTCCTCTATAATTTGAAGTCCAAGGGAGATGCAATGACTTAACAAAAAGCACAACAGAGCTGTGCCTAAAGTGATGCAAGCCTCTGCCAGTTATGGCCTTTCTGCTGCTTCTTTCTGTGGGGACTAAGCATCACACATCCTTCTGCAGTGTGCAGGGCTAGTATTATTGGTCCCACTTTACTGATACGGAAACTGAGGTCCATAGAGCTTACATACATATCATCACAGTCTAAGCAGAAGTGGGTAGGAAAAGGGCAGAACTTTAAGTCTCACTCTGTCTTATTTAAAGTCTATGTGCTTTCGATTACTGCTCTGCTACTCAAGTTGTGGTCACTGGACCAGCAGCTTGGCATCATCTGAAAACTAATTAGAAATAAGACTTCTCAGCCGGGTGGTGGTGGCACATGCCTTTGATACCAGCATTTGAGAAGGCAGAGGCACTCTATGAGTTTAGGGCCAGCCTGTTCTACAGATCCAGTTCCAGTTCCAGGATAGCCAGGGCTACAGAGAAACCCAGGTTTAATTAACATCTTCATGTCATTTGTGTGCCATTAAAGTTTAAAAGCTGGACTGGAGAGATGACTCAGAGGAGGATAAGAGCACTGACTGCTCTTCCAGAGGTCCTGAGTTCAACTCCCAGCAACCACATGGTGGCTCACAACCATCTGTAATGGGATCTGACGCCCTCTTCTTGTGTCTGAAGACAGCTACAGTGTACTCATATACATAAAATAAATAAATCTTTTAAGCTGGCAGAGTGAGTTCCAGGACAGCCAAGGCTACACAGAGAAACCTGTCGCAAAAAACCAAAACAAAACAAAAAAATCTTTTAAAAGAAAAGTTTAAAAACTGCTATACTATTATGCTTCTCTGACTGCTACTACTACTATCCCTTTCTACAGACTTGTACTGTGTACTCAATGTATGTGTAGGTGGTAGCATGGGTGGACATTTAATGTTTGAAAATATTTTTGTCACAACTAGGGATGGACAGACAGACAGACGGATGGATGAATGCTACTAGGATCAAAAGCTAGAGGACTTGATCAATATCCTACAATGTTTATAGGCCTGGTAGCCTAAGCCTCTAATCCACACTAAGAAATCATTTACAAGTTTGAGGCTAGTCTATACTACATAGTAAGTTTCAGGCCAGCCAGTCCTACATAGAAAACAGTTTCAAAAAACAAAACAAAAAATTCTACAGTGCACAGGACTGCTTCCCCATCCTATCAGCAGCGCTAAAGCTGAGAAACCATACCCAAGTTGAACATACTATCTGTTATTTTTGGATCTACGAATCATTTTTTAAGGATTACTTCTACTATTTTAATTATGTGTAAATGTAGGTATTGTGCATGTATGAGTCCCAGTGCACATGAAGCTAGGGGTATAAGATCTCTCTAGAACCGGAGTTACAGATGATGCTGAGCTGCGTGATATAGGTGCTAGAAACCAAACTTGGCTCTTCTGCAAGTTGAGGTAGAATACTGTCTGTTTTTTTTCTTCTTCTTCTTCTTGTTTGTATGTTTTTTTTTAGTTTGTTTTCTCCTTTTCTTTCCAGACAGGGTCTCACTGGCTGTCCTGGAACTCACTATATGTACACCAGGCTCGTCTCAAACTTGGGGATCTACTTTGCATCTGCTTCCTGAGATTAAAGTGACTTTTGGGATTAAAAGTGTATGCCGCTGTGACCAGCCAGGATATGGTCTTAACCACTGAGGTATCTCTCCACCTGGGAATGGAGACACATGTCTATAATCCCAGCACTTGGAAAACAGAGGCAGAAAATAAGTAATTCAAGGTAATCTGCAGTTAGATACCAAGTTTAAAGCCAACATGGGCTGTATGAAAACTTGGGCTGCTTCCTTCTCCAAAGAAAAGAACAAACAGCTCAGGGGAACAGCATTTGCCATTGGGCATGAGGTTCAATGTTCAGGACCAAATACCCCTATCAGTGTGCACATGCATGCAATGCCCGTGGAAGCCAGAAGATGGCAATAGATCCCCTGGAACTGAGTTACAGGTGGTCATGAGCTGCGACATGGGAGCAAACCTGGGTCCTCAACAAGAGCAGTTAATATTCTTCACTACTGAGTCTTCTCTCTAACCCATTTCCATATTTTTAGATCTTTTTAGTAGCTGCTCAAGAGCTTATCATATAATCTTGACTTATCAAAATCAACTTCTAGTTTAAACTAGTTTTAGTGATTCAGAAATGTTCTGATGTGGTATTAGTATATACACATATCAAATTTACATGCACAGTAACTCACCATTACAGTCACTCTTTTACCATCTGTAGTCATTTCCTTAGCCTCTTACAGCTTTGTTCAAACACATCTTTTCTGTGTTATTGTTAACCAATGTGCTATATATATAATACATGCTATATGACCAACATTAAACACTTAAACACTTTTTTAATCACTAAAGGAGAAAACTATGCATTTACAGTATCTTATATGATCACATAATTACCTCTACTATTTTCTTAATTTGAATTATTATCTGAGGTCTCTTACTTCCAGCCTGAAGGACCCCTTAATACTTTCTTGTAAAGCAGGTCCTTGAGTAATAAATCCTTCCAGTTTTTAGTTATCTCTTCATTTCACCACTCTGAAATGACCAAACTATATTCAACTTTGCTAGATATACAATTCTTAGTTGGTCTTCTATTTTGTTTTATTTATTTATCTTTTTGTTTTGTTTTTCAAGACAGTTTCTTTGTGTAGTCTTGGCTGTTCTAGAACTAGCTCTTAAGATCAGGCTGGCCTTGAACTCAGAGATCCACCTGCCTCTGCTTCCCTAGTATTGGGATTAAAGTCATTTGCCACCACCACCACCACCAATGTTTCTTCCTTCCTTCTGACAGTTCAAATTTATAACTGAGGTTCCACTACTGAGTATTTTGGTCCAACTACGGTACTTTTCAGCTCTAGAACTTTCACTTGGTTCTCTTCCTCTCTTTAGGGATTTCCATTTGATTTGGCAGTATTGTGGTAACTTCCTTAACTACTTTGTGCTTCCCTTAAATTCTGGTAATATATTTATAATGGCTAAATCTTGTGTGTTTGTGTGTGTGTGTGTGTGTGTGTGTGTGTACATGAATAAATACGTGTGTTATGTATAGAGATGTATACATATGTGGTACACAAGTGCACTTGGACATGCAGAGGCCAGAGGTCAATATCAAGTATCTTTTTATTACTCTTCTCACTGAACCTGGAGCTCAATGATTTAGACTGCCTAGCAAGCTCTAGAGAGCGGCCTCCAGCACAGGTTTTTTTTTTTTTTGAGACAGGGTTTGTCTATATAGCCCTGGCTGTCCTGGACCTCACTCTGTAGACCAGGCTGGCCTTGAACTCAGAAATTACCCTGCCTCTGCCTCCCAGGTGCTGGGATTAAAGGCGTGTGCCACCACTGCCCAGCTCCAGCACAGCTTTTACATGGGTATTCAAGATCAAAATTCAGATCCTCATACTTTCCTGGAAAGCAGTTTATGGCCTGCACAATCTCCCCCAAAAGCTTTTTTTGTTAATCTGACCCCTTCTCACTCTCACTTCTGTAGCTAGCATGGCCACACCCACCTCTTTCTTTGTATGACTCATACTTTCTAGTTTCTTTGCATATCTCCTAGTTTTTTTTTTTGTTTTTTTGTTTTGTTTTGTTTTGTTTTTCAAAACAAGGTTTCTCTGTATAGCCCTGGCTATCCTGGAACTCACTCTGTAGACCAGGATGGCCTCGAACTCAGAAATCCACCTGTCTCTGCCTCCCAAGTGCTAGAATCAAAGGCAGGCACCTCATAGTTTTTAATGTTTTAGATATTTCAAAGATTTATATTATTTATGAGTACACTGTAGCTGTCTTCAGACACACCAGTAGAGGGCATCAGACCCCATTACAGATTGGGAATTGAATTCAGGACCTCTGGAAGAGCAGTCAGTCCTCTTAACCGCTGAGCCTTCTCTCCAGCCTGCTGGACATTTCAGATGATATATTTTAGTGACCCTAGTGCCCCTATCAAGGCTTTGGGGAGGGGCATTCTATCACTGTCCTTGAGTTTTTGAGGCAAAACTTGCTATGTACCTCAAGCTGGCCTTGAACGCTCCATTCTCCAGCCCTCAGACTCCCAAGTGCTAAGATTACAGACATAGTAGACCATCAAACCTACTTCAAGTCTTACTATTTATTGTTTGGATGATTTTAAGAAAATCTATTTAGCCCACACAGTGTGAAAGCCTATGATATTTTTTCACAGGGAGTTGTTGCTTTGAATGACCTTGAATGACATGGTTTTAGTCCTCCCTTTCCAGGATCATCCAACTGTTAAATTGGAATTGTGGCTTGTTTTCTAACATTTGTAACAATGCCCTAAGGCAAAACTTGTATACAAACTAGCCTACTAAATAATGGTTACTCTGAGGGAACTGCTTCTGAGGTGAGTGAGTGAGTGATATTTATGCTTACCTAAGGAGAATTTCCTAATAAATTCTTGCAAATTGGAAAACATGCAGTCCAGGCTGTTTTCTTCAAACAATTCAGCCTTCTCTCACTAAAAGCTAGTATTCTCAAGACTGCCTTCAGGCAGGAACTTTCCCACTGTGTTTCAGGTGAGTTATTTCCTTTGGGGGAAGATTAGGACAATCTGGGTTTTGCTTGTTTTTTGGGGAGTTGACTCTAGGACCGCCTGAATGTGCTCTATCAGAGCTATATCCCTAGTCAGCAACTCTCTGTTTTAAGTCCTGGCCCCTCCACTCCTCACATAAAAATCTCTGAACCAGGATTCTGGAAATAGGGAAGGAGATAATGCAAACTTTTCTCTTGGTGAGTTGTCACATTCCCCCACCAAATCTAGGATTGAGTCTTTGGTGAATAAAACACAATGGGTAGAGGTTGCAAGTTGCCTTCCCTACCATCAAATAACCACCCACCTCACAAGTCAAAGCTGGTGCTAGAGCAGAATTATCTCAGTATGCCACATCCTGTTCCACGAGTAGTGATTGAATAGAATAAAGAGGCCTACCATTCAAGTGCACCTCCCTAGGACTTCACCTCAGCAACAAGTAGTGGAGTTTCTCTAACTCATCAGAAGGGGAAATCAGCATTGACAGTCTTGACTGAAACTACTGCCACTCACCTTATTACATTCCCATTCTTGCTGTGTTTGTCCATCACCCTTACAACTATTTCCAAAGGTTGTTTTCAGATGTATTTTCACCAGTTTTGGAACAGAATATGTCAGTAGAGTTGTGATACTATCCTGCATAAGTCAATCCTATAGAAGCGCAAAGCTAAAGACTTGAGTAGTTCCAACAGAATCCCCAAAGCCCAGTAAAGCTGAAATGATTTACTATGTAGCCAGTGCTAAAAACAGTTTGGCAACTCCTGACTTACTGTAATGGCTACCAATCCTGCTGGCCATGAATCAACACTTTGGGTAGCAAGGACTAAACTGCTTGAGAGTCAGTATTATACTGGCCACAAGTCCCTCTTTGGGTTCAGTTAATTTAGTACTATACCTGACAGAACTTAGGTAAAAAAACTCACATTTACCTATTTTGCATAGGATATTACAAGGGGCACAAAATATTATAAGATATTTTAAAATGTATATGGTAAGGCATGTGGCCGGGCAGTGGTGGTGCATGCCTTTAATCCCAGCACTTAGGAGGCAGAGGCAGGTGGATTTCTGAGTGCTAGGCCAGCCTGTTCTACAGAGTGAGTTCCAGGACAGCCAGGGCTACAACAGAGAAACCCTGTCTCAAAAAAACAAAAGACAAAGGTAAGGCAAGTGGAAAATGGGCAGAGTTTATATACCCACTACTAGAGCACATGTTCAGATGGAAGCTCTCTAAGCCATCCTTTCAGGAGTTCATGGATGCTTAATTATATAGGCATTGTTGGTTAAATCACTGGCTACTGGTGATCAACTTAACCTTCACTCTCATCTTAAGGGAAGAATTGAGAAGTCCCAACCTTAAAGATCCTTTCTGGGAACCAGGCTGGATTCTAAAACTACTATAACCTAACAACAGCATCCTACTCATTAACACACAAAAAGAAACCTATTACTTTGAAGATTCCAAGGATTTTAAAAGCAATAGGTCAGGGAACCAAATCAAGTATATTCCAGAGTCACAGGTACCAGTCTGGCTGGCTTTTTTGTTTTGTTTTGTTGTCAAATGTGTAAATATGTAAATGTCTGACACTTAGCAAGTGTTCAGGGTTGTGGATACAACCCAGTGATGGGGTTCGTGCATAGCATACACAAGGCCCTGAAAACAAACACACATACACACACACACACTTCAACAAATGATAGAAACTAGGGAAAGTAAATGTAAGACACTCTTTCCTTTAAGGGTTTTTCCCAGAAACTTAAAAGTTTGGAAGAGGGAAAAGTACAAACTTCCAATATAACTTTTAAGACCTAGGGTACACAGTTAATACCTAGGAAAAACTCCCTGGAGTTTTAGGCGCGAGTTCTACACACTATACACCCCTTCGTTTCTACTGAAGATTCCAGTGTTTCCCAATAACAAATGAATGAAACTAACCTTTGGGAAATGCCAAAACCAGGAGACCCACTTTAAACAACAACAACTAGCTTTAACTTGTGATCTGGCCCTAAAAAGCCCCTTCCGGTTCCAGATAATGATATATACAGAATCCCTTAAGCTTCCACCTCGACTGTCACCACAGCGAGGGCACCCCACTGGGTAGGGACCCGCGCCGAGACCAGACCGGCAGAGATTCCGCGGCTCTCCGCTCCTAGCCCGTCGGGGCTGGCGACCGGTTACCTCGCAGTTGAACTCCATCTCGGCGTCCATGGTGACGATCCGCACCGTGAACGTCTTGGGCTGCTTCCTCTTGAGTGAGCTGAAGCTCATGCGGGAAGCGATGGCTCCGGCCATGGCGCGGGGTTCTGGCCTGGGATCCCCTCACCCCTAGGCCCGCGTTCTGGGTCTATTAGCCCCCCTGGAGTAGCGGCACAGGCCTCAGGGCCACCATGGTGGCCGGCTGGCCGGCCGTAGACAGACCTAGGCTGCCTGGGTCCCCAGCGGCCAGCATGGGCCGCGAGGACCCGGCTCTGCGTTCGGAAAGATGAGTTAAGGGACAGCCTCTAACGACGGGGGGGACGGGATGCCGGCAGAAGCAGGCACGGCCCCGGCCCGGAGCTCGCAGATCCGGGCTGGGGACGCCGGGGACGCCTCTAGACAGGAATCCTAGACGGCTGTGGCGCGGACGCCGGGCCGCTCAGCCACCGACGGGGGTCCCGGGGCCGCGCAGTGGTAGGGAGCGCACACGCGCGTGCGTGTCTGTCACCAGCTCCGCTCCGCGCGCCCTCGGAAAGCGTCCTTTACCCACCCCCACCTCAGCGACCCGCCGGGTCCCCGCCCCGCCCTCGAGACTCCCTGAACGCTACACAACGATGCAGCCTAACCCTTTTTTTCCCAAGACACTGTGATTGCCTGGAACGCCAAAGGAAGCGGGACTTCCGCTTCGTCCCGCCTCCTCTAGGCCCACTCCACCAATTGAAAGTTGCACTGAACCAGGCCCGCCGGTCTGTCCTCGGCGTTGATTGGCTGTACAGGCGGTCACTCCGGACGCTTTTGTTCGTAAAGTATACGCCTACTCTAGCAAGACTGGTTGAGAAGGCGCAGGCGGCGGCTGTCCCTGGAAACCTGTAGAGGCCAGGGCAGACCCGAACGAGGTACTGTCGCGGTCAATGAGAGACCCCGCTTGTCGCGCCGCGCGAGAGCGTCAGCCGTGTCTGGGACACCCGGCCGAAATTCCTTTTTGATACTTAATTATATGTGATGACTTATGTTTTTCAAAATTTAAAAACACGGAGGGAGGCCCCTTAAGTAGCCCCGACTTGGCTGCCTGATCCTTCAGCTTCTTTTTAAGAGAATTAAGATTACCACAGGATTCATGATTGCCCTTACCTTACTAAGTGGTTAAGGAATTGAAACTTGCTGAATACATACAGAAAGCTTAAGGAAGGTGTCTGACACATACTAGGTTGAGTCCTATGAAACCGGGCTAGTAGCAGTGAGAAAAGTGAAAGAATTTTCATTTTATGTTTGTTTGTTAGTTTCTTGTTGTTGTTGTTTGTTTGTTTGTTGAGACAGGGTTTCTCTGTGTAGCCTTGGCTTTCCTGGAACTCACTGTAGACCAGGCTGGCCTTGAACTCAGAAATCCACCTGTCTCTGCCTCCCAAGTACTGGGATTAAAGGCGTGCACCACCACTGCCCAGCAAGAATTTTCATTTTATCCTGTTTTTGTTTTTGTTTTTTTAATTGCCAGGCTACATACTTGTAGTACTTGTGGCTTAATGCCATCAAGTGTATAATATGCTTAAGAGAATTTCAACTTTCTGGGGGAGTTGTAGAGTTTGTACTTGTTTTAAAGATACATTCCCTAGTCACTGCTGCTGTGAAGAGACACCATGACCACAGCAACTCATATCAAAATAAGCATTTAATTGGAGACTTTTTCTTTTTTACAATTTCAGATGTTTAGTCCATTATCATCCTGGTGGGGAGCATGGTGGCTTGTAGGGTACTGGAGCCGGAGCTAGCTATATCGTGATCAGCAGGCTTAGAGAGCAAGACAATGGTTTGACATGGGCTTTTTTTTTTCTTAAAGATTTATTTATGGGCTGGTGAAATGGCTCATCGGGTAAGAGTACTGACTGCTCTTCCAAAGGTCCTGAGTTCAAATCCCAGAAATCACATGGTGGCTCACAACCATCCATAATGAGATCTGACATCCTCTTCTGGTGAGTCTGAAGACAGCTACAGTGTACTTATGTATTATAATAATAAGTAAATCTTTGGGCCGGAGGGAGCAAGGACTGAGTGAGTGGAGTTGACCGGAGCGAGCAGAGGTCCTAAAATTCAATTCCCAGCAACCACATGAAGGCTTACAACCATCTGTACAGCTATAGTGTACTCATATACATAAAATAAATAAATACATCTTTAAAAAATAAAAAAAGATTATTAAAGATTTATTTATTATTATATGTAAGTACACTGTAGCTGTCTTTAGACACACCAATGATCCCAGCACTTGGGAGGCAGAGGCAGGTGGATTTCTGAGTTTGAGGCCAGCCTGGTCTACAGAGTGAGTTCCAGGACAGCCAGGACTACACAGAGAAACCCTGTCTCGAAAAAAAAAAAACACAAAAAACAAACAAACAAACAAAAGACACACCACAAGAGGGCATCAGAACTCATTACAGATGGTTGTGAGCACCATGTGGTTATTGGGATATGAACTCAGGATCTTTGGAAGAGCAGTCTTACCCACTGAGCCATCTCACCATCTCACCAAAAACATGGGCTTTTGTTTTTTGGGTTTTTT
>NW_022196905.1:25364175-25373712 GCF_008632895.1 Mastomys coucha | reverse complement strand
CCTGCCTCTGCCTCACAAGTGCTGGGATTAAAGGCATGCGCCACCACCGCCCGGCATGGGCTTTTGAAACCTCAAAAACCACCCCTACTGATATAGACTTCCTTCAACAAGGCCACACCTCCTAACACTTATAATTCTTTCAAATAGGGCCACTCCTTGGTGACCAAGCATTCAAATATATGAGCTTATGAGGCCATTCTTATTCAAACCACAATTTTTTTTGGGGGGGGGGGGTTGAGACAGGGTTTCTCTGTGTAGCCCTGGCTGTCCTGGAACTCACTCTGTAGACCAGGCTGGCCTCGAACTCAGAAATCCAACTGCCTCTGCCTCCCAAGTGCTGGGATTAAAGGCATGTGCCACCACCGCCCGGCTACAATTTTTATCTTATGTAAAAAGATTTATACATGTTTTACATTTATACATGTTTTACAACACGCATGTATGTATACCTGGCAGTCATGTAAGAAGAGGGTTCCAGAGCTCCTGAGACTGTAATTCAGGCAATTGTTAGTTACCATATGGATGTTGGAAACTGTACCTGGGTCCTCTGCAAAAGCAACATTTACTCTTAAGCACTAAGCCACCTTTCCAACCTCTATCTGTTTGTTTATTGTAGAGACAGGGTCTCCCTGTATTATTCGGGATATCCTAGAACTCCTGACTTTAAGCATGTCCTCTTCCTTAGCCTCTCTTAGTACTACAGCCCTGGTAGAGCATAGTGATGCACACCTTTAATCCCAGCACTGTGAGTTTGAAGCTAGCCTAGTCTACAAAGTTACAGGTCAGCCAGAGCTACACAGAAAAAAAAAAAAAACCTGTCTCAGAAACAAGCAAACAAACAAAAACAACCCTACAACCCTGGCTTGACTTCTGGGTCTTTTTGCTTGTTTGTTTGTTTTTGGGGGGTTGTTTTGTTGTCCTAGTTTATTTATTTATTTATTTATTTATTTGTGCTGGTTTGTTTGCTGGGGGAAGACCTGGCTGTCCAGGAACTCAGTATGTAAGCCAGGCTGACCCCAAATTCAGAGAAGTCTACCAACCTCTATCTCCTGAGTGCCAGAACAAAGATGTATACCACCCAGCCCAGCTTAAATTCTGTCTGTAGCTCGTTCTCATGGTGCAAAGGAGACAACTGCATGTGTTTTGACTAAACAATAGGTACTCCATCAGTGTTACCTCTGTAGCGTCCTTTCTACTCTAACCCTGGGAAAACCAAGCCCCAGCATGATAGAATCTCATGCTCAACCCAGGTCTTGATAGACAAAGCTAAAAATGGGACCGAACCCTGCTCTAAACCAGAACTGCTGGCTTTACCAGTGTGCTATGCAATGTAAAGCTTCTAAATTCTCCCCGTTACTGCTTCCAAGAAATATGAACTGGGAATGAGGCTAACAAGAACAAAGTCTAAAGATTTATAGGCATGAAAATGTCACAATGAAACCCATTTTTTGTATACATAAAAGTTCAAGAAGCAATACATAAGTAACATGATTGGAATTTTTGTAGTATTTATTAGACATTGAAGCTCCAGCTGTCCTTTAGCACAAGTCTTGCTCTTCTACAAGAGATCCCTAGACAACTAGGATGCACCAGCCAGGGCCTGGGTAGCTGTTGACTGGACCCACGAGAGACTGCCACCAAAGTGATTGTTCAGGGTGCTGTGGGCTTGGCGTGGAGTTATCTTCATTTTTATTGCTTCAGTGCTTCCCTGCTGGTGGGAGAACCAGGTTGGATTCTTCCTTGGGCATCCTGCAGAGACAACAAATAACCCAGGAGCAAAGATGCTGCCAGTAAATAAGTGATCTGGAGACCGCACTGAGGAGCAGCGAAAGGAAGTAGATCACACAGCAGGAGCTAAAAAATAAGGTTTATGATGAGTAATCATTCATTTTTATAGAAGACCTCCTAGGTGCTAGGCTCCAGGCTAATCTGCAAAATACTCCATTTAAAGTTCCTGGGGAAATGTCCATGTGTAAGATGGGTAGTTCTGAATCACAAAAGTGAGAGCCAGGAATAAAAATAGATATAATGGGGGTAGACAGGTAGCTCAGTGATTAAGAGCACTTAGTGCTCTTACATAGGCCATGGATTCAATTCCCAGCTTGCAAGTGAGGCAGCTCACAGAAGCCTACAAATCCAGCTTCAGGGCATCTGATGATTCTCTGTACATTTTTCATACACAGACACACACACACACACACACACACACACACACACACACACACTTTATTAAAAAATAAAATGGGTGAGGTGGCAAAAAGATAGTGATGGTTTGGTGGTAAGAGTACTTACTAGCTCCTGGGCTGGCGAGATGGCTCAGCGAGTAAGAGCACTGACTGCTCTTCCAGAGGTCCTGAGTTCAAATCCCAGCAACCACATGGTGGCTCACAACCACCCATAATGAAATCCGATGCCCTCCTCTGGTGTGTCTGACGACAGCAACAGTGTACTTGCATATAATAATAAATAAATCTTTAAAAAAAAAAGAGAGAGTACTAGCTCCTTCAAAAAAAAGAAAAAGAAAAATCTTAGCAGGGCAGTGGTGGCTCATGCCTTTAATCCCAGCACTTGGGAGGGCAGAGGCAGGTGGATTTCTGAGTTTGAGGCCAGCCTGGTCTACAGAGTGAGTTCCAGGACAGCCAGGGCTACACAGAGAAACCCTGTCTCAAAAAAAAAAAAAAAAGGGAAGGAGAAGGAAGGAAAGAGAGGAAAGGAAAGGGAATAGATGAGGCTAGGGGTGTATCTCAATGGTACAGGTCTAGGCTAGTCCCATTTCCACAACAAAATAAAATAAGGTGAAAAAGATGGAGCCAGTGAGATGGCTCAGTGGGTTAGAGAGTTAAAGCACCTGCTGGCAAAGCTTGATGAACCAAGTTCTATTCCTGGGGACCCACATGGTGGAAGGAGAAAACTGACTCCCAGAAGTTATCTCCTGACCCCTGCAGGTGTGCCATGGCACATTCAGGCTTTCTCTCTCTCTCTCTGTCTCTGTCTCTCTCTCTCTTTCTCTCTCTCTCACACACACACACACGCACAGGAATGAATGAAAAAATAAATACATGTTTAAAAAAGAGAAACAAACTCAAAGTTGTGTATTATCTAAGGCCATGAACTTTGAGTTGGAGCAAACCTATGGATTTTTTTTATTATTTTTTATTTTTTATTTTATTTTATTTTATTTTGGTGTTTCAAGACAGGGTTTCTCTGTATAGCTCTGGCTGTCCTGGCACTCACTCTGTAGACCAGGATGGCCTCAAACTCAGAAACCCACCTGCCTCTGCCTTCCAAGTGCTGGGATTAAAGGCTTGAGCCACCACTACCCCGCTAAACCTATGAATTCTGCAGAATAGTCCTCTCATGATTCTTTTTATGACAAAGGGATTTCAGCATGTGTAATCCCTAACCTTTTGTGTTAAAAGAGGCAGTGGTGGTGCATGCAAGTAGGATATGCTGAGAGCCAGAGGCAGGAGAATCAGTAAGGAGAGCCTGGGCTACACCCTTGGTGAGATGGCTCAACAGTTAATAGTTCTTACAGAGGATCCAGATTCAATTCCCAGCACCCACATGGTAGATTATAACACAAGTAACTCTAGTTTCAGGGGATTTGAAGTCCTCTTCTCACTTGCTCAAACCCCAGACATACATGTGATGCACAGATATACATGCAGTCAAAACATTCATACATATAAAATAGCTTTTTAAAAAAAAGTTGCTTTTAAAGACTCAAGCAGCCAGGCATGATGGACCACACCTTTAGTCTCAGCACTCGGAAGACAGAGGAAGGCAAATCTCTGAATTTGAAGCCAACTTGGTTTATATCATGAGTTCCAGAGCTACATAGTAAGACCCTGTCTAGAAAAAGAAAGAGGACTGGGCAGATAGCTCAGTGGTTAAAGGGAAGAGTACTGCATGTTTTCCCAGAAGACCTGGGTGTGGTTTCCAGCACCCACATGGCATCGCACAACAGTGTACAACTCCAGTTTCAGGCCATTTAATACCGTCTTCTGGCTTCAAAGGATACCAGGCACACATGCTTGGTTCAAAGACACAGACACAGGCAAAGCATTCATACACATAAAATCATATGTGTGTGTGTGTGTGTGTTTGTATATATATATTTGTTTTTAAGGACAGGATTTCTCTGTGTAGCTCTGGCTGTCCTGAAACTCGTTCTGTAGAGCAGGCTAGGCTGTGATGCAGAGATCCATCTACCTCTGCCTTCTGGGTACTGAGATTAAAGGTGTGTGCCAATACTATCTGGGAATAATTTCTTTTTTAGAGAGAGAGAGAGAGGTGCTAGCTTGGATGAACTTAAAACAAACAAGAAAAGATTTATGTATTTCTATTTTATGTGTTGCAAGTCCTGGAAGTGGAGTTCCCAGTGGCTGAGAGCACCCATGTGGGTGCTGGGAACTGAGCCTGAGTACTGTGCCAGAGCAGCAAGCACTCTTAACCCCCAAGACACCTTTCTACCCCTGTGAACTAACTCTTAAAGGGATCTAGAAGTAGACAATGGAAGAAAACAGAGTAACATACTCCTGCTGGCCAGAAAGAAAGCAGATATTTACGTTTTAAACTATCATGAGGCCACAGAACAAGGAATTCTAGGTGGCCTCAGGGACCTAGGAATGACCAACAGCAGCTAAGGAAAGCGGGCTCTCAGTCCTGCAGTCCTGACTTTGAGGTTTCACAGCAATCTGAGGGAGCTCTAAGGAAAGCCCTGAGCTTCAGATGAGAACCATGGTGTCATTGACACAAAGCCTGCAGCCCTGTGAAACCGGAGTAGAATTCCATGCTAAGCTAAGCCTGGGCATGGATGCTGGAGGATATAAACATACATTGTTTAAGTCACTGGATTTGTAGCAACTTGTTACATAGCAATAGAAACTTGATGTGGCCGGAAAGCAAAACAGATTTTAACATGTATAATCCACTGGTCTATGGCATTCATGTAACTATTTATTGTATTGTGATTTGCTGATTTTCTAGTCAGTAACATGGAGTGAGTGAGCTGGGTGTGGTGGTATGCCTGTAATCTGAGAAGCCAAGGCCAGAGGAACACACAAATCAAAGGAAGCTTGGTAAGACTCTGTCTCAAAAAACTTAAAACCAACAAGTTAGGAAAAAATTTAAATGTCATGAATGTATCCTATCCCCATATCATTAACTATTCTATGCTATGTTTTTCTAAGGGCTGCACAGGACTCATGCAGGCCATCTTGTTTTCTTCCTGGACTTTGCTATTAGGAAATTAGGGCTCTATGATTGACTTCATTCTACTTTTTCTGTCCTTATTAATTTTTTGATGGTTTTCCCTAACCCTTTACTGTTTTTATTCATTGTGCCAGTTCTATTTCTAAATCTATAAATCTCTTACTTTAAGACTTTTTGAGTAGAGCAACAGTGACCTTTAGTTCCAGGATTTGAGAGGGAGGAGTAGGTGAATTTCTGTGGGTTCAAGGCCAGCCTGGTCTATAGAGTGAGTTCAAGGACAGCCAGGGCTATACAGAGAAACCTTGCCTTAAAAAAAAAACAAAAAACAAAAACAAAAAAAAAGGAGTTATGAGTTCTAGCTAGCCTGTATAAAAGACACACAATCCAAGTATTTTATTTAGAAGCAGTAGCCTAGATTGGGCAGGTTTTGAGCTATTCTAACTTATATCCCAGCCATATGTCCCTTGTTACTTGCTGTTTCTCCTGGTCCCATGCTCATGGTCCATCTCCTCTCACGGTGGCTTCTTCCTTCTCCTATGTCCTTTCTTCCTCTCTTCTCTCTACCTGTGATCCCCCAGACAGATACTGAAAACCTGTGTACCTCTACCTATTGCCCAGTCACAGGCTTTAACCTTTTATTGACCAATTAACATAGGGAGCAAGGTTTGCACAAGAAAAGCTGGTGTATTTGAGACTTTCCTGGTGGGAGCAACCAGATCTTGGGGGCCAGTATTTAACATTTGTATACATAGCGGCACCAGATCAACCCCCTACAGCTGGGAAGACAGACAGACAGACAGACAGGAGGATGGAGAAGAATTGTTTGAGCCCACGAATTGAGGACTCCAGTGACATTGGTTACTTTTTGTCAACTTGACACAGGTAAGGCAACTGAGAAGAGGTAATCTCAACTGAGGAATTGTCTGCATCAGACTGCCCTGTAGGCAAGTCTTTGGGGGCATTTTCCTGATTAATGATTGCTTCAGGGAGGGCACAGCCCACTATAGGTAGTATTACTCCTATGTAACCTGCCTGATCCTGGGTTATATAAGAAAGCAAACTGAGCAAGCCAGTAATCAACATTCTTCCCTGGTCTCTCACTTAGTTCCTACCTTTAGCTTCTGTCCTGTTTTCCCTTGATGATGGACTATTGCTTGTAAGATGAAATAAACCCTTTCTTCCCCAGGTTGGTTTTGGTCATTACTTTATCATAGCAACAGAAAGCAAACTAGGAAATAGTGCAGTGGGCAACTGTGGTATGTAGAGAGGAGGGAAATCCATATTCCCTAAGGATGCGCGAATGAACCCAGGACCGTGAGATCCACATGGAGCAGGTCAAATACACACGATCAGAAGACAGGACCTGTGAACGACCCCTGCATTCTAGCCTCTGCAACATAATGAAATACCAGCCCCCAGCTCTAAAAATAAACAGCAAAAACAAAGAGCTATTTGCCACAGTGGCAGATACCTATAAATGGGCATTTGGAAGGAGTGGATCTGAGACAAAAAGATCATGTGTTCAGGGGCAGCCTGGGCAAGCAAGATATATGGAAAAAGGGAAGAAGGAAAGAAAGAACAAAAGAAAGGTAGGTTAGGAAGAAAGAAAGAAAGTTGGATAAGTTATGTATCCATCATGTGAGACCAAACAGGAACAAGAACAATACACCTTGCAATTTAATGCAAGACCAAAGCAGGAAAAATACACCTTACAGGTTAAGACTTTCATTTGCAGTTAAGGGTTCTGTTTGCAGTTAAGACAGTTAAAAATCTATTCCTGTTTGTCCTGTTTGTTTAACCCATCTGCACTGGATATGCTTGATCACAGGTGGGTTGGAGGAGCAGGAGCAGGAAATATGTCAAGATGAATGCTTGCCCCTGATTAGGCAGGAAGTATGCCAGGATGTATGCTTGCCACTGATCAGACCTAATGGGTTCGACTTTTGAAGCCTCTGCAAAATGTGACTTGTCACCATTTCCTGGGCACTCCAAATGGTCCTGGTCAGAGCCCATCATCCTGGCCAATATTTAATTAAAGCTTGCTTCAAATATGGCTTGAAATTGTAGGCCTGGTTTTTTTTTTTCCTTGTGAATCTCAGGTTTCAACAATCACTAGTAGAATCTTTGCCTAGCATGAGATTTCCTGACTCCAACTCCCAGCTCTACAAAAAAATAACAACGTTGAGACACTACATCTCATTAAAGGGTTTATTGCAATTTCAATAGCAATAGTTGTTTTGTTTTGTTTTGTTTTTTCATTACTGTCCCTTTGTTGTTCCTGGATCCAATGTAGAATTCAATGCACCACTTAGTTATGTTTCCTTCCTCTCCTACAGCCCATAATACTTCTACAGTCTTTCCTTGTATTTTATGAGTCAACTGATTATTTGCTGAATGTCTCTCAGTGTGACTTTGACTTCTATTTTCTGATGTTCTGGAATTTTGTTTTGGTTTTGGGAAGAGCGTCTAAACAAACACCTCACCCTGGGCTGGAATTCAGTATCACCTCCCTCAGCCCCCAAAATGCTAAGAACACACACTCAGCTTCTGAATGTGTCCCTGTAAATTGCATCACATTGCTTTGCAGATGGGATGGAGAGTGAAGCCACATAAACAGAGGTTCTTGCTTACTAGCAACTCAAGGCTCAGGGAAGTGAGCTGACTCATTGAACATACCTGGCCCTGGTGATCTTTGCATGGTGGGCATGCTTTTCCAAAGTGCCACTTTGAGGCACTGAGTTGGTTTTTGTTTTGTTTGAAATAGAATCTCATTTTGTAACCCTGCTTGGCCTAGAACTCAGTTCAACTTATAAAGGTCTGCTTGCCCCTACCTTCAGAGGAATTAAAGGCCTCCACCACCAGCCCTGGCTGAGATGCTGTTTGAAAGAAAATAGGCTCCAGATAACTTCCGTGTGAAAGAACAGAGGTAGTGTGGTGGTTTGCTTATGCTGGGCCCAGGGAGTGGCACTGCTAGAAGGTATGGCCTTGTTGGAGTGGACTTTGAGACCCTCAACCTAGTTGCTTGGAGGCAAGAATTCAGGTAGCAGCCTCCAGATAAAGATGTAGAGCTCTCAGCCCTTCCTACACCTGGATGATGCCCTCCCTGCACCTGCCTTGATGATAATAGACTGAACCTCTGAACTTGTTGTCAATTAAATGTTGTCCTCATAAGAGTTGCCTTGGTGACGTGTCTGATCACAGCAGCAAAACCCTAAGACAAGTAGAGAGAAACATTGTTGAAAATATAGCAGTCCCTTGCTCAGCTGTAATCTGAAAATGTTAAATTTCAGAAATGAAGATTCATGTTTTTAACTGCAAGCTGTTGAGTGCTGTGAGGAAATCTTGCCCTGTCCTGTCTTGCCCTACCCTGCTCACCTGGAAGGTGAATCATCTCTTTCTTCAGCTTATCCTGTCCTGGCTCTGGGCCCACAGTTGTTTAAGGATAGCATTCATATGAGGAAAAGGACTTTGTCTATAGAAGCCACTGTCTAATTCCCAATTCACTGCTGTGTCTTTGTTACATAAATTGATACTTTGTTTTTAAGGCATTAGTCTCACTGTTTGAAACAAGCTGACCTTGAATTTGAGCTGCTGAGTCCTGGGATTACAGGCATTCATAGCAGGCTAATACTTTTGGGTTTGGGCTGATATTCTATTCGTTTTCTAGGGCTACTTGTACCAAAGCAACAATTAAATGGGTCACTTAGAAACACAGAAGTTTCAAACAGGGGAAATGGCTCAGTGGGTAACATAACTTGAGTTTGAGTCCCAAAACCCGTGAAAAGTCAGGCAACAGTACTGCTCAAATCTGTAATCCCAATCCTCCAGTAGGGACACTGAGATAAAGACAGGAGAATCCCTGGAAGTCTGAGAGACTTCAGAGATACTTAGTGAATGGAACACAAAATAAAAAGAACCGGGGCTGGTCTTTGCTACATTGTGGGTTCTTTCCCTCTATCCTTTATCCTCCCAATTTCAACTCCCAACACCACATAGGAGAGAAGCAAGGGGAGAGAGGAAATAGGAAAATCCCTGAATCTAACTTTTCTCCTTTTGTTTCTTCTTTGACCAAGGCTACTCACAAACCACAATCATTGTTCCTAAACTAAAAACCACAGGTCAGTGCTTTAGCATTTATATATGCTCTGAAAAGTTCCCAGAATCCCAAACGTCACACAATTGCAGAAATTATCTGCAGCTGGCAAAACCATGCCTCCTCTAGAGCAGGAGGCAAATCATAGCCAGCTGCTCTGTTTTTGTTTGTTTTGTTTTGTTTTGTTTTTCGAGACAGGGTTTCTCTGTATAGCCCTGGCTGTCCTGGAA
>NW_022196905.1:25361317-25363933 GCF_008632895.1 Mastomys coucha | reverse complement strand
CCACTGTCCGGCTAATATTTATATTTTTAAAAGAAATCAAATTTCCATAATTCCCACTACAGAGAACCTGCTCCAGACAAGCTAGAAGGCAGGGGCTCACACCCGAGGTTGCCTTCTGACTTCCACATGTGCTGTGGTATGTATGCATTCTCAGTTGCACAGGAGAGCACGTACACATGCATACACACACAAACCCAAGAGAAAGGAAGGCACCTCCTCATCTTATAGCTCTAGAGGCTGTAAGTCTGAGACCAAGGTATCAATCGAGATGCATTTCCTCTGCTGCCTCCCTCAGCTTTCTAGCTTATGGGAGCTGTCTTAGTCAGGATTTCTATTCCTGCACAAAACATGACAACCAAGAAGCAAGTTGGGGGGATGGGGAGATGGCTCAGCAGTTAAGAGCACTGGTTGCTCTTCCAGAGGTCCTGAGTTCAAATCCCAGCAACCATGTGTTGGCTCACAACCATCTGTAATGAGACCTGGTGCCCCCTTCTAGTGTGTCTGAAGACAGCTACAGTGTACTTATAAAATAAATAAATAAATAAATAAATAAATAAATCTTAAAAAAAAAAAAAAAGAAGCAAGTTGGGGAGGAAACGGTTTATTCAGCTTACACTTCCACACTGCTGTTCATCACTAAATGAAGTCGAAGTCAGGACTGGAACTCACACAAGGCAGGAAGCAGGAGCTGATGCAAAGGCCATGAAGGGATGTTACTTACTGGCTGGCTTCCTAGGCCTTGCTCAGCTTGCTTTGTTATAGAACCCAAGACTACCAGCCCAGGGATGGCACCATCCACAATGGGCCCTCCCCTCTTGATCACTAATTGAGAAAATGCCTTACAGCTGGATCTCATGGAGGCATTTTTCTCAAATGAACCTCCTTTCTCTCCAGCGCTTTGTCAAGTTGACACAAATCCAGCCAGTACAGTAGCCCTACACGGGCTTGTGGCAGCAGGTCTCCTTTCTTGTACCGCCTCTTCTCAGGTTTCTTCACAGTTTGCCCGAGCACTAGCCACATTCCCCCTCTGAATGAAAACACCTGCCACTGTGACAAATATCATGACCAAGGCAACTTAGAAAACAGAAAGCATTGAGTTGGGCTTACTGTTTCAGTGGGGTAGAGTCCACAATGGCAGAGCTTGATGACAGAGCAAGCTGAGAGCTTGATCCTTGAGCCCGAGGCAGGGGAGGCACCCGAGATTCAAGTCTTTTGAAACTTCAGTGCTCACCCCCAGTGGCATATTTCTTCCAAGACCTCCTTTTTTTTTTTTTAATTTTTCCAAGACAGGGTCTTGATTGGCTTTCTCCACTGAGGAAATAGGCCAATTCAAGCCAAACTAAGAGCATAAAGGCAGGTTTATTGGGGGCAGCTCTTGGGCAACTTCCTTGGTCCCCTCTGGAGGGGAAGTCCAGTCCCTGGGCTAGAAAGTTCAGGGTAGAGGGCAGAGTATGCCTGCTATATCTTACCAGAGGTAGGGACTGAGGGATGCTGGGAGAACCTGGAGGCCAGGTCCACTTTTATATGTTAAATAGGCACCCCAGCTGCTTGTCCTGGGTCTGAAACCCAACAGGTCTCTCTTTGAAACTCTGGCTGTCCTGGAACTGGCTCTGTAGACCAGGCTGGCCTTGAACTCAGAGAGATCCTTGTGTTTCTGCCTCCTGACTGCTGGGATTAAAGGTGTGTGCCACCAGCTGGGGGTGAGTATTCAAACATATGATCCTATGGGAGCCATTTCCATTCAAGTCACAGAGGGCTCACTTTAATGACCTCAGTTTCATTTGATTATGTTAAAAAAACTTTTAATAAGTGAATATGTCCATGTCTGTGCAAGTCAGCTTGGGTGCCATAGGAGCCAGTGGTGTCAGATCTCCTGCAGCTGCAGTATAAACTCTTAACTGCTGAGCCGGCTCTCTAGACCCCATTCCTCTCTTTTTTAGAGATAGGGTTCACTCTGTAGCCAAGTCGGCTTTGGAACTGACCATGTAACCTAGCAGGCTGGCCACAAAATTTGGTCAAATGTTCTGGATCATCTTCTAAATAATTTGATTAGCCCTGCTAAGACCCTAAATTCACTTCGTGGTGATAATGACTATAAAGACAGGCAGATCTCTGTGAATTTGAGGCCAGAGTCTACAGAGTGAGTTCCAATGGGGGGACGTAAGGGAGAAGATGCTAAATTCAGTAGCCAAGCATGATAGTACATACCTATAATCATAGCACTCAGGAGGCTGAGGCTGTAGAATTATAAGTTTGAGGCCAATGTGGGTTACATGGCAAAGACAGTTTCTCAAGAAAACTCAAACCAAACCAGGTCGTAGTGCTGTACCCCTATAATCCCAGCACTTGGGATGCAGAAGCAGAAGAATCTCTGTGAATTCAAAGCCAACTTGGTCTACAGAGTAAGTTCCAGGACAGTCAGGGATGCACAGAAAAGCCCTGTTTTACAAACAACAAAACTCAAACAAGCAAACAAACAAAACAGGCAAGGTTGATGACTCAGTAAGCAAAAGTGCTTGACATAGAAAACCTAACAACCTGAGCTCAAACTTCAGAGCCTATGGTAGAAGGAGTGAACTAACTCCTGACAGTTGTCCACCAACCTTCAACTGCATG
>NW_022196905.1:25327749-25360842 GCF_008632895.1 Mastomys coucha | reverse complement strand
AAAAAAAACAAAAACAAAAAAAACCAACCCCTAAGTAAGGCTACATTTCATGGTACTGGGGTTAAGAGAGCCATATCTCAGCCGGGCTGTGGTGGCGCACGCCTTTAATCCCAGCACTTGGGAGGCAGAAGCAGGTGGATCTCTGAATTCGAGGCCAGCCTGAATTCCAGGACAGCCAGGGCTACACAGAGAAACCCTGTCTCAAAACACCAAAAAAAAAAAAAAAAAAAAAAAAAATCTCTTCTGTAGGAAAATCTCTTCTGTAGGAATGTATCTGCCAGTATGACTGAGCTCTCTTTAGGAACCATTTTTATATTTTTATGCCAGGATAGCTGGGGAGGTTTTGGGAAATTATATTTAACAAGGATGCTTCCTTAAATGTCACAATTTAAAACTTCCAAGGCTTATTTCCCTCTATAAAAATGGATGCAAAGGCAAAATAAACTGCACTCACATCTCTCTTAAATCTACACAGCCGTCTTGCTACATTGTTGCCCGTGATGATGCTGTGTGCCTTTGCAACTGCATCTCTGACCACGGGTCACATAGGTTGTTCAAACTTTATCTAGTTTGCTTTATCATACCTACTCTGCTCATGCTCATATGATGCTATTGTAGTTAATACTAAGTGAATGGCCAAAAGACAGCTCAGTAGTCACAAAAAGCAGTTGCTAGAGTCCAAACTGCCATAACAGTCTCACTCAGAGACACGATGTTAGCATGCATTTCCAAGCTAAAGTGGTGCCACCTTCTGGCAATACTTTGTAAGCACAGTTGTAAGTCATTCCATACCAGTAGCTTTGAAATTGTTCAATGCTTGAAATAAGTTTGGGGGAGCGTTTGTATTATTTATCACTTGCATACAAAATGGATTTGATTAACATGCTTCTGTAAATACTATGTTAAAGTAGCACCTTTCATATTTGCATATGATGTCTAGGAACAAAAGACTAGGACTTGGTCATGTGGCTCATGCCCCAGCAGAGACAAAAGCTTTTGAGTCACTGTCCCTACTGTTTGGGGTCCCATAGGAGCTGGAGAATACAGTTCTCTGAGAGCAGTTGGGCCTGAGCATAAAAGCCCATCAATAAGGAGCAGGTGACAGAGCCACAGCTGGGTAATTTGTCTCTTTGCTCTTCTGCAGCCTATTCAGTGATGATCTATTTGTCCCAGGGAATGGATGGTGGCAGGTTTGTCCATATTTTACACTTATGAACCTGCCTGCTCCTCTCTGCCCTGTGCTGCTCATCTGTCTCTGTCTCTGATTCCTCTCATTTCATTCCATAAGTGGACAGCAGGCCTTGGCAAAGAATTATGAAGGTGGATTCTAAGAGGGTGGTTTTGGAAAGAAATGAAGAGAAGAAGAGGAAAAGGGAGGGAGAGAGGCAGTGAGGGAAGACTGTTCTCTGCAGAAGGGGGTGTGTGGGAGACACACACTTAGGGGGGAGAGAGAGAAAGAGAGAGAGAGAGAGAGAGAGAGAGAGAGAGAGAGAGAGAGAGAGAGAGAGAGAGAGGAGAATGTTCAGATTTGGAGTTGGCCAGGAGGGGACCTCAGAGAGCAGCAGATGATGGAGAGGGCATGAGACAGGAGGAATGTGAGGTGCTGGGGAGGCTTGCTTGTAGAACATACATTCAGGGGACTGGGGTAAAGTTCTTGCTTAGTATTCTAGATGCTCTGGGTTCTACCTTTAGGCTGAGCTTGAGAAACTGAGTCCAATCCAAATCACCAAGCCGGACCTCATTAGAGACCTAATTGTAGTAACCAGCTTCCAATATGACCTTTTTGTTTTTTAAAGATTTATTTAGTTATTATATGAAAGTACACTGTAGCTGTCTTCAGAGAACCCAGAAGAGGTTGTCAGATCTATTAGGGATGGTTGTGAGCCACCATGTGGTTGCTGGGATTTGAACTCAGGACCTTCAGAAGAGCAGTTAGTGCTCTTAACAGCTGAGCCATCTTTCCAGCCCGCCCTTGGGGTTTTTTGGATGTTGGCATTCACATATTTGGTACTAGAAGTTGAACCTAGGGTCTTTGAATCCTAGGCCAGTGTTCCACTGATGAGATGTATCCTCCACCCTCTTTTTTTTGTTGTTGTTGTTTTTTCAAGACAGGGTTTCTCTGTGTAGCTTTGGCTGTCCTGGAACTCACTCTGTAGACCAGGCTGGCCTCGAACTCAGAAATCCACCTGCCTCTGCCTCCCAAGTGCTGGGATTAGAGGCATACGCCACCACTGTCTGGCCTCTTTTTAACTTTTTAAGTTTGAGACATGGTCTCACTAAATTTTGCAAAGCAGCCTTAAACTCACTCTGAGGCCCACACATCCTGTGCACTTAAGATCTTCCTAACTCAGCCACCTCATAGCTGGGGTGGTTTGTATATGTTTGGCCTAGGGCATGGCACCATTAGGAGGTGAGGCCTTGTTGGAGTAGGTGCATCACTGAGGGTGTGGGCCTAAGACCCTCATCTAGCTGCCTGGGAGCCAGTCTTCTCCTATTTGCTTTCAGAACAAGATGTAGAACTCTCTGCTCCTCCTATGGCATGCCTGCCTGGATGCTGCTATGCTCCTAGCTTTACGATAATAGACTGAACCTCTGAACCTGTAAGCCATCACCAATTTAATGTTGTCCTTATCAGAGTTGCCTTGGTCATGGTGTCTCTATGAGAGACTACCCAAACAGCTATCTAGAATGAGAACTGAGGCCTGCTGCTATGAACTAGCACTAAATTATGACCTGCCATGGATGAGTACTCTCTAGCCTCAGTTTGTTCTTCAGGTGACCACAGCCTGAGCCAACATCCTTCCTGATTGCAACCTTTTAGGCATCCCTGGGCCAGCAACCTGTTCGTTAACCCCTTGCTCTGAAATTCTGCTCCCACAAGACCCTTAGAAATAATCGGTGTTTCCTGTTTGAGGCTAGGATTTGCGATCATTTGTTCCGCCATCAATGGAAATGCTCTAAACTTTTTTTTATTTGTGGATTTTTTTTTTTTTTTGCCTGACTATTTTGCTGCTCAGAATGCACTGTCACTGGACAAGGGCAGGTTCACAGCAGATGTTCCCTTCACCCTCATTGCCTGTAGTATAGTAGCTCAGCAAACAGGCACAAAGCAAGAAGATTCTGGGATGGGGTTGAACGTCCTGGATAGTAAAGCTGAAAGACCCCTGGGGGAGACCCCCACTCAAATCTCGGGAGGACGTGCACCCAAGGAATCACGAGAGACTGTCTTGACGTAATTACAAGAGGTAGTTTTTAATTTCAGGGTGCTCCGGGCCGGTACCACACCTATCTCACGAAGGAGATAGTGGAGCCAACCACGAGGCTCGAAAGTTAGGGGTTTATATAGGGAAAAGGTCTGGGGTAACAAAGGAGTCGGTATGGTTACACATGATTGGCTAGTTCAAATATTAACTACTACGTGCAGAACAGAGTGGAAAATTCCTAAGGTTGGTATTAATCTGAGTCAACAGAGCATCTGGCCTTAAACTATATCTAAGAGGACCAGATGGTCCATTACTTAGTGTTTGCCCAGACAGTCCTTGTAGGCCTGGACCCTGGACATGTCCTCGTTTGCCTAGACATGTTTTCTTCTATGTTTATAGTTTTATGTCTTCTTGACCTGCCAGCTCTTATGATATCTAATAACTTGCTTGCTCATTCCCAGGCCTATGTGGGCCAGCTTGTGATGGATTCTTAGGCCCATAACTTTTCTTCCTAGTCAGCACAGGTCCAAAGCTTTAATTTTTCCTTTCAAAGCCATTAATGAAGTAACTTCACCTTCCCATTTTCTCAGGACTGAGTGGGTTCCTGGGACAAGGGACCTTTTGTGTTAAAACCGAGACATTCCAGTATAAGGTGGGTTCTGTTCATCCTTCTAACTAAGGGTAGAGGTAAGGGTGTTAAAGCTGCTTCTCTGGTTAGCCGCCACTTGGCATGGTTCATATGAGTCCGTTGTTCATTGCTGTAACAAAATAATTGAGGCTCAGTAATTGAAAAAGCAAAGAAATGTATCTATTGTAGTTCTGCAGACTGGAAAGCTCAAGGGGAGGGGCTGCCTCTGAGAGGCTTCTCTTGCCAGGCAGGACTCCACAGTCATGAGCTGACCCAGGACAACATATAGCAAGAAAAAGCCAAGACAGCCAAAATTCTTTTATCTTTCTGAGGTTGGAATCCAGGCCTTATTCATGAGCTACATCCTAGTCTACCAGTACAGCAATATCATAACTACTAACTACTTCCTCAATAACCCATTAATCTATCAATTAATGAAGTTATTAACCATTCATGAGGTCAGCATCCTCATGACCGCATCATCTTCCAAAAGTTCCATCTCCAGTTGCCACTCATGTATAACTTTAAGGCCTAGGTTTTTAACATATGAAATCTGGGGGACAAACACTCAAAACATTTTACATGGAATAGGGTGTGAGGCCTGCCTTCCATCACTCCTAGTATGTTTCAGAGCTAAGCTGTTCCACCTTCCTGTCTAACTGCAGCTTACACTGAAGAAGGAGGGAAAACCCTTTAGAAAGGCATAGTGGCACACACATCATTGGTCCTGGCAGACAGAGGCAGGTAGATCTCTGTAAGTTTGAGGTCAGCCTGGTCTACAATGTGAGTTCCAGGATAGCCAGGGCTACACTAAGAAAACCTGTCTGGAGGGGAAAAAATGGAGAAAGGAAGGAAGAAGGATAAAAGAGAAGAGAAGAGGAAGAAAAGAAAGGAAGGAAGGAAGGAAAGAAGGGAGAAAGAAAGGAAGGAAGGGAGGCAAAGATCAACAAGAAAGGCTTCAGGTCACCCCTTCTTTCATTCTTTTCCCCTTCCTCCCTCCCTTCTCCTCTCCAATCTCAGCAAAAGACATTTTGATAAACAGGCATTCAGAAACCCCAGGCTTCATGCTAAGTATGGTGGCTCATGATTTAATATCAGTGCTTTGGAACTATGGTGGCTAGCTTGGTCTCCATAGCAAGTTCTATGCCAGCTAGGACTACATAGTGATACTCTGGAGAGATGTAGAGGGACAGAAACACACACACACACACACACACACACACACACACACAGAGGAGAGAGATATTTTTATTATTTATTTGTATGTGTGTGTACCTGCATGAGTTTAGTGTGTTACATGTGTGCAAGTGTTCATGGAGGTCAGAAGAGGTCAAATCCCCTAGAACTAGAGTTATAGCGACTGTAATGTGCTAGATGTGGGTGCTGGAAACTGGATCCTAGGTCCTCTTCAAGAGCAGAGCAATCTCTCCAGCCTCTTGACTCTTTTTTTAAAGAGACAAGATTTCTGTGTGTAGCCTTGGTTGTCCTGGAACTTGCTCTGTAGACCAGGTTGATCAGGTTGATCTCAAACTCACAGAGATACTCCTGCCTGTGCCTCCCAAGTGCTGGGATGAAAGGCATGTGCCACCACTGCCCTGCTCAGCCTCCTGATTCTTTTTTTTTTTTTAAAGATTTATTTTATTATTTATTATATGTAAGTACACTGTAGCTGTCTTCAGACACCCCAGAAGAGGGCATCAGATCTCATTATGGGTGGTTGTGAGCCACCATGTGGTTGCTGGGATTTGAACTCAGGACTTTCGGAAGAACAGTCAGTGCTCTTAACCACTGAGACATCTCTCCAGCCCCAGCATCTTGATTCTTAAAGAAAGGACAGATCCCACTATATGACCACGGCAATGTCTCCATTTGGTGGTCCTCTATCCAACCGTCTGGGTTTTTCCTGAGTGGCAGTGGAGATCGCACTTCTGGCTTGAAGAGACTCTCCAGGTCCTTTTTGTGCTCCACTTTGCTTTCACAGAGCAGGAGCTACAGATTGGCAGCCTGCTGTCTTGGCTACAGTCCTCAACACTGACTTTCACTGCATTTATTTCCATGGTTCCACCTGCTGGGACAACTGATTCTGGTTCTGTTTATCATATTGATACACAGTTTCCTTTGTAAATGAATCACACAAAAGTATGTGTGTTCATTGTAGCATCTTAAGAAAACTCAAAGGGAGGGTTGGAGAGATAGGTCAGCATTAAGTGCACTGGCTGCTCTTGCAGAGGATCTGTGTTTGGTTCCCAGCATGTACATCGTGGCTCACAACCATCTGTAACTTTACTTTCAGGGGACATAGTGTCTCTTCTCACCTTCTCAGGCACTACACACATGTGGCACACATACATACCTTCATGCATGTACACATACACATAAAATTAAATTAAAAGGATTGTTTTTTGTTGTTGTTGTTGTTGTTTTTGGTTTTGGTTTTGGTTTTTTCGAGACAGGGTTTCTCTGTGTAGCCCTGGCTGTCCTGGAAATCTGCCTGCCTCTGTCTCAAGTGCTGAGATTAAAGGCATGTGCCACCACTGCCCGGCTTCTCAGTTGCTTTTCTATTGCTGTGATCAAACTCATGATTAAGCCAATATTTGAAGAGTTTGTGTGGGCTTACATAAGTTCCAGAGGCTTAGAGTCCATGACCATGAGAGCAGGGAGCATGGCAGCAGGTAAGACAGGCATGGTGCCGGAGCAGGAGCTGAGAGCTCACATCTTGATCCACAGGCAGAGGCAGAGAGAGGTAAGTGGAAATGGCTGGGGGCTTTTGAAACCTCAAAACCTGCCCTTAATGACACAGCTCTTCAAACAAGGCCACAGCTTCTAATCCTTCCCAGATAGTAGTTCTTAAGTATTCAAACATATGAGCCTAAGACAGTCATTCTCTCCAAACTACCACATAGTTTAAATTTAAATGATTAGGTTGGGGATAACTCCATTGGTATAAGCCCTTAGTTCGATTCCCAGCACACCATAGCAGGGGAGGTTGCTTGTAATCCTAGTGTTGGGGAAGCATAGAGGAGCAGATCCTTGGGACTCTCTTGCCAGTAGCCTGGTTGATGGAGGGAGGGATGGGACATGGTTGACATCTCTTTGCTGGAGGTTTCGGTCAGCAGTGATTGGATATTTGTCTTCTCCACCAGGCCTTGGCTACCCAGAGATACAGATAGTACTTGTAAAGCCAACCTTTAGTGTCTCAAGAGCTTAGATGAGACCTAGCTAGCCAGACTCACATTTTGAAACACTCTGGAAGTTAGTTACACTCGCTTTAAATCCCTGCACCCCAGCCACACAGAACAGGAATTACAGTTAGTAGGTTGGCATTCTTTTCGTTGGTGTGTCTCTATCCCTTGGTTCACCAGGGATCAGAAGGGATCCATCTCTGTGTAGGATGAGAAAGTAAATATAGGGGCCCCAGGTGAATAGATGGTGAGGAGAGATTGATTTTTTGTTTTGTTTGTTGTTGTTGTTTTTAATTCCACATTCTCTCGTCTCAGCCTCTTAAGTGCACCATCACACTCAGGCTTTGGAGAAAGAGCATCCTGTTCATTCAGAGTCTTGCCCATCTGTCTTAAATGGCTGAAGAGACAGTTCAGTCTTAAAAGTTCTTGGAGGAGACCTGAGTTTGGATTCCAGCAACTGTTAGAATACCTCAAAATCTCCTTTAAAACTCCAGCTCCAGGGTATTCGAGGCCTCTGGTCTCCACAAGCTCTCTCTCTCTCTCTCTCTCTCTCTCTCTCTCTCTCTCTCTCTCACACACACACACACACACACACACACACATACACACACACACACCATTTTAAAAAATGTTATAGAGTTTGCTCTTTTGTTTTATTTTGTTCTTAAATGTTTTAGGTATTTGAAATCTGTCACTTTTTCTCTTTAATTAATTTATCTATTATATGTATATGTATATATACATATATTGTAGTTGTCAATATAGATAGATACATAGATAGATAGATAGATAGATAGATAGATAGATAGATAGATAGATAGATAGATAGATATAGTAGCTATCTTCAGACACACCAAAAGATCCCATTACAAACGGTTGTAAGTTACCATGTGGTTGCTAGAAATTGAATTCAGGATCTCTAGAAGAGCAGTCGGTGCTCTTTAACCACTGATCATTTAATCATCTGCATCTCTCCAGCCCGTGTTTGCTCTTTTGATGAGATAAATATTGTCTTTTGATGCCCTGACCCAGAAGAACACAAAGTGTAGACAGAACAATTGCCTAGCCATGTGTGAGGTCCTGGGTTCCACCTCCAGCGCCCAAGGAGGAAGGGAACTCACAGGCACACATAGTTTGTGAGCAGTTTCAGAGATATAAAGACTGTCTTTAACCAGGGTGGTGGCGTATGCCTTTAATCCTAGCACTTGGGAGGCAGAGGCAGGTGGATTTCTGAGTTCGAAGCCATCCTGGTCTACAGAGTGAGTTCCAGGACAGCTAGAGCTACACAGAGAAACCCTGTCTCGAAAAACCAAAAAAAAATGAATTCCCAGGTACAGAGGGGGAAGGTCGTTGAAGAGAACAGAGCCAGTTAGCTGCAGAGTTTCAAGAGCTAGGGGGTGTGGGAATGGACTGTGCATCTGTAGATATGGGGGACTCCCACCTGGTTGTGTTTGAAAGAGAGGCTGGCGAGGGGAGGGCGTGGTTTTCTCTAGTCCTGCCTCTGCCACTGGGTTGGGGCGTGGCCTTCCTCCAATCTGCTCCGGTCCAACATGGCTCCGCGGTTGTGCATCATCTCTGCAGCGGCACGGCGGCTGCTCACGAAGCCGGGACCCCGTGCTGGGGACCTCGCGGCTGCGGCTGCTGTGCGGTGAGAGGCCGACGGGGCTGACCGCGTGCCCAGAACAGGGGCAAGGGAGGGGGCTGGAATGAAAAGCAGAGACTCTCAGGTTTGGAACTGAGGGGTTAGAGGCAGAGCTGCCAGGATGTAGGCCTGAGGGGAGGCTGAGAAAGAATAGGGAAGGTGAAAAGGTATGGGGAGGGCTTTGTTTTTATAAACAGGTTCATACTACATGTGATTCGACCTCGGGATCCTCTTCCCTCTGCCTCCTAGACAGTGCTGGTGTGCACTGCCATGCCTAGCTGGGCAGGTTCTTTGTCTTGTTTGGGATCCGGGCTGAATAAAAAATGAGGTGAGTGGGATGGACAGGTCTTGAGCCCTGGAGCCGGGGCGAAGGCAGAGGATATCGGCAGCCTTTTGCCTGGCCTTTGTGGCTTAGCATGTGCCGAGGTCTTCTGAGCCAGGCAGCTCCACCCTCAGGAAGTTTTAGAAGGAAGGAGAGGACTGGGGTACCGGTGGGAATTCCCAAAGTGATTCTGCACCCTGCTTTGTACAGGTGGGTCAACAGAAGGGGGTGGGAGCTGTTCAAGGTCAGTGTCCGTGCCATGCGGAGGCAGCTCTGGATGTAGAACCCAGGTCTCATGATGCACTCTGCACTTTGTACCACCGTTGGTGGCCTCCTAGGAGAGAGGCTCAACTCTGCCTTAGGAGGGCTTGGCTTCCTCTGACTGGCTCTGGGCTGCTCCTCCCTACTCGAAGCCACTCCCGTTGCTACCCCCATCTCTGCACTGTATCATCGGGAGCATTCTGACTGACTCTGTGCTTTTCCCTAATAGTTTTCTGCTTCCCCACCCCCACCCCTTCACAGGTTTTAAGACAGCGTATGTGCAAAGAGCTTTAGCTAACTGGAGTGAGAACACCTGCCCTCACACCTGTGGAAAGGGATCTGCGTTACTCTTGCCCCAGCCCAAGAGTGTAACCATGGCGTTCCATTAGATCTTTGTGCGCGAGGACGTTAGGAAAGCTCAGATAGAGGAGTTGGGACATGTGTCCTTCACCTCCATGCTGGGTAATGAGGGAGAAGCCGACATTGGGAAATGAGCCTGAAGTGTATGTACCTTGTAAACTCTGTCTTTTCTGGAGAGATGATCTTGGGTAGGAGGAGAAAACAGGATGTGTCTGACAGGATTGTTTTCTATTGCTAGGAAAAGAACTCAGGAGTTAAGGTATGCTAGGCTACTGCTCTCCCTACCAAGTAAACCGTAGTATCTCCAGCCCTCATTGGATTGTTGAGGCTTAAAGAGACCATGCTTGGGTTACCCACTGCCCAAGCTTATGCCTCAAGCAATTTCTGTCATTGTGAGAATTGAAAGGACATCAAGGAAAATAATCTTTTATAACATTAAAAAATATTTTAAGCCTGGTAGTGATGCATGCCTTTAATTCAAGCGCTCAGGAGGTAGAGACAGTCAGATCTCTGAATTCAAGGCCAATCTGGTCTACAAAGTGAGTTCCAGGACAGCCAGGGCTACATAGAGAGACCCTGCCTCAAAAAACAAAAGAAAAAAAATTATTTTGGGCCAGGTGTTGCAGCATACACCTTTAATTCCAGTACTTAAGAGGCAGAGGCAGGAGGATCTCTGAGTTGGAAGCCCTCATAGTTCTACATATCTAGCTCCAGGACAGTTAGGTCTACATAGAAAGACAAACAAAGTTACTCTGGGTACTAGAGAGATGGCTCCACACTTCTGAGCACTGATTCTTTAAGAGTACAGGGATTGGGGCTGGAGAGATGGCTCTGCAGTTAAGAGCACTGGCTGCTCTTCCAGAGATCCTGAGTTTAAATCCCAGCAACCACATAGTGGCTCACAACCATCTGTAATGGGATCTGATCCCTCTTCTGGTGTCTGAAGACAGTGACGGTGTACTCATATAAATCAAATAAATAAATTAAAAAAAAAAGTACAGGGGTTGATTCCCAGCTCACATACATGCTGGCTCATAGCTGTCTGTTACTCTACTTCCAAGGGATCTGACGCCTACTTCCAGCCTGGTCCAGGTGTGCAAGTGGTGCGCATGCAGGCAAAACACATATAACATAATTTAAAAACTATTTTGTGGCCGGGCAGTGGTGGCACAAGCCTTTAATCCCAGCACTTGGGAGGCAGAGGCAGGTGGATTTCTGAGTTCGAGGCCAGCCTGGTCTTAAGAGTGAGTTCCAGGACAGCCAGGGCTACACAGAGAAACCCTGTTTCGAAAAACAAAACAAAACAAAACAAACAAACAAACAAAAAACAAAAACTATTTTGTGTACATATGCAAATGAACACTTGTATTCATGTATGTGTGAGTGTGTGTGAGAGAGAGAGAGTGTGTGTGTATGTATGTATGTATGTATGTATGTATGTATGTACATGTCTATACTATGGCACATGTGTGGAGGTCACCTTGTGGCTCCCAGGCATCTAACTCAGGTTGTCAGGTTTGGCAGCCAGTGCCTTTACACTGGCCCAAGATCATCTGTTTCTTCTTTAAAGAATTTTACTTATATTTATGTGTGTGTAGAGGAGAGAGAGTGAGAATCTGCACAGGAATGCAGGTGCCCACTCAGGCTAGAAGATGGAGTGGAATCCCCTGGAAGTGGAGCTCCAGGCAGTTAGGAGCTGCCCTACCGACATAGGTCCTGGGAACCAAACTCAGGTCCTCCTCTTAACCACTGAGCAAGGTGTCCAACCCACAATATCTTCTTGGAGACTGTGTTTCCCACATGAAGGATACTGAGACAGAGAAAGGAATGGACACTTAGTGGTGGCTCTTTTATGTGGCAGGCACCCAGAGGCCACGAGGATCGAGGAGGGGCTAGAGGCAGCCTGCTGCTTCTGATTTGGCAATCCTGGATAGTTGATGGTGAGCCTCAGTTTCCTTCTGTGTAAAATGGGCCTGGTGATCCCTGCTATGCATGAACTGCCATGATGACACTGAGCACTGACCAAGCCCAATAGTGACTTGTGAGGTCTTATGCTCTGGTCCTATATTGAGACCTGAGACCACCCCTCCTTTCTGACCTTCAGCCTGCTCTCTGTCTTGTTGGAGTCACTTCTGGGGCCAGCAGTAATACTTTCAGCCTCAGAGATTTGGGGTAAAGAGACTGCATGGTAAGCCCTTTACATGATGAGCCATCTAGCTGACAGGAGAGGTGAATACGATTAAAACACATTGTACAAAATCCTCAAAGGATTAATACATTTTTATTTTATTTATTTATTTATTTATTTTGGTTTTTCGAGACAAGGTTTCTCTGTGTAGCCCTGGCTGTCCTGGAACTCACTCTGTAGACCAGGCTGGCCTTGAACTCAGAAATCCACCTGCCTCTGCCTCCCAAGTGCTGGGATTAAAGGCGTGCACCACCATCGCCCAGCAATACATTTTTAAAATATACTATGAGGATTAGCTTTTAGTACATAGTAGCTGCTCATTAAACAATGCTATTAGCCAAGCTTAATGCTATATGCTTGTGTTCCTATCACTGGTAGACTGAGGCTGGGGAATTATGAGTTAGACACTAGCCTGGGATATGTAGCAAGACTCTTTTGAAAGAAACAAAAAGAAATTCTTGTTGCTCCTACACTAATCTTGTTAACAAAACCTTAGTGAGTCTTGCTGGTTTTGCTTGTCTGTATGTTTATATGTTTCCTCTTATGCGATCAAACATAGGATCTCGTGCATGCCAGGCAAGTATTTTACCACTGAGCTATGTCTACAGCCCAAACATTAGTTCTTACAGCTAAAAACACCTCTCTCATGACAAGCAGAAATGTGGCCCCTTTCTAAAGTCAGCCAGCTCAAGGTTTGCAACCTACAGAGAGCTGAGCTTCCCAATCTAGAAAGTTCTGGGGTTCTCGAGCCATCACACTTGGAGAGGCATCAGACAGTTGAGTGCCAATGTTAGTAGGAGTGTGACATCTGTAGTAACTGCCTAAGGAGATGGAAATGCTCCAGTCTAGGTCAAATAATTATTGAGCTGTTGTGTCAGAGGCATTCATTGTCTTAGGTCTCGTCCCCACGAGGAGGGGGGATGGGAGGGTGATCGGCTCAGATAGTCTGTGGCTTGCTCTATAGCTGTGGAAAAAGACAGAGCTGTTTAAAATAAATGAAAGTTGAGGTAGAAATGTTTTCCCAGCCCTCTTCATCCCTGCTACCCTTCTTAGCCTGTACAACTTATTTGGTTAGGGATTTTTTTTTTTTAGATTAAAAAAAAACTTGCTTTTTTTTTTTTAAATGTATTGGTTTGCCTGAGTTTATGTGAACCATGTTTATGCAGGAGCCTGCAAAGGCCAGATCTCTTGAAACTGGAATTGTAGAAGTAAGAAGTAAGATGACTGGGAACCAAACTCAGGTCTGCTGCAATAGCAGTAATTGCTATTAACCACTGAGCCATCTCCAGTCCTTGGTTTGTGTTTTTGACACAGGGTCTAACTCTAGCTAGCCTGGAACTCTCTCACAGAGTTCTACCAGCCTCTGCTTCCTGAATCTTGGGATTAAAGGTGTGTGTCACCAAGCCCAGCCTGTTTTCATCTTTATGTGTGTATGTGTGTATCTGAGTGTGGATTTGTGCATGTGTGTGTAGACGAGGTAGGCTAGAGGGGCGAATGAGAGCCCCTGGAGCTGGAGCTGCTTGTGAGCCACCAGACATGGGTGCTGGGGCAGAACTTAAGTCCTCCACAAGAGCAGGAAGTCCCATCTTAACTGAGCCATCTCTCTAGCCCCATTAGTGTGTGTCTGTTTTGTTTTGAGGACAGGGTTTCCTCTATGTAGCCCCACTGTCCTGAAACTCATTATGTAGACCAGGCTAACCTCAAACTCACAAAGGTTGGGATTAAATATGTATGCCTGCATCTTTAATGGTTGGTTTGTTTGTTTGTTTTTTTCAGACAAGGTTTCTTTTTTTTTTTCTTTTTTCTTTTGGTTTTTCAAGACAGGGTTTCTCTGTGTAGCCCTGGCTGTCCTGGAACTCACTTTGTAGACCAGGCTGGCCTTGAACTCAGAAATCCGCCTGCCTCTGCCTCCCAAGTGCTGGGATTAAAGGCATGCACCACCACTGCCTGGCGAGACAAGGTTTCATATAGTCCAAACTCAGTATGTACCTGAGGATGACCCTGAACTATTGTAGGCGTGCTTCACCAAACCTGGCCTGTGTAGGCTTTAAAAACTCTGATTGGGGGCTGGGCGGTGGTGGCTCTTTCTTTTTTCTTTCTGCAGCTGTCGTCAGATGTACCAGAAGAGGACATCCAATCTCATTGTGGGTGGTTGTGAGCCACCATGTGGTTGCTGGGATCCGAACTCAGGACCTTCGGAAGAGCAGTCAGTGCTCTTACCCGCTGAGCCATCTCGCCAGCCCTTTTCTTTTCTTTTTTAAAGGTTCTTTTATTTATTATATGTAAGTACACTGTAGCTGTCTTCAGGCACACCAGAAAAGGGCATCAGATCTCATTACAGATGGTTGTGAGCCACCATGTGGTTGCTGGGATTTGAACTCAGGACCACTGGAAGAGCAGTCAGTGCTCTTAAACACTGAGCCATCTCTCCAGCCCGATGTTGCAGAAACTTGAGGAGAACAGTAGATAGCTAATTTCTAGCGCACACACATACACACTCACACACACACACACACACACACACACACAATGCACGCTCATATACACATGTACATGTATACATTCATGAATGCATGCACACAACACTGACACACAGACGTGCATATACACACAAACATACACACAAACACACACACACACACACACCCTCTACACAGACAATGCTTTAAAGAACAGAGTGTAGGTCAGAGGGAGAGTGCCCGTCTGGCACATGCCAGGCCCTCTCTTCTGTTCCAGCACTCTTGGAAACAAAAATACTTTACAAAAATTAAGGGGCAGATTAAGGAAAAGAGGAAGTGGGGGAGGAGGAGAGCCATTAGGAAGTTAGAAGTAGCGATGTTAGCTGCTGCCTACCATGCTAGGCCTTTCCTCTGATAGTCCTATCTTCTACCCCCTATTTTACAGATGAGTGGAAGGTGAAGCATTAGCTGGGTTTGTCCCTGAGAAACTGACAAGTTCTTTTGTTCTTCTGCTGTGGTGGCTGGAGTGGAAAGGCTTCCCCACCCCACCCCGGAGTCTGAGTTCACATTCTGGGTCAAGGTCTCCCTTTTCTTTAACTCTCAGGCATTAGTATCTGTCCATCTATCCATCCATTCATCCATCTATCTATTTTACATCTGTGCCTCTTCCCCGTTCATTTATTTGTTTCCCCCTTTTTGTTTGGTTTTGGTTTTTTGTTTTTTGAGACAGGGTTTCTCTGTGTGTAGCCTTGGCTATCCTGGAACTTGCTTTGTAGACCAGGTTGGTCTTGAACTCACAGAGATCCACCTGTCTCTGCCTCCCAAGTGCTGGGATTAAAGGTGTGTGTCACCATGCCCTGCTTGTGGCAACTCTTATAAAGGCAAACATTTCACTGGGACTGGCTTACAGTTCAGGTTTAGTCAATTTTCATCATGGTGCATCAGGGCAGTGTCTGTGTAGACGTGGTGCTGGAGAAAGAGCTGATAACTCTCTGTCTTGACCCGTAGGCAGCAGAAGGAGACTGGGTGCCACACTTCCTCTAACAGGGTCACACTTACTCCAATAAGGTCACACCTAATAGTAATACTCCCTATGGGTCAGACATTCAAGCACATGAGCCTGTGCTGTCTATTCCTATTCAAACCACCATACCATCCTAGTGAAGCATCACGGGTGGGGGCAAACAATAAAGTGTAATAACTGAACAAGAAGAAGTCTTTTGGATTTTGGTATGTTTAATTTTTTCCCCCAGTGCTGGAGATGGAACCCAGCATGTCATGCATGCTGGGTAGGCAAACATTCTCCCATGGAACTATATCTCTAGCTTAGGCCTAGAGCTTTGCATGTTCCCGTGGAATGAGACAAGGGAGCAGAGTGAGAAGCTTGGGAGAACAAGGGTAGGAGAATATCAGGAATTCACTGGAAAAGTGAAATTTGAACTCTTAAAAATGTGCACTGGAGAGGACTGGAGAGATGGCTCAGTGGTTAAAGATACTTGCTGCTTTTGCAGAGGACCTGGGTTCAGTTCCCAGCATCCACATGGTGGCTCCCAGCCATTTATAACTCCAGTTTCTAGGGGTCCAATGTTCTCTTCTAGCACCCTTGTGGTGTACGTATATATTTTCAGGTAAATACTCACAGTAAGTAAATACATCTTTTTTTGAAAATGTACTTAACGGTGTGGACGTGAAATTGAGACTTCCCTTGGGTCTGAACAAGTTTCTATTAAATTTTTACCTATATAATAGATCATCTTGGAGTAGTGCTCTTAACTGGCTTAGCAGCGAAGAGCACTGGCTACTCTTCTAGAGAACCAGGGTTTAATTCCTGGCACCCACATGATAGCTCACAACTGTCTGTAACAATAGTTCCAGGGGATCTGATACCATCTTCTGGCCTCCTGGGAGCCAGGCCTGGAAGTGGTACACAGACATATATGCAGGTAAAATTTCCATATACATAAAGCAAAATAAGAACTAGCCGGGCGGTGGTGGCGCACGCCTTTAATCCTAGCACTTGGGAGGCAGAGGCAGGCGGATTTCCGAGTTCGAGGCCAGCCTGGTCTACAGAGTGAGTACCGGGACAGCCGGGGCTACAGAGAGAAACCCTGTCTCAAAAAACCAAAAAAAAAAAAAAAAAAAAAAAAAAAAAAAAAAAAAAAAAAAAAAAAGAATTAATAAAAAAAAGGAAAGACCTAGCTGGGTGGGCTGCTGTGTCTTGCTTCCTGAACACGTAGGAAATAGACATGCAGGCAGGATTTGAATGGTAGGAAGAGACAGAAGGTATTAAAGCTCCAGGAACCTCCCCTCCCATCCCCAGCGCTGAAGCCCCTGGCTCCCTCCTCAGGACCAACCACTGGATATTTATCTTGGCCACTACTGATGTTAATGAGTTACTGAGAGCCTAGCTCTGGAGCAAAGGTCTGGGTGGGCAAATGGAGCCACTTTTCTGCCTGTCACTACCTGCCTCCTGGAGCAGCAGCCCATGTCCATTCAGAGCACAGGCCACACCCTTCAGTGCCCCACTTGAGGGGTTGGTTTTCATGGGCTGTTCTCGGATTTGTCCTTATGACCCTTGGACCGTGAGCTTCTGCTTGATCCTGAAGGGGGCGGTAATGGCGCCCATACAAACGAACGGTGTGTTGCTAAGGAAGCTCCCGCGGTGACTTCCCAGAGGCGCCCTAAGTGCCTCACCACACCTCCCATCCAAGGACACTGTCCTTTTGCGGCTTGCTAATTGAACAGATGCATGCATAATAGCTGAAGGAGCCCATGAGTTTAGAAGTGGCTACACCAGTAGTCTTTTAGGCTTTAAAGAGTTTAAATCTAACAGTCTTTCCTCTCTCAGGTAAGCAGCGCAGACTCCTCATTTGCAATTGGTTACTCCCCCGCCCTTTGGCTTTGTTCTGTGCAGTGATACGGATAGTAAAGCCTTTGCTAAGTTTGGGTCAATCAGTAGAGGCTGAGAAATTGTTATGAGTCAGTTTGAACCTTAAGAAATGTTGTTTCTCTGGAAGGTCTGTACTTGGTGCTACATGAGAGCTTCAGCTGCACTCATCTTGGTCCCTGGAGTTCTGACATTTGATTATAGCTAAATCATGGTCAAAAGAGACTGAGATCTGTGTGGGCTCTCTGCTCTCATGAGCAGCAAAGGGTAAGATAACTGGTGGCTGGGAGCTTTCCCAGCCTCAATTAACCTCTTATGGAATTTGAATGAATTAAGTAACCGGAGTGAGCTAGCTGGGTGTCAGTCTTTTCCAAGAAGGCTGAACCCCCTCTTCTCTTTCAGAAAATGAAGGCTTAGCATTTTTTAAGAGATTGTTATTTATTTATTTTATGTATATGAGTATACTGTAGCTGTACAGATGGTTGTGAGCCTTCGTGTGGTTGCTGGGAATTGAATTTTGGACCTCTGCTTGCTCAGGTCAACCCCTCTCGCTCTGGTCACCCTGTTCTCTCAGGTCGGCCCCACTCACTCAGTCCCTGCTCGCTCCAGCCCAAAGATTTATTTATTATTATAGGAAAGTATACTGTTGCTGTCTTCAGACACACCATAAGAGGGCGTCAGATCTCATTACGGGCGATTGTGAGCCACTATGTGGTTGCTGGGACCTTCAGAAGAGCAGTCAGTGCTCTTACCCGCTGAGCCATCTCGACAGCCCTAAGGCTTAGCATCTTGGTGAGCTTCTCTCTCTCTCTCTACTGTGGCACTTTTGACTGCATCAATCAAATAGTTTGGTTTGGTTTTGTTTGAGACAGGGTTTCTCTGTGTAGCCCTGGCTGTTCTAGAGTTCCATGGCCTCCAACTCAGAATTCCACCTGCCTCTGCCTCCCAAGTGCTAGGATTAAAGGTGCGCACCACCACTTTTCAGCTGGTTACTGTTTTTGTTGCCGCTAGATGCCCAACAAGAAGCAGTTTAAGGGAGAAAGGGCCTACTCTGACTGTGCAGTGTGTCATGCCAGCCAGAGCCTGATGTAGGTGGTCGTATTGTGTGCAGTCAGGAAACACTCGTCAGCCACTGCGTGGGGTGAGTTGAGTTTTCTCAGTTAAACCTATCTGGAAACGCTCTCACAGAAATGCTCAGAGGTGCATCTCCTAGGTTATCCCAAACCCAGTCAAGTGGACAGTGCAGAGTAGATATTATAGCCTTTATTTCCGGTTTCACTTTCTGTACTTTTAGTTATCTGCTAGCAACTCTTGCCAGAAAATATGAAATGGAAAATTCTAGCACTAGACCACATTCACAAACACGTCATGATGGAATAATTGTTTTAGTTTGTTATTGCTAATTTCTCCCTATGCTTAGCTTATAAATTAAATTTTGCTTCCCCTCTCTCTTTCTCATTCTCTCTTCTATCCTCTCTTTGTGTGTATTGTTTCTTTTTCTCTCTTCCCCCTCTCCTCTTCGTCCCTTCCCATGACAGCTTCCCTGGCCTCCTTCCTTGGGGCCAGTGAACTCACCTGACCAGAGAGCAGCTTCCCAATAAACCTGCCTTTAATATAAAAAAAATAAATTTTATTATAATTATAAATATATAATATGAAAATATATTACTTATAGATTAAATTTTTTATAAATATGTGCATATACAAATATAATATGCTGTATGAAACACTTGGGGAAAATGATGACTCAGCCATAAAAAAATCACCAAGGCATGAACAGAGAGTTTACTAAAAAACACTGCAGGAAAGCCTGAGTTCTCTGAGAGGGAAGTCACATCCCTGAAAACGAATGGAAACCCTTCTTTAAAGTAGTAAAGGGGCTATTACTTGGTTTTACCCTTGTGAGATTCTCAGGGTCACATCTGAGGGAATACATAGCCTTCCCCATTGTCTTGTTTAAGTCAATCTTATGAACTGGCTGTTGATGGCCAGTTAGAGTGGTTAGGGGTTACTTCCAGATGTCTGTGTAGGATGAGGACTTGGGCTGGAGAGGTGGCTCGGTGGTTAAGCACACTCCCTGCTCTTCCAGAGAGCCCAGGATCAGTTCCTAGTGTCCACTTTGGCTCACAGCCATCTTTATCTCCAGTTACAAGAGCTCAGCTGCTTCTCCTCTGGCCTCCATGGGTACAACATGCATGTGGTGCTGGCAAGATACTCAGACACACTTAAGAAATAATAGCTTGCTGGGCAGTGGTGGTGCACGCCTTTAATCCCAGTGGGGCAGTGGAGAGGCAGAGGCAGGTAAATCTCTGAGCTCAAGGCCATCCTACATACTATATACTACAAAGTGAGTTCCAGGACAGCCAGGGCTACACAGAGAAACCCTGTCTTGAAAAACCAAATCAGACCTAAACAGAAAAGATATCGCTGGGCGGGTGGTGGCGCACGCCTTTAGTCTTAGCACTTGGGAGGCAGAGGCAGGCGGATTTCTGAGTTCGAGGCCAGCCTGGTCTACAGAGTGAGTACCAGGGCTACACAGAGAAACCCTGTCTTGAAAAACCAAATCAGACCTAAACAGAAAAGATATCATGGGTCAGGCAAAGGTGTTAAAGGGGGGCTTTTGCTTTTACTTTTGCCCTTTTTTGTTCCTGTGAGCCAGGTAGTCTGGGGTGGCGGTGTTGTAAAGGGGATCAAGGTGGAGTTCTAACAGTGCATTTTGTAGTAAGTTCTGGAGTTTGTATAAAAGTTTGATATTTGTTGACTCTGCTGAGATCCAGTAGGAGGCTTTTGAATCGAAGGTGTCAAGGACCCGATGGGCGTATAAGCAGTCATACTCTATTCCAGGGTTAATTTCGAGGCCTTTCTAGCCAGAAGAGCCACAGCTGTCCCATGCCATGAGGGCCAATGACTTGGAAGGGTAAATGGCTGGGCTCTCAGAGGGCCCCAGGATTTGAGTTCAGAATTCTCAGTTGTGTCTTCCTTCCTTCATGTACATGCAGAGGAAAGAGCTTGGCGAGGCAGGGGAAGCTGCTGGGGCTACGGAAGTTCTGTAGCACATCAAGGGAATGGGAAGAAGGAACTTGTAAAATCATATCACAGAACCCAGAAAGGCAAAAGAGAGAATCATGGCTACTCCTGAGAGGAGAGGGATGGCCTGTCTTAGGAGGTCCAAGGGTCCCACCTAGTAGGCGTCAGGCAAGGTGAGTTTGGGGGTTAGCTGTCTTAGCAATAGACTGCAGTCGTGTGGCCAGAGAGGTGGCAGGCAGGACTTCCTCTCCTGGCCTCCTAGGCCCTACAAGGGTTACAGATGCAGGCTGGGCAGCTGGGATCTCTCGAGGGCACTGTGTCTGCTCAGATGATTGCTGTTTCACTCTCGGTAGCTGCCATGGGAGTCCATGGCCCTGTTTCTAGAAATGTAGGTCAGAGACTAGGGGAGCATAGGGATTATTGGGGCTCCTGGGCCTCCACATGGCCTTCTCAACTCCTCTGTCCTGCAGCTTCTATTCCAAGGACAGTGAAGGCAGCTGGTTCCGCTCCCTCTTTGTTCACAAGGTGGATCCTCGGAAGGATGCGCACTCCACTCTGCTGTCCAAGAAGGAGACTAGTAATCTCTACAAGATCCAGTGTGAGTAGCTGCTAAATTGGCTAGCTCCACCCTCAGGTGGGTGGGGCTGGGGTGAAGAGATGAGAGGATGGGGATGGTCCATGCTGTCCTGAGAGCCTTGGCCCTATTTGGGACCTGCTCACTCTGACACCCCTCCTCCACACACAAATACATGCATGTGTAAGTATTGCACGCACCTCACTTCCTGCCCCGTCCTGTGTTACAGTTCACAATGTGAAGCCCGAGTGTCTGGATGCCTACAACAGTCTGACGTGAGTGTCATGAATTGTTCCCAGTCGTTGCTGGGATGTAGAGGGTAGGGGCCCTCTTTCCCAAGACAGCCTTCGAACATCCTCTGTCTGTTCTCCTGGCACAGTCAAGGGTCGTAGATTCTAAAGGTGGAAGCCCTATGAGTATCTTCCCATCTCTTCTTGTTAGAGAGGAGACTAGCTCAGCCCTGGGGCCAGGTTGGAACCTCTATCTCAGGGCCCTTGGTGGCCAGTGTGAGCCTTGCCCCTCCTTATGCCCTTCCCACAGGGAGGCTGTGCTGCCCAAGCTGCACTTGGACGAGGACTACCCCTGCTCGCTTGTGGGCAACTGGAACACATGGTACGGGGAGCAGGACCAGGCAGGTGAGGTTCCCTTGTCTCCGGTGCCACTGCTGCCCCAGCCCCAGTCTCCGACGGCTCTTGTATCTGTCTGCCTTCCTCTCTCTGCAGCATCTCTGGGGGTATGGGGAATTGTGTTTCTTTCATACCTCATCGCCCTACTTAAACACCCGTTGGCTACTCAGTGTTCTCAGGCGGCCAGAGAGGCCTGAGGGTCCTTCCTTGCCAGGCTCACAGTCGTACTTCGCCAGTCCTCCGCTCACTGTGCTGCTCTGCGTATGACTCCTCAGTTCCCCAGCCAAAACCGCTACACCTCGGACCATTCGGTTTTTCCTCTCTGCCTGCTTTACTTGATTTGGTTTACCTGTTTTGTATTTTGTTTGAGACGACAGGTCTTATTGTGTAGTCCAGGCTGACCTCGAACGGATACTCCTCTTGCCTCAGCCTCCTGAGCGCTGAAATGCTTCAATTGGTTGTCTTTTGTTTTGTTTTTTTGAGACAGGGTTTCTTTCTCTGTGCAGCCCTGGCTGTCCTGGAACTCACTCTGTAGACCAGGCTGGCCTCGAACTCAGAAATCCGCCTGCCTCTGCCTCCCAAGTGCTGGGATTAAAGGCGTGGACCACCACAGCCTGGCTTGTTTTGTTTTATTTTGATTGGTTTTCAAGTCAGGATTTCTCTGTGTCACCTGGCTGTCCTAGAACTCGCTCTGTAGACTAGGCTGGCTTTGAACTCAGAGGTCCGCTTGCCTGTGCCTCCTGAGCGCTGGGATTAAAGCAGTGGTTCCACCTTCCTAACGCTGCAACTCATTAGTACAGTTTCTCATGTTGTGGTGATCCCCAAACATAAAATTATTTTCATTGCTACTAGATAACTGTACTTTTGATATTGTTATAAATTGTAATATAGATATCTGATCTCTGCCCTCTGTGGAGGTTGTGACCCACAAGTTGACAGACAGTAGATTAGACATGTGTGACCATGCTTGGCTTATTCACTTGCCTTTTAAAGTTATTTTCAAATCTGTCTATCGTGTGTGTGTGTGTGTGTGTGTGTGTGTGTGTGTGTGTGTGTGTATGTGTGTGTGTGCCTTGCTATGCCTGTGGAGGTCAGTGGACCATGGTTCTCATCTTCACCTTTTTGAGGTAGGGTTTCCTTTGTTTCCGCTGATGCACAGCATACACTCCAGTCTAGATGCAGATGTGTGCTTCGGTACCTGGCCTTTTCATTCGGGTTCGGGGAGCAAGCTCAGTTTGCCAGGCTTGTATAGCAAGAGCTTGTCCCTGCCAAGCCATCTTACCAGCTCTCACCTGTCTTATTGTTCTGTATTTTGGTGTAGATATGGCATCCTTCTGACAGACTGGATTCTTTGCACTTTTGCTGGGTCAGGGACTGTCCCTAGCTCTCTGACCTCTACTACTTGGTTCTTCATTCATTGGTCATGCACCCTGTAGCTGCTGATATACTTGTTTGTCTTCTTGTATAGGTAATGAGTTCTGAGGGTCAGGGCCTATTATCTCTTTGTAATATTGAATACCTAATAAAAATATTTCCTCTCTTTAAAAGATTCATGGTGTAGGGGCTAGAGAGATGGCCCAGTGGTAAAGGTATAAAGAACACTGGCTGTTCTTCCAGAGGTCTCAGGTTCCATTCCCAGTATCCACATGGTGGCTGGCAAGTTCTCTAACTTCAGGAAATCCCACACCCTCTGCTGGCTTCCACCAGCACTGCATGCACATGGTACACAGAGAAACATGTAAAAACTTCTAGATATAGAACAAAAAAGTAAATAGTCCTCAAAATAAATTTTTTTCAAAACATTTATGCTACCTGGAGAGGTAGGCCAGCAGTTATGAGCAATATTGCACTTATAGAGGACCTGAATTCAATTTCTGGCACCCATTTGGTAGCTCACAACCATTCACAATCCAGTTCCAAGAAATTCACATCCTCTTCTAATCTCCATGGGCACCAGGCACACATATGGTGTGCTTACATGTGTGTATGTATGTAGGCAAAGCACTCATATACATAAATTTGATCTTGAAAAAACAAAAACAAAAAACAACAAAAAAAAAATTGAGGCAAGGTTTCTCTGTGTCGTCCTGTCTATCCTAGAACTCTGTAGACCAGGCTGGCCTTGAACTGAGATCTACCTGCCTCTGCCTCCTGAATACTGGAATTAAAGGCATGTACCACCATTGCCTGACTTGAAAAAATTTTTTTTTAAATTCATGCTAGCTCATCCTGTAATCCTAGAATTCAGGAGACTGAAGCAGATGAACTGCTGCTGTGAGTTTGAGGGCAGACTGGTCTACAGAGTGAGCTCCAGCCCTGTAGAATGAGGTTGTGTCCCAAAAAACAAAAAAACAAATCAAACCAAACCAAAAAACTACCAGAAGTTTCGATTCCTCAGTCATCTTTGACACACATCAAGTGCCCACTGATAGGTCTGCCTGGCGCCCAGCTGCTATTGGTAGAGAGCTGTAAACATTGCTATTGTGGTAGAGTATGGTTTGGGATGGTACAGCTGATAGTCTTCTCAGCTTCCCTCGCAAACTCTCAACAACAGGCGCTCCGTACCTCATCAGCCAACCTGTCTCAATCCTGATAGATGTGTGTTTGTAAAAAGAGAGAGGGGAAAAAATCTGTGAGCCTAGCATGGTGGTGCACATCTGTAATGCCAGTACAGGAAGTAGAGGCAGAAGTTCAGGGCCAGCCTGGTGTTCATATCAAGTTCAGGCCAGTGAGGGCTTCATAAAGAGATCCTGACTCAAACAATAAAGCTAGGAAATCTGTTAAAGAGAAGGACTGCTCTCTGTAACCCTCTACTCTGTCTTGGTCATAGGCATTAGCACGATCAACAAGGCCAAGCTGTTTGCTTTCAGTTTAGCACTGTGCTTCCTTTAATCTTTGATCCACTTGGCTGGCAGTAGAACTCCTCGGCTGCCATAATAAAATACCACAGACTCAAAGAACACAAGCGCATTCTTCAACATTGGAAGCCAGAAGGCAGAAATCAAGATTGGCTCTGTCTGGGCTTCTTCCCAGGCCTCAGGGAAGATCCTTCCTGCCTCTTGCAACTTCTGGTTGCTAGAAACCCTTGGTATTCTTTGGCCTGTGGATACACCAGTCTGAGTGAGCCATATGTTTCCTGACTTGCATAGTATCCCGTTTGTGGGCAATCTTTCTCTTCTAATATGAGCACCAGATACTGGATTGAAGTTCTATCCAGTGTTATGTAGGTTTCACTCGGTTATCTACAGAGACCCTGTTTTCAGACCAGGTCATGTGAGGCTCTGGCAGGGCATACATTTTTGGAGGGCTACTCTTCAAGCCAGCAGAGAATATGACTGGGAGAAATCCAGTAGAACAAAGGGTTCTCAGGGAGAATGAGGCTGGCCTCTCCCTGGACCTCTACTGGGCCTCTACATCGTCAGTCTTTTAAGTGTGTCCACCAGGAGGTCATGTGTACATTGGCATCTCTGTATGTACCCTCCTACCCCTAACCACATGCTGGCACATTCCTGGTATCCCAGTTTATTCCTTAGTTTGTTTTTTTCCCCATTCCTTGCTGCTTTCTTCCATCTTTCTGTCTGTCCCTTCCTCCCTCCCTGAATCCCTCTCTTCCTCCCTTCCTCTTTGATCCCTCCTTTCCTTTCCTTTTCTTTTCTTTCCTTCTTTCCTTCCTTCCTTTCTTTTTTTCTTTCTTTTTTGAGACAGAATCTTATATAGCTCGGGCTGGCCTTAAATCTTCTGACCCTCCTGTCTCCTGTGTGTCACCAGCCAGTCCAGTTTTATGCAGTATTGGGGATTTGAACCCAGGGCTTTGTGCAGGCTACCAGCTGAGGTACATCCCCAGCCTGCTTCCTTTTATTTGTTTGTTCATTTATTTATTTATTTATTTATTTTCGAGACACAATTTCTCTGTATAGTCCTGGCTGTCCTGGAACTCACTCTGTAGACCAGGCTGGCCTGGAACTCAGAAATCCGCCTGCCTCTGCCTCCCAAGTGCTGGGATTAAAGGCATGTACTACCACCGCCCAGCCTTCTTTTATTTTTTTTTAAGATACACATACACACATTATAGCTGTCTTCAGACACACAAGAAGAGTACATCAGATCCCATTACAGGTGGTTGTGAGCCACTATGTGGTTGCTGGGATTTGAACTTAGGACCTCTGGAAGAGCAGTCAATGCTCTTAACCACTGAGTCATCTCTCCAGCCCCCAGCTTCCTTTCTTTTTACTGTGGGGTTTCCCTCTGTTACCCAGACATTGGCTCAAGACATCATCCTGCATCAGCTTCCTAAGTGATTGGGATCATAAACCTCTATCTCCATATGTAGCTACAGCTGTTTTTATTTATTTATTTATTTATCTATTTTTCTTAAGTTCATTGCCTTGGAAGGTTCCTGTTTTGTTATTGTTATTTGGTTGTTTTGGTTGTCTTTGCAGTGCTAGACATGGATATTGGGGTCTCCTGCTGTTAAGCGAGTGGTTTAGCCTGTGCTACAGCACCAGCTCTCTTAGAGTGTCCTGTGTCTGTCCATCAGACTTACTCCTCCTGTCTGTCCGGCCCCTCACAGTCTGCTGTCCATCTGTGTGTGCGCTGCTGTTCCTAGGATGGAAGACACTCAGATCATCGTTTGCTTGACTTTGTTTGTGATGCTGTAGATGACAGCCAGGTCCTTCTGTATGCTAAGCATGTGTTTTGTCAGTAGTGACCCCACAGCCTCAGCTGATCCTCTTGTTGCTGCTATTTAAGGAATATTAGTGGGATTTTATGGACGAGGACATCGAGACCTAGAAGGGGTCAAAGGCCATCAAGCTGAGCAGAGATAGTAGTCTCCTGGGCTTGCCACTGAGGTCACCCCCACCCAGTGCTATGCCTCACCAAGACAAATGGAACTAGACCTCCACTCTGTTGCCACGTACAGTCCAGCCCTGGTGTCAGGCAGGTGGGATCCCCGTAGCTCCTTGACCTGTATTCCTATCCCCAACAGTACACCTATGGCGGTTCTCAGGTGGCTATCCGGCCCTCATGGACTGCATGAACAAGCTAAAAACCAACAAGGTATCCCAGCATCCTGTGTGCATGTTGCTTCCAGCCCAGCCCTGTGTGGAGGGGAGTGTGGGACAAATTCCTCTGCCACCCACAGGGCACACTGCCAGGGAAGCATGTTCTCCTGGCTACGGTGCCTACAATGCTCTTCCTCCAGGAGTACCTGGAGTTCCGGAAGGAGCGGAGCAAGATGCTACTGTCCAGGAGAAATCAGTTGCTTCTGGAGTTCAGCTTCTGGAACGAACCACAGCCCCGAGCTGGCCCCAACATTTATGAGCTGAGGACATACAAGCTCAAGGTATCTCACTTCTAGCAAAGCCTCCCTTGCCCTCTACCTTCTCTGCTGTTGTATTGCTTGCTTTGTAAGAGCTCAGGGTAGGGTGGACTGATGCTTCTCTAGCTTTATGGGCTCAGAGCTGAGGGGCATGTGCATTGGTGTGCACAGCTTCACATCAGATATGAGTCAAGGCCCAGGAACGGGGCCTTCTGGGTCTGGGAAAGGCTAGTTTCCCATCCCTGCCCCCATGATGTTGGGAGTTCAGGTGGGGCTCACTTGCTCCTCTCTCTGGGTCTCTTTCAGCCAGGAACCATGATTGAATGGGGAAACAACTGGTGAGTTGGCACTGGGATTGGGAATGTGGCAGTCCCCCCTGTCCTGGGACATTAGGGAGCCCATTAGATTCCTAGTGGGCTTGTTCTGGCCTGTGACCCAGGATCCCAGCATGCTCTGGTCCTTGAAGCTCTCAAGAGAAGGATACACCTGAGCAGTGCAGGTTCTCTAGAGGAGAGTGCTGCCAACCAGCCGGCAGCTGCACTCCCAGACACCTTCCAAAAAATGTGGCCAAGGAATTACCTGGGCCACCTTGGGGGACCATTGGCTGAGCTTCCATCCCATGTTCTCTGCCGTCTCCAGGGCTCGGGCCATCAAGTACCGTCAGGAGAACCAGGAGGCGGTGGGGGGCTTCTTTTCACAAATAGGAGAGCTCTACGTGGTACATCACTTATGGGGTAGGTTGGAGATACTTGAGCCTCTGTCTGTCACTTCATAAAACATGTGGATGCATTTGTATTCCTATAGATCTCACATCCTAGCAGAGGGAGAGTGCACCCTTGGACATAAACTAGAAAAAAGGACTCATTTCACAGTGAGACATGCTGGGGGAGGCTAGGCAGGGAAAGACAAGGACTTTTTTGGCTTGAGTAGACAAGAGGTTCTGAAGGGTGAAATACAAATCCTGAGCTGAAGGGTGAGAAAGCCAGCTAGGAACTGTGGGAGGCAGGGGGCTGTGGTGAGGTTTCCAGCAGAAGGAACAGCATGTGGGGTGGGGAGGCCGTCAAAGAGTGGACAGGAGGAGAGGGTCAGGGGAGCAACTGGGAAGAGTGAAGATGGGCTGGAGGAGGACAGCTACAGATGAGGCTGTGGTGGGAGGAGGCAGCAGCCCCATATGAGTTCTGTAGCTGCCATGTGCTTTGCCAAGAGTGTCTGGTGGGGATCAAGGTAGGAAACAGGGCAGGCGACATGGGCTGACTTCCGGTAGTGGTGCCAGCATGCTCAGACAGATTCATTGCTCTATGATCAGTAGGACATGAGAACAGATTGCCGGAGGAGGAAATAGAGGATAAGGGAGCATCGAGACTTATCCCTAAGCACCTGTGTGCCCTTGTCTAAGGCATGGAGGTCTAGGAGAGGAGCGAGGTCATGGGGTTAGAGTGTAATTCTGGGAGTATTATATATTTAGGATGCCGATGCTGGGCTAGCCAGATAGATGGCTCGGTAGGTGAAGGCACTTGCCACCAAGCCTGACAACCTGAGTTTGATTTCCAGGATCCACAAGGCAGATTAATCTGTCTCATGCCACTTATCTTCCAACCTCCACACACTCACCCCTCACCATCAATGAATATGTAAATGCAGTAAAGTAATTATAAGATACAAATGCATCCAACTAGAAATATCACATGGGCACTGAATATAGGAGTCCATGGGAGAATTTGAGACTGGAAGGGAGTTGCCAACATATGTATATGCTTCCAAACCCTTAAGCCCTACCACAGGGCCTTTGTACATGCCAATCCTCTCCCCACCCAATGCTTTTCTCCAACAGTCTATACTTGGCTTGTTTTTATCTGCTAGCTCTGGAACTTAGGTTCGAATTCTTTAGAGTCATTGTCTTCTTGTTACCTAAGATCTTTTGTTATCTCTTCCCCACCCCCTTCTTATAAATATTATTTGTAATCACCTGAAATTAATCTTTTTAATATGTGTGACTGGATGATATTGACACAGGAGTGCTTGTTGACAGGCTAAGGAAGAGAGATCTGGGGAGGAAAGAATAGTAGGGACTTGGGACAATGGGAGGGTTCTTGTGCTGAGGAAGGGATCAGATTCTCTGAGGAATGAGCCTGTGCCTTTCTCACAGCCTACAAAGATCTGCAGTCTCGGGAGGAGACTCGAAATGCAGCCTGGAGAAAGAGGGGCTGGGATGAAAATGTCTACTATACAGGTGGGTGTTACCTCTCAGGGTCAGTGGCATCTTTGCCAGCAGTCTGCTGGGAGACCTGGGGATGCAGGGCTCTGCAGGTTTCTCTGCAAGAGCAGCTAGCATCACTAGATCACCTCCAGTGTAGCAACTCACTGTTTTATTTGTCTAATGTCATGCTCCCCATGCCCCATCCCCTCATCCTTTGAACCAGTGCCTTGCTGTGTTGCCCAGGTTCATTCTGAGTGAACATTTTCCCTTAGTCTTTGAAGTTGCTGGGTTACAGGCTTGTGCCACTGGTACAGGTGGGAACTAACTTTGACATGAGTTTGATGTTCCACACGAAACTTTAGGACTCTAATACAGAGGTGATCTCTTTGACATGTGAGCCTGGGTCAGTTCTGTACCTCTCAGAGGACTGGGAGTTGTTAGTTTGTGGAAAGTGCTATGCCCTGATAACATCAAAACAGATTTTTTGAGTGAATTTTTCCTGAAACTGTTGCCACTGTTAGAAGCCCAAAGATGCACGCAGGGTCAGTAGATACTGACTGAGCCTTCACTATGTGCTGGACAGGCGGGTCAGTAGGGGCATATGAGAAGTGAAAGTCTGGCTGGGTGGTGGTGGCACACGCCTTTAATCCCAGCACTTGGGAAGCAGAGGCAGGCGGATTTCTGAGTTTGAGGCCAGCCTGGTCTATAGAGTGAGTTCCAGGACAGCCAGGGCTACACAGAGAAATCCAGTCTAAAAAACAAAACAAAAAAAAAAAAGAGAGAGAGAGAGAGAGAGAGAAACGTGAGTCTGTCCCACCCTTGATGCCTTTAATCTTCCCCATGTCTACTGGGTGGGCAAGAGCATGCCTACTGAAGGAGGTGGCATAAGCCTTGCTATTCCATGTGTGATCCTAGCGGACAGCACTGGCATCCACTAGTTACTTCAGAAAAATGCCTACTTAGCATCTCCTAACCTTCTATGAACTAGACTTGTAGGGATTTGTATACATATCAGAGTCTGAGAAATTAAGCACAGGAAGCAAGAATCTAAACTCTGGGCTGGATAGATGGCTCAGTGGTTAAGCATAATACTGTTCTTAGAGAGGACCCAAGTTCAGTTGCCCATACTCACCTTGGAAGGCTCACCGTTGCCTATAAATTCAGCTCTGGTGGATCTGACATTTTTTTCCTGATCTCCATGGGCACTATACTCATGTGTACATATACCTACATGTACATATATACACATGAAAAATAGACAAAGTCCTTTAAAAAAATCTATCCTCCAGGGGACTCTCTGCTGACACCCCTCCCCCCACTGGCATGGCCTCCCGAGCTATACCAGGGGCAGTTGCACCAAATCAAACCTCAGGCCTTACAACTCCTTCCTTGCCAGTGTATACTGCTGCAGTTCTCTCTTGCTTGTTGTTTTGGGGTTGGGAATCGAATCCAAGACCTCACTCATGGTAATCAGCATACAACCTCATCACAGAACTGCAGCCTTGGCCTTATCAATCATTCTTCTTCAGCCGACCTCTGTGTCCTCGTTTTCATAGCATTAGACTTTGTGTGTCTTGCTTGTTTTGGAAGCATTGACGATGGAATCCGAGGGTTCATATATGCTAGGGAAGTGTACTACCACTGAGCTACCTCACTTTTACATACATAGAAGGTAAATAAACATTTTCAAAATATCCTGTCTCATAACTTGGGAACCATGGGCCTCTCTCAGCTGACAGTAGGGACCCTTTCCTGTCACAAGTTTTTGTGAGTTTTTGGGTGGCGACCAAGGGTACCTCCCTTGCCTCAGACACCCTGTAACTTCTGCTTTTCTCTCTATAGTCCCCCTGGTTCGACACATGGAGTCACGAATCATGATCCCTCTGAAGATTTCTCCGCTCCAGTGAGGCCGGCAGTGTCTCCACCTCCCTCCCTTTCCTGTGGACTAGCCTGGAGCAGAGCAGCTTCCAGGCCGGTTGGCACAGTTTCCTCTCAACTCTGGAAGACTTCTGATGGGTGGTGGACATTTTCTGAGAACTTAGTCTGTCTATGCCCAGGCAGCCTCTCTCCCATGCTGGATGAACTTTTTAATTTGCCTACATGCAGAATAGCAACCTTTTAAGCATTCACACATTTTCCTCTTAAGATTCGTCATCTTCAGGACATAAGTCCCCAGCTAACTCTGTGGCCATGGCTTAATTGTGTAAAAGCTGGCATGACTGGATGTTAGGAGGTACAGTGTGAAAGGATGTCAGCCCTTGTATGGCCCAGGAACTCTCTGGTGTCTACTTGTTAAAAAAGCAAGCCTGAGCCTTTTTTTTTTTTTTTTTTTTTAAAAAAGTCTGGAACTGCCATAAACTCTGAAGTCATCAAAGTCAGGAGGAGATCCAGAATTCTCCTTAAAGGGCTGGGAAAAAGATGGAAGTGGGAAGGATTTGGGTACATGAGACAGGCTTGAAGCAGGAACCCTTCAGAAGTGGGCACATAGGATTCAGAAATTGAAATACAGAAGAATTAGGAAGATAGAACAGAGATGACAGAGGACCTTAAGGGAGGGCCCTGTTCCTAGACACATGGAGTGGCTTATCCATGTTTTCCTATACAATGTGGTTAAAACTTGAATTCGCGCTCCAGCTCTTCTGCACTTCTTCCTTCCTACAGATAAAAATACAGGCTGAGACCTATAGTTCCATTGAATTCTTTCTTTCCCAACTTGACATTGTCAGCCAAACCCTCATTTTGCAGAACCACTAGCTCTTAGAGTGGGTTCAGTGATTCTGGGGTCTCTTCAATGACCCCCATACCTCATGAACCCCTGCTCAGCATGGTTCTGCTACCATACCAGGAGGATGTACTGGAAGAGTTGATGGAACCAAATTAAATATTTACAGTAAACTGTGGTGGTGTCCTCATCTGCAAGGAATCTCAGTAGTTGTCTAAGGCAGGGTAGCTTTCAGCTGGCTGAGGGGTACACTGGCATTCATCTCTCAGGGAGAGCATCGTCATCCCAGAGGAAGAGAAGGAACTGTTTCTGCACAGCCAAGTATTTACTATCCATGTTTCAAGCTGCTAACAGTCAGAATTTACTCCAGAAATGCCAGGAATAGGAAACACCTGAAGCTTACAGATACTGCATGAGAGTATTGATTTTTGTCTTGGGGAAAATAAAATAAAACAGTGATGCACTTGTGTGAAGCTGGAAGCAAGTGTAATATAGGATTATGCCCCTGCCTAACTCAGTTCCTTTTTTGGTATAGTGACTCCAATAGTATCATGAAGTCAAGTTAGAGGGCTGGAGAGATGGCTCAGCAGGTAAGAGCACTGACTGCTCTTCCAAAGGTCCTGAGTTCAAATCCCAGCAACCTTGTCATGGCTCACAACCATCTTTAATGAGATCTGATGCACTCTTCTGATGTGTCTGAAGTCAGCTACAGTGTACTTACATATAATAAATAAATTTTTAAAAGGAAAAAACCTCAAGCTGGGGAGTGGTGGCTCACACCTTAAGTCCCAGCACTTGGGAGGCAGAGGCAGGCAGATTTCTGAGTTTGAGGCCAGCCTGGTCTACAAAGTTGAGATCCAGGACATCCAGGGCTATACAGAGAAACCCTGTCTCAAAAAAAAAAAAAAAAAAAAAAAAAAAAAAAAAAAAGTACTGGCTGCTTTTCCAGAGGTCCCAAGTTCAATTCCCAGCAGCCACATGAAGGCACATACCATCTATAATGAGATCATACATGCAAGGAGAACACTTTATATACAGTTAGTGGTGGATGTTGTTTCTTTTTCTTTCTCTCCTTCCTTCCTTTCTTCCTTCCTTCCTTTCTTTCCTTTTGAGACAGGGTTTCTCTGTGTAGCCCTGGCTGTCCTGGAACTCACTCTGTAGACCAGGCTAGTCTCGAACTCAGAAATCCGCCTGCCTCTGCCTCCCAAGTGCTGGGATTAAAGCCGTGTGCCACCACCGCCCTGCTTGTGGATGTTGTTTCAAAGTTTATAACATCCTTAGCCATTAGAAAATTCAAATCAAAACTGCTCTGAGATTCCCTGTCACCAAGTCAGAAAAATTAACATTAAAAGAAAAAGGTAGCCAGGCAGTGGTGGCACACGGCTTTAATTCCAGCACTTGGGAGCTTTGATCCCAGCACTGGGGAGGCAGAGGCAGGCGGATTTCTGAGTTCGAGACCAGTCTGGTCTACAGAGTGAGTTCCAGGACAGCCAGG
>NW_022196905.1:25278310-25327243 GCF_008632895.1 Mastomys coucha | reverse complement strand
AAAAAAAAAAAAAAAAGTCAAGTTAGAAAGTTAGAGCCAGGCGTGGTGACACCTGCCTTCTAAGTCCAGTGAGACCAACAACCAGTGAGACCAATACCAGCCTGATCTACATAGCATTCAAGGCCGGTGTAGTAAGACCCTTCCTCGAACAAAATCAGAAGGTAAAATCCACTTCTGTCCAAATTATAGCACAGCGACACTTGTGCTTTCTTGAGCATACCACAAAAATCGCTCACGTGAGTCGGCAGAGAGCCACGCGCTGATGAAGGAGCACGAAGCACAGACTCTTGGACCTTATCGCCTCAGTTTCCCAATTTAAAAGAAGTAGACAGGTTGCCCCGCTGGGACACGCCCCTTCCTCGCTTTCCCAAGCTGCATCTGGCCTTTGTGTCTCACTTCCGGCTTGTGGTTCTCTTCTTCCGCTTCTCTCTGGTCGCGAGCCGGAAGTGGCTGCCTGGCTGGAAGGCGTGAGGAGCATTCTGGTGAGCGAGGGTAGAGGGCTGCTGGCTGGGGTTGCAGGTCCTCGCTGGGTGCACGGAGCTTGATGTGCAGACGGCACGATGCGTGTTCGGGGCTGGGGTCATCTGTCGGGTTTCCCCAGGCTGGTGGCCTTTTTCTGGGGAACTAACCGGAGCAGCATCCTCTGTCCCCATTGTAGTCTCCTGATAGTGCTGATGGCAGCGGTGGTGAGAACACCTCTGCGATGGTACTCTTGTGTGTGTGGGAAACGCTCCTGTGTGGCGGATGGGATTTCCCGGATTTTCCGTGTCACCTTTGTGGTTTTTGTCAGATGAGCCCGCCTCTTGGTTAGCTGTCACTGGCAGCCGCCTGCGGTCCTCTGAGAGAGAGGCGTTATCTTCGCTTATAATGCGCCGCGTAAGACTCCAAGGAGTCGAAGTGAAGAACATTTATTGCTGGACCATCAAGACTGAGAGCGCAAAGTGCGGACCTTACAAGGGGAAAGAAGCTTAGCTTTTCTTCATATTGTCCGCTCTGTTTCCTAGCTAGCTGGCTTGACTTAGTGTACTTGTTTCATTAAATATTTTGGTTATCTTAATTTTTATTTGTTTTTGTTTTGTTTTGTTTGTTTGTTTTTTCGAGACGAGGTTTCTCTGTATAGCCCTTGCTGTCTTGGAAATCTCTCTGTAGCCCAGGCTGGCCTCAAACTCAGAAATCCGCCTGTCTCTGCCTTCCAAGTGCAGAGACATCTCTGGAACATCTCATCTGCCAGCTCTCACTCTGACCTGTTCTTTGCAGACATGTCCCACCACACAGTTTTATGTGGTCCAGGAGTTCAAACACAGGTCTTTGAGTATGCTAGGCTAGCACTCTACCAGCTGAAAATATTCCCAACTTCACAGTCACTTTTTAAACTTATAGTTACTTTGGTAGAAGAAAACTTGAGGTCTGCGTGCCATATATAGGAAATGGCTTGCACTTGTCTTATGATAATGATATAACTGCATACTATATATAATATGATGAAAACATTTATTAATAAATTCTGTCTTGGTGTCCTTGTCTAAGGCTCTGAGAGAAAAATCCATTTCTTTTTTAAAAAAATTAATTTTATTTTATGTGCACTGGTATTTTGCCTGCATGTATGTCTGTGTGAGGTGTTAGATTTTGGAGTTACAGACAGGTATGAGCTGCCATGTGGATGCTGGGAATTGCAGCTGGATCCCCTGGACAAGCAGTTAGTCAGTGCTCTTAACTTCAGAGTCATCTCTCCAACTTGAGAATCCATTTCTTACAAGAACCTTGGCATTTGAAAATGTTAGCAATAAACTAGGACACTTGAAGCAATTAGGTATTTCGTTTGTGATTTTTGTTTTTTGAGTTGATGCCTCACTGTATAGACCAGGCTGTCCTCAACCTCACAAAGATCCACATGCCTCTGCTCCGCATTCCTGGAGTGCTGAGATTAAAGGCATGTGCTGTCACAGCTGGCCAGAAAAAAAAAAAACGATGGCGCAGCATTGTGACCCATAACCGTAATCTCAGCACAGTTAAAGCTGAGGCAGAAAGATCTCCAGTTTGAAGGCAGTGTGAGCTAAATAGACTTGTCCAAAGAGAAGGCAAGGCAGGTTAACCTGCCCTCCAGTGTTTAGCATAATGCAGGATCACTCAGGCTACACCCTGAGTCAAGTCCCCCACCCTCAGGGATGTGCTTTGTACGTCTGTGCTCTAATTTGAGAGGAAACAATAATGAAATGTTTTGTTGAGGGGCCTGTGGATCTAGAACATTCAAATGGAGGTTCCAACACCTCATAAAACGTAGGCTTTGGTCTTTACTTATTTTTGCTTCTTTTGAGATGGAGTCTCATGCAGCCTTGGCTGGCCTGGAATTCATAGAGATCTTCCTACCTCTGTCACGCTAGTGCTGAGATTAAAGGCATGTGCCACTGTGCCCGGCTCTTCTTCATTTGAGTATTAGAGCCAGACAGAAAGGCAGCAGGGATGCTGGTGTGTAAGTACTGGTGTAGCATCAGATCGGCCCATACTAGCTGTGCAGCTTTGGAAAAGCATCACCTCTCTAAGCCTTGCTTTCCTCATCTGCGAGATGGCAGAGATGGCGGTGGTTCTTATCTGAATGGCTTTGTAAAGTAGCCAAGTGTGAACGTATCCATCAAGTGCTTAGATCAAAGTCTACTATTCAGTGGTCAGTCAGTAGTATTGCCAATAGGGTTATACACCAGACAGGAATTAAATCTAAGTTCATGAAGCACTCTGATAGGCTCATGAGTAAGAGCAGAGCTCATAGCCTTGGCAGGAACATGGTTGTTTGTTTTGACTGTAGATAGGGCATCTTTATATATCCCTGGCTGTCCTGGAATTCACTGTGTGGACTCACAGAGATCTTTCTGCTTCTGCCTCTTGAGTGCTGAGATTAAAGTTGTGTACCATCACACCTAGTTTAATTCTGAAACATCTAAAGCTTTCTTTCTTTTTATTAGGATGGTTGTGAGCTACCCAATGTGGGTGTTGGGAACTGAACTCAGGTCCACTGCAACAGTACATGCTCTTAACTGTTGAACCAACCTTTCAACCCCTGACCCTGGGAAGTCTTTTTTTTTTTTTTTTCTTTTAAAGTGCTCCCAAATGAGCGTCTGAATTTCATTAGTATCCATATGTCTTTGTATGTTTGTTTCTAATGTCAGTTAATTTAGGTCTTTTCTCTCTCTTGGTTAGTTTGGCTATTAGTTTGTCTGTCTGTTTTTGCTAATAACCAGCTCTTTTGCTGACATTTCTTTTACTCTCTCTCTTTTTTTTTTTTTTTTGATTTTTCGAGACAGGGTCTCTCTGTATAGCCCTGGCTGTCCTGGAACTCATTCTGTAGACCAGGCTGGCCTCAAACTTAGAAATCTGTCTGCCTCTGCCTCCCAAGTGCTGGGATTAAAGGCATGCACCACCACTGCCCAGCTCTTTTATTCTCTTTTTAAATGTGATTTATTTCTTCTAATCTTATGTGCCTTGGTGTTTTGCTTGCATTCATGTCTGGGTGAGGGTATGGGGTCCCCTGAGTTACAGACAGTTGTGAGCTGCTGTGTGGGTGCTAGAAATTAAACCTAGATGTTCTGGAAATGCAGCCAGCATTCCTAACCCCTGAACCATCTCTCCAGACCTTTCTCTCTCTCTCTCTCTCAAAAAAAAAAAAAACTTTTATTAATTCTTTGAATTTTTCATACAATGTATTTTTAAATTGTTTTTTAAAAATTTTATGTGTATGTGTGTTTTTCCTACATGTATATTTGTGTACCATATGTGTGTTTGGTACTTTCAGATGTCAGAGGGTATCAGATGCCCTGGAGCTTAGTTCTAGATGAATGCAGGGAGTCTAGCCTGGGTCCTCTGGAAAAAGCAACAAGTGCTCCTAATAGCTGAGCCATTTCTCCATTTCTCTGTGAGAGAAATCTTTAAAAGCTTTCTCTCCTTAACAGCCCTCTGACCTGGAAGCACAATGTCATCAGAATCCAGCAAAAAACGGAAACCCAAAGTGATCCGAAGTGATGGAGCCCCAACTGAAGGGAAACGGAACCGATCTGACACGGAGCAGGTGAGATTAGCCAGGGTTCCGTGCTGCTGGAAAACTGCAGCCTGTGAGTATGGAGGGTTAGGGTCGGTCCCGTGTAACAGAGACACACTTCTGGTTGCCCATACTAGAGCAGATGCCTTGAATCCCCACAGTTTGACAAAAGACGAGCGTTCGCATCCAGTGCTAGCCTATTGGATATTAGTATTGCACAGAGAGCAGGTCCCAGCACGTTTTCCCAGCTTGCCTGTGCACTGACTGCACAGCTCTAGAGCTTCCAAGAGAACTCATCTTTGCTACCAAATGCACATGCCCACAGGACTTCTGTGGCCCAGGAGCTCTTGTCACCAACATGGTCTTCTCTTCTTTTATCTATTTCTCTCTCTTGGAATCTGTCAAGCTGATCCATGACTTAACATGTAGGATATTTTGGTTTGTTGTTCATTTATTGAAACAGGGTCTCAGATAGCCTAGTTAGCTGAGGGTGACCTTGAGTTTCTGATCCTCTTTCCTCTACTGTTACTCCTATAACTTAGCTGTTTGATTGTTTAGCAATTTTTAAAAAATTTTATGTATGAGTGTTTTGTCTATGTGTATGTTTGTGTACCACATGCTTGCAGTGCTCCTGGAGGTCAGAAGGGAACTCCATTCAGTTCTAGGAACTGAATTCCTAGAACTGGAGTTATGGATAGTGGTAAGCCCCTATGTGGATGCTGGGAATTGAACCTAGGTCCTTTAGAAGACAGACCACTGGTTGCTGTTAACTCCTGAGTCTTCACTCCAGCCCCAGGCTAATTGGTTTCTGATTGGTTTTTGTTGTTGTTTTGAAACAGGGTTTCACTATGTAGTCTGGGTTAGCCCAAAAATTTAAGATCGTCTTGGATCATCATCTGGATGTACTGGGATTACTGGTGTGTGCCACCACAACTGGCTTGTTTGTTTTTTGAAGTGGACTAAGGAAACATATCAGTTTAAATTTAAATTAAAAAGCAACATGGGCTTGTGTGTAGCTTGGTGGTAGAGTCTGTTTTCAGAACCTGCAAGGCCCAGAATTAGAACCTCATATCAAGAGACATTACTTTTAGCATTTGTTTATTTGTTTAACTTGTAAGCAGTAACTTCTCTCTCTTTTTTTTTTAAAGATTTATTATTATATAATAATTACTAATAAATAAGTACACTGTAGCTGTCTTCAGACACACCAGAAGAGGGCATCAGATCTCATTACAGATGGTTGTGAGCCACCATATGGTTGCTGGGATTTGAACTCAGGACCTTCGGAAGAGCAGTCAGTGCTCTTAACTGCTGAGCCATCTCTCCAGCCCCAAGTAGCAACTTCTAAACAAGTGCAGGAAATAAGTCCTCTTTTACAACACAGAGCTCATTTTTATTTATTTTTAATTTTTTTTGGAGACAGGGGTTTCTCTGTGTAGCCCTGGCTGTCCTGGAACTCACTCTGTAGACCAGGCTGGCCTCGAACTCAGAAATCCGCCTGACTCTGCCTCCCAAGTGCTGGGATTAAAGGTGTGCGCCACCACTCAGAGCTCATTTAAAAAAAAAAAAAAAGTTTGTATTTGTGTAAGTTTTTTGCCTTTGGAGTGTTTTAAGCACACCATTGTGTGCAGTGCCTGCAGCAGCCAGAAGAGGGCGTTAGGCAACCATGTTGTTGGGAACTAACGCTAGGTCTTGTGCGCTATTATTCCAGACCCTTAGGATAAGTTCTGTGTACATAATTGGGAATTTATGGACAGAATGAAGTAAAGAAAACAATGAAACAACAGCATTTTCCTTGGTTTCAGGAAATCAAGATTAATGTAGAGTTTTGTTGTTTTTTTTCCTTTTGATCACTGATCACAGCATTGCTAATTTGTTTGTTTTTTGAAACAGGCCTGTGTTAAAGTCAACATCACCCTGCCTCCATCGCCCAAGTGCTGCAATTATAGGAATAAGCCACAATGCCTGGCTAATAGTGTTTTTTATGTTTTTGTATGTGTATGTATGTACACATGTATGTGTGGGTCTCTCACTGTGTTGTCCTAGTGGGCCACGAGTCCCTGTAGCCCAGACTGATCACACACTGGCAATTGTAATGTCCTTAGATAATGAAGGTTTTCATTCTTACTGTCCCTGATCCTGACAGGGACACCCTTACCCAGGAGCTCTCTTCTTGCTCACAGGAAGGCAAATACTACAGCGAGGAGGCTGAGGTTGACCTGCGGGACCCTGGCAGAGACTATGAGTTGTACAAGTACACTTGCCAGGAGCTACAAAGGTTGATGGCCGAGATCCAGGACCTGAAGAGCAAGGGCAGCAAGGATGTGGTATGGAGAAAGGCCAGGCATGCTAAACCTGGCGTGTTTCAAGCTGGGGCTCCTTTTGAAATTAGGGGCTGGGGTCTGGAAGCACCAGAGGCCTGCTTATTAATTTAGAGTTTCATAACAGCCCTATTTCCCATTATAGTAATGAAAGTACAAGATATCTTTTTCTATGGCTAAAATATGATATTATTGACTTAATTTTTTTTTTACATGCCAGTCATTTTGCCAAATATTAGAAGTATGTGAAAATAAATCATAGAACCCAAAATAAAATTATCCTGGATGTTAAATGCATTACTCAGGCAGATATAAAACTAAACAATGTCTAAAAACTAGACAGGTGATTTTAAAGAGGAATTTACTTTTCCTAGTAGTCTTACTTATTTTCATGTGTATTGACCAGTATTGTTAAGATAGTTATATTCTATAGCTCTTCTAGCATTAAAACCAAGCTTTAGCCGGGCAGTGGTCACACACGCTTTTAATCCCAGCACTTGGGAGGCAGAGGCAGGCGGATTTCTGAGTTTGAGGCCAGCCTGGTCTACAAAGTGAGCTCCAGGACAGCCAGGGCTATACAGAAAAACCCCTGTCTCCAAAAACCAAAAAAAAAAAGTATAAAACCAAGCTTTATATAGTCAGCCCACTCCCCCTTCCCCCTCCCTTTCTCCTTACCTTCCTTCCTTTTTTTTTTTCTTTCTTTGAGACTATGTAGCCCTGGCTGGCCTTGAAACTCTCAATGTAGACCAGGCTGACATTGAACTGTTGCCTCTGCCTCCTCACTGGGATTAAAGGCTTTAGAATGCTATCATGTTTGGTCTAAGTCTTTGGTTTCTTTTATGACATTTCTCACTGTTCCAGGCTCCCTTTAGACCCTGCTTATGGCCCTGCATGGGGTTGGCTTGGCAGCTATGGTCTGGAGGGAGCTGTCATCTGTCAGTGGTTGTTACTGGTCTCTTTGTGAACAGGCCATTGAAATTGAAGAACGAAGGATCCAGAGCTGTGTACATTTCATGACTCTAAAGAAGCTTAACCGACTAGCCCACATCAGGTTAAAGAAAGGAAGAGATCAGACCCACGAGGTAGAGTTGAAAGGCCTAATAACCTGAGCTCTCACCCTCCTCTCTGCCCCTTCTCTGATTTTGCTGATGGTCAGTCCCACCCCAAATTGCCCTGCTCATCTCCTCCTCTCTTCAGGCCAAGCAGAAAGTTGATGCCTACCACCTACAGCTCCAGAACCTGCTCTACGAAGTGATGCACCTGCAGAAGGAGATCACCAAGTGTCTGGAGTTCAAGTGAGTTTGGGAGGACAGGGCTTTGACTTACTAGTCTGTGGGAATGTCTGTTCTTCCATGGCTCGGTATGAGCCATCCCTTGAAGGAGAATGAGTGAGCTTGCAAGACTACAGGATTTGGGGGCAAAATTGGGAGATCACTTCGAGTGGAGAACCTCAAGCAGCCATTTCAGACAACACAAAGAACTGTGGAAGCCTCTCCACCCCCTTTGAGGTTTGAGCTCAGCACTTGGTAGAAGCCGTTTTTCTCCTCAACATGTATTGTTATTTATTTACCTCTGTGCCATAGAATACCAGTACCTACTTGCCCCATTGGAAAAATAATGTGCCTGATGGTGAACATCTCCCACTCCAGTGCTGTTTTTGAAAGTATGACAGTTGAGAATGTATAAAAACAGCATAAAAGACTGTAACTCCCTCCTCTGTAATCTTTGCTTAATGCAAGTTGGCCAAGTCAGATTATAATGAACTCAAGCAGGTGGCCACAAAGAAGGATTGTAGGTCTGCAGTTAATACCCAGGCTCTGCCTCTCACTAGCTGTATAATCTTGGGCACATTTGAAAAAGGGGAAAATAACCTGGAAGTGGTGGCTTACACTTTTAATCCCAGCACATGGGAGGCAGAGACAGGCAGATCTCTGTGAGTCTGAGGCCAGCCTCATTTACAGAGTGAGTTCTAGGACACCCAGGGCTAACAGAGAAACCCTGACTTGAAAAAACAAAAACAATAATAAAAACCTAAACAAATAAAATGAAAAATGGAAGAAGAATAGAGTTTAGGTAAATTATAATATAATATATGTAATAAAGGATAATAGGTTTAAAATGGAGCCAAAGCCCCCATCCCCTAAGAACTACGTGAGGCAGGGACAGAGGTGTGCCAGCATGTATAGGAGCTTATTGACTGTGGTAGCTGTGATGTTTATGTGGCCATGGCATGAGCACTCATGACATTAATCCCGCAGAGAATTCTTTCTCTAAACAAGCAAAATTTGCCGGGCAGTGGTGGTGCACACCTTTAATCCCAGCACTTGGGAGGCAGAGGCAGGTGGATTTCTGAGTTCGAGGCCAGCCTGGTTTACAAAGTTGAGTTTCAGGACAGCCAGGGCTATAGAGAGAAACCTTGTCTTGAAAAACAACAACAACAACAACAAAACAAAACAAAAAAACTAAGCAAAATTTAAAGCCTCTAGATTTTGTTCACTTCTAGTTCTGCCAAGCTGGCTTTTTCCTGTCTTACACATATATAGTGAAAATAACTTAAAGTTATGTATAGACTCTTAGGTTTATTCTTCCCTGGTGATGTGTCTTGGTTTCAACATGATGACCTTAGCCTGGGCTGCAGGGATCCTGAGTCTCTTAGCTAATACTTCTCCTGTTCAACCAGGAGACGTTTGTAAATTCATTAATTATCCTTCTCAAGCCTTCAGCCTATTTGTGGGTAAATAGGTTAAGCAGCACAGGCAGATGACTTTGTGGTATGTCACTGATAACCTCTCATCACACTGAAATGCCTGTCATTGAGCATTTACCGAGGTAGAATTCCAGGATCTCCAGTAGCCATAGGCTGGGGCTGCCTAGACAAATGGAACCACTGCCCCTGCTAAGCCACAGTTTACGGTTTTGAAAATGGCTGCCTGAGAACTTCATTTTGCTTGTAGATCAAAGCATGAAGAAATTGATCTGGTCAGTTTAGAAGAATTTTATTCAGAGGCTCCACCAAACATCAGCAAGGCTGAGATCACCATGGGAGACCCTCACCAACAGACGTTGGCACGTTTGGACTGGGAGTTGGAGCAGCGGAAAAGGTAACGTGTCCTCCTTCCTGACCAGGTTAAGCACACAGTGACAGTGCTTGGTCATGACCCAGGATTAGCCATTAGTCTCCAGGACCAAATCCCACTTTTTTATTCATTCACCCTAGCTTATTCAAACTTGACGGACCTCTTTCAGAGTGTTCAGACCTCTTATGACTGTTAGGGTTATCAGTAGGAAGCTGGAGGTGATGGTATGTGGCTCAGTGGTGGAATGTTTGTCCACCATACACAAGGCTCTTGGCTCAATGGCCAACACTGCAAGGGGGACATCCACACCGGAAGATGGCTCAATAGGTAAAGTACTTGTTGTACAAAGCTTGGGCCCTAAATTTGGATCCCAAGTACATGTGAAAAAGCTGGGTGAAGTGGTGTGAGTCTGAGGTGTAGTAGTAGATCCCACGACGTGTTTAGCCAGCCAGCCAGCCTAAGCAGTGAGCTCCAGGTTCCGTGACAGACCCTACCTCAGAAACTAGCAGACAGTGGTGAAGAAAGACAGTTGAGTGGACTGCTGCTCTGTACATGTACACACATGGATGAGTGTACCCACACACATTCATGTACATGCTCACACGCAAGTGAATGCACGCACACATTATAGAGGTAAGGAAGAAATGGGGAGACACATTGGGAAAAGCAGTCAGGGTGACAAACGACAAGATAAAATGATAAATATTCATGAAAATGTCACAGTGAAACCCATTTGTTTGTTTACTAACTGTATTAGCTTCTTTCCTTATTACTCTGACAAAATACCCTAACAGACAACCTAGGGGAAAGGGTTCATGTCTGAAGGTGAAGCCTGGTCTCTGTGTGCTCCCAGTCAAGAAGAGAAGTGAACATTTGAGCTTGCTGGCTTTCTCCTTAGGTAGTATAAGACCCAAGCCAAGGGAGTGCTGCTGCTTTCTGCTTTTAGAAATTTCAAATTTTTTTTTTCTAAGATTTATTTATTTATCTTATGTGAATACACTGTCGCTCTCTTCCTACACACCAGAAGAGGGCATCAGATCTCATTACAGATGATTGTGAGCCACCATGTGGTTGCTGGGATTTGAACTCAGGACCTTCGGAAAAGCAGTCAATGCTCTTAACCACTGAGCCATCTTTCCAGCCCAAGATTTCAAATATTTTATGTGTGTGTGTGTGTGTGTGTGTGTGTGTGTGTGTGTGTGTGTGTGTATGTATGTGTATGTGTGTATAGTACAAAACTGTGAGATTAGTTCTCTCTTCCCACCTTTCCATGAGTTACTAGGGTTGATCTCAGGCCGTTAGGCTTGCCAAACAAGTGCCTTTACCCAAACATACAGCGTAGCCAAGGGTAATTGAACTTGTGTTCCTCCTCTGGAGTGCTAGAATTTAGATATGCACCATCATATCTAAATTTATGTGGTGCTAGGCAAGCTCTCTACCAACTGAGCTATATCTCAAACTCCTAAATAACTTTTGTTGCTTGTCATAGTTAGAGCTTGTTTCTATTGCTGTGATAAAACACCATGACCAAAGGCAACTTAGGGAAAAAAAGGTTTATTTCAGCTTACAACTCCCAGCTCACACTCCACCACTGAGGAAAGCCAGGCAGGAACACAGAGCAGGAAGCTGGGGTCCTTCCCTGGAGCAGAGGCAGTGAGGGAAGGCTGTGTACTGGCTCATTCCCCTTGGCTTGCTATAATCCTAGCTACAGCTTAACTGGCTCCCTGGAAACCACATGGTGGGAGAGAACTGACTAGTATAAGTTGTTTCTGATCTCCACACATGCTATAACACAGGACCCTCTCCCTGCCCCACCCCACACAAAATAAATAAATGTTAAAAAAAAATAGTTTTAGCCGGGCGGTGGTGGCGCACGCCTTTAGTCCCAGCACTTGGGAGGCAGAGGCAGGCGGATTTCTGAGTTCGAGGCCAGCCTGGTCTACAGAGTGAGTTCCAGGACAGCCAGGGCTATACAGAGAAACCCTGTCTCGAAAAACCAAAAAAAAAAAAAAAAAAAGTTTAAGTCAACACATTTGAGGATTTATGTAATTACTAAGTATGATAGTGCTTGTATGGAACTTACTAAAGGACTTGGCACACAGTCAGCGCTGGCTGTTGTTAGAATACTCAGAGCAAGTAGGGTCAGAGAGTGGACAGGTATGTTGCGGTGTCCCTGCCAGGCCTCCCCAACAGTGCCCTGTGTGCCCCTTCAGGCTGGCAGAGAAGTACCGCGAATGTCTGTCCAACAAGGAGAGGATCCTGAAGGAGATTGAGGTGAAGAAGGAGTACCTGGCCAGCCTCCAGCCTGGCCTCAGCGGCATCATGCAGGTGAGTGGCTGTGCGTGGGTGGCCACAGGCCAGCCACAGAGCCCGCCAGCCACACTCTGGGCTCTCCCAGGCGCCACCCTCATAAGGTTACTCTGTGAGAGTGGTTCTCCTGAGAGGGACGAGTTCTGTTCTGAAGTAAAGGAATCCTGGTCCTCTAGGTCAGGAGCATCTGCACGCCCGGACTGTAGTTTATCCATGGCTTTCTGGTTCCTCACCAACCTGCTGTCTCTAGGCGTTTAAACTTGCTTCCTGCAGGCATGGAGTTAGTTCACCAGTTCCTCAGGGGCTGGCTCTCTGAAAAGAACTGTCCTCATTTGAAAAGCTTCCACTTTACATAAATAAATAAACTCAGTCTCTGTGTGGGTGTGGGTGTGTATGCACATATATCCATGTCTGTGTATACATGTATATACACAAACATATATATATATAAATCCATACCTGTGTGTGAGTATGTGATCTGTTATTTGTTTGTTTATAATACCAGGTTTGGTCTAAATTCTATAGTTTTATGAAGCAAGATAAATGGTTAATGAAGAAGTACTTTGTAAATGGAGTAGAGAGAAATTTAAATCTGTTTTTCTAGGACTTGGCCAGGTCTTTGCTTCTTGTCAGCGCTAGACATGGAATTGTCTAGAGTTGTTAACAAAACCATATTTTTCTAGTAGAACTTCATAATAGGAGAAAAAAGAACGTGGAGCTGGGCTGCTGGTGGGCCTGGGAAGCTGCAGCAGGAAGACTGAGTTTGAGGCCGGCCTGCGCTGAGTAAAGAGCAGACTCTTTATCCTATCTGGGCTGCATAACTAATGCTGTACTTGCTGGTACATGCCTTGAGTCTAGCCTGGTTTGCCTAGGAGTTCCAAACTAGTCAGGTCTACATAGTGGGATCCTGTCTCATAATCAAGCAGAGGGGGAGAAAGGGAGGTGAAGGGAGAGCAGAGGTGAGAGACTGGGAATGGGAATGGCAGTCTGGGCTGCGTTTGATCTTCCAGGCCTTCTGCATTGCTTGCTTTTATGCTTAAAGGTCATGCAGAGCATGGGCGTATACCTCAGAGAATAACTAGAAAGAAAGATCTGTTATGAAACAATCACAGTACACTTTCATTTGTGTTCCTTGGTTTGTGGTGTGCCTGTGTGGAGATGATATATGTGTGTGAGTTTTGTATGTGCTTAGGAAAAACCTGTAGTCATACCACACCATTAACAGTTCCTTGCTGCCGGGCAGTGGTGGCGTACGCCTTTAATCCCAGCACTTGGGAGGCAGAGGCAGGCGGATTTCTGAGTTCAAGGCCAGCCTGGTCTACAGAGTGAGTTCCAGGACAGCCAGGGCTACATAGAGAAACCCTGTCTCGAAGAACCAAAAAGAAAAAAAACAAAAACAAAAAACAGTTGCCTTCCTAACTGGGAGGTTTTGTTTTATAAAATAAATTTGAATATACCTTTTATCTTTTTTTCCTTTCTTTTCTTTCTTTCTTTCTCTCTTTCTTTCTTTCTTTCTTTTTTTTGTTTTGTTTTGTTTTGTTTTTTTAGACAGGCTTTCTCTGTATGGCCCTGGTGGTCCCGGAACTTGCTCCGTAGACCAGGCTGGCCTCAAACTCATAGAGATCCACCTGCCTCTGCCTCCCAAGTGCTGGGATTAGAGATGTGTCCCTCTAAGCCCAGCTCTTTTCTTTTCTATCCTTGCGTGTGGTGTGTATCTGTATATGTGTTCATGTGTGTTAGAGGCTGGCACCTGTGTCTTCTGTCAGCCTCATTTATTCATTGAGACAGGAGCTTATCTATTGGCTACACTAACCGGCCAGCATGCCCAAGAATCCTCAGGTCTCTCTCCTGTCCTGCAGCACACAGTACAGGATTGTAGTCTCATCACCACGCGTGGCTCGGATCCAAGCTCAGACTCGCACGCTTGAGCAGCAAGCACACTCCTGACTGAGCCGTCTACACAGCCCCTCGAACTCAGTTTCTTATACCATACATGCATATATTACTTTAAAAAAAAAAATCTGGGTTTGTATGCTTGTAGCCCTAACAACTAAGAAGGGAGATTACTTGAGACCATGAGTTTGAGACCATCCTGGGCAACATAGCTAGACCTGATTCCCTAAAACAAACAAAAAAAATTAATAATTTGGAGCAGGAAAGATGGCTCAGTGGGTAAACACACTGGCTGCTCTTCCAGATGTCCAGTTTCAGTTTTCAGAATCCTTATGGTAGCTCACAATTATCTGTAACTCAAGGTCCAGGGATCCAGCACCACCTTCTGGCTTCTGTGCGCATGTACTTGGTTCACAGACATACATGTAAGCAAGACATCCATGTACATAAAAGGAACATACTTTTTTTTGTTGTTTTTTTGTTTTGTTTGTTTTTGTTTTTTTGGTTTCTCGAGACAGGGTTTCTCTGTGTAGCCCTGGCTGTCCTTGAACTCATTCTGTAGACCAGGCTAGCCTCAAACTCAGAAATCCACCTGCTTCTGCCTCCCAAGTGCTGGAATTAAAGGCATGCGCCACCACTGCCCAGCTACATTTTTAAATTAAAAAGCAGTTTAGTGTTTTGTTTTTGTTTTTGTTTTTGATGCAGGGTCTCACTATATAGCATGAACTCCCAGAGGTTCTCCTGCCTCCTAAGAGCTGGGATTAAGAGTGTGTGTCATCTTGCTTTGCTTAAAATAAAAAAAAAATTTTTAATTCTTAATTTGTTGCGGCTTGGGATGCAGTTCATGTTGGATTGCATGCTTAGTATACAGAAGTGCTAGGTTCGTTCCCCATCACCAAAAAAATAATACCAGTAACTTTACATACGGAAAGCATACAACTCATTATGTATATAGCTGGGTAACTGTTTATTGAGTGGACACATCTTTATAACTATTCAGAATCAAAAACTTCCTTTTTTAAAAAAAATTATGTGTATGAATATAGATATTTGTCTCATAAACGTATATGTGCCACATATGTGCCTGTTACCCTGAGAAATCAGAAGGGGTTGGATTCTCTGGAACTAGAGTTCCAGGTGGTTGTGAGCCACCGTGTAACCCACGTGGGTGCTGGGAACAGAACCTAAAACACATTGAAGAGCAGTCAGTGCTCTTAACTTGCCAAGCCATCTGTCTAGCCCAGTCTGTCTTTTTATTTCCAGCTCCCAGACATTGTATTCTCCTGCCCCTCAATAACCATTATTTTGGCTTTTACCATCATAGACTAGCTTTCTCTTCATATAAATAGAACTTCATATTTGAACTTCATATAAATAGAATCATATAAATTCTTATTTCAGATATTTTCAGATTAGGTCTGTTAAAAATAATGTGGCTTTGAGTATTGTTATACTTGGTCCTCAAATGTATTCATTTCTGTGGAGTATGTACCTAGGTACAACGCCATTGGGTCATGTAGATTCTTCTGTGCATGCATTTAGCTTCAGTAGCCTCTGATACCATTTCCTACAGTGACCACACAGATTGACAGATATTCCTACAGTGGAACTTGAGATCCATCAGAATCTTTAGCCAGTCTGGAGATTCTCATTTGGTTTTGGTTGTCTTTAAAGTTGTTACTTGTGTGTTTGCATGTATTTGTGTGTGTGTGTGTGTGTGTGTGTGTGTGTGTGTGTGTGTGTGTGTGTATGTGTGTGTGTATGTGTGTGTGTGTGTGTGTCATGAAGGTGGAGGTCAGAGGACACTTTGCAGGAATCAGTTCTCCCCTTCCACCCTGTGGCCAGCAGGTTTGGTGGCAAGTGCCTCTCCCTGCTCACCCATCTGGATGTCCCTGCTTTTTGTTTTGTATTTTTCATTTCACCAGGAACTTGTGGTGGTGAGCACAATACATGAGTCTTTTCTTTTCTTCCTATTCTTCCTCTGCCCCTGTCTTGTTTTGTCTGCCACTGAGCAGCCCCTTAATGTTTTCTGATCCCATTAGAAATGTGCAAGTGACATCTCATAATTCTGTTTCTTCACTCTCTTGCTTTTACAAAATGCATGTTTTTATATTGAGCTTTTGTGTCACCATAGTTCTCCTAGTTTATTCTGAATCATTTTTGTAGATAAATACTAGCTGCTGGGTGACAGAGCTCAGTAATAGAATGTTTGGCTCACATATTCAAGGCTCTGGACTTACTCTCCAGTTCTGCAGAAAAAGGTAAAGAAATAGTCAAAAGCCTCCATGTGGATAGACTAAAAACTTTCTGTTGCTTGCAGGCCTCCCTGCCAGTGCAAGAGTACCTGTTCATGCCGTTTGACCAGGCACACAAGCAGTATGAGACTGCCAGGCACCTGCCGCCTCCCCTCTATGTGCTCTTTGTGCAGGCCACTGCATATGGGCAGGCCTGTGGTGAGTATGGGGGCTGTGCAGGGAGGGGGCTATGGGAGAAGCAGCCATAGTAGGGAAGGACTGCCTGCCAGGAGAGCTCCCCAGCTTTGCCCAAGAGCCTCAGGTGGCAGATGCTGCCTCCCCTTAGTACCTTCAGCATGGCTGCTAGACCAGCTTAGCCTGGGGCTTGAGTAATGTGATGGACAGGTCAGAATAGACAGCTTTGGATTCTTATGAACCTGGCTGTACAGCTCTTAGGTACAGCCTGTGTCAGCTTGCATGTGCTCACTCCATCAAGGTATACTTGGCAGGTAGATCAGAGTCTCCTAGTGTGTTTTGGGGGTGGGGTGCTTGGTGAACTTGGGTCCTAGACAGCACTCCCAGGCTTCCCCATGCTGGAAACAGCCTGCATGATTTATGGTGCATCACCAGGTGAGAGGATGGACCCCTGGCTGCTCAGCTCAGCCTTGAATCTGCTAAGGATTTTAAAGTTTTTGCTCTGTCCAGTGCAGCTCTCACTTAGCACTAAACTTTTCTTCCTTGTTCACACCGTACCCCATGGCATCAGATAGACATACACTGTACCTGTGCATGCCCCGTCCCAGCCATGGCACCAGGACATTACTGTGTCTTTTCTTGTGTCTCCTTGGTCCGTCCGTCTCCTCCTCCCCCTTTGTTCTCTTCCGTTGCCATCATCAGCTCATATGAAATCCTCCTCCCAGCCCCCTAGACAGGGTGAGTAACTTTCTTTTGTGTTTAAAGTTCTACTGTTTGCACTTCTATTTTCCTGTAGAATTCAAGACTAAACCATTAAAAAGACTGTTGTAGGTAAGGACTGTGACTCTGGTAGAGGGACAGCCTGGCACGTGAAGGGTGAACTGGGTCCTCAAGGCCTTTTCCGGTGCTCACCTGGGTTCCAGCTTGCTTGGGTGGGATGGGATGGTTTGTACATTGTTCCCAGATATAAAGTGGTAGTTGGCTGTTGGGGAAGTCTTCCTTCCTTCTTCATAGTGTAGTTGGGCAAATGGTATCAGGGTTCTGTGGCATTCCTGGAGGAGGAGGAGCTGGGGTATAGCTTAAGCCCTGAGTCCATCTCCCACTACCATCAGGAAAGAAAAAGGCAGAGAAACTAGAATGTCTTACTTGCTCACAGCAGTAGGATCCCAGAGTTCCACAGAAATGTACCGAGAGACAACTCATGACACATTAGGCAGAGTGGAGCAGATTATTACTGAGTGCTTGAGAGACAAGCTCAAGTCCAGTCACCCTGAAGTGGACTCTGCTCTGTTTCCTGAGTGTGGCTTGTTACTTCATGAGCACTAAGTTTCTCTACATGTCTATACTAATAGTATGCCGCATATGGTTGTGAGTGTATTGATTTACTTGTTTTGTGGTGCTCAGAATCAAAGCCACAGCTTTATGCGTGTTAACCGTGTTCTCTTCTTCTATGCTACATTCCTCACCCCAAGACTAATGTATCTAAAAATGTAACCCTCCCGCCACTCAACAGCTACTAGTTTCTAAGTGTCTCTTTTATAGATATGGAAACTGAGCCTCAGGTCAGTAAGTTTATCTTCCAGGTCACAAATTCAGTAATGAGGTGGGACAGGAATTCATTCAGGTCTGGGACTAGGCTCCAGCATCCATGTTCCTATCTGCTCTTCTCTGCTGCCCAGTAAGATGAGACAAGGCAGGCCAGAACTTTTTACAGAGGGTGACCCCATCATCTCTGGGATGGGCACAGGTGCCGGCTTCTGGGTCCAAAATTTCCTAGGACAGCTGGTGCAAGAGTCCTGTGGGGTGACAAAGCCCAGGTCTATGTTCCTGGGCTTTGCACTGGTCTCAGGGATGTTTAGCTGGGAAGCAGTGCTCTGGATTATTTGTTCTTAGCAACCATAGAGAAGAGATTTTAGGTGCCGTCCCATCTGTGGAGTGTGTGTGCCCTCCACTCAGTCTAGGAGCTGGGGGAGCTAGAGCAGAAGCGTAGCTGCTGAGTCATTCGGCTTGCACTCAGCAACTCTCCAGCAGCTTTTCCAAGAGGCCTTTCTCACCTCCAGATAAGACGTTGTCCGTGGCAATTGAAGGCAGTGTGGACGAAGCCAAAGCTCTTTTCAAGCCCCCTGAGGACTCCCAAGGTAACATGGTGAATGGGATACTCACCAAGGATACCAAATTACTACTGAGGTCTTGGTCCTTAGAGAAATAGCTGGACTGGTGAATTATACCTGGAGGCTTGGCCTTATGTCAGTTTTAGGGTAGGCTCAAGAGAACTCAGTTTGCAGAATCATCACGTGCAGCCTTTGATTTCAGCCCTGCCACCCACTAGCACCCAGGAGTATTTTGACCCTGAGGAAGGCAGGTAATGTGTTTGACTCATTGTAAACAGTAGCTAGTTATAGGTCAATGCCCGTAATCCCCAAATTCTGGAGGCTGTGGTGGGAAAATTTACACAGACTTGAACTCAGATTGGTCAATAAAGTGACTTCCAGGCCAGCCAAGGTGACATATTGAGATGTCTCAGTGTTCCCCTTTTGTCCCCCAAAAAGAGAGACAAATTTTTCATATAGAATCATTGTGTGGATTACATGAAAGAGTGGTCTTGTCTTCTGCACACAGCAGTCGTCTACCTATACCAGCAGCTATTGCTACTTATGCTGCTCCTAAAACCACCTCCATCAAAGGGCTTTATGCTCCATAAAAATGACAGTTAAAAGACCCTTGAACACCAAGACTGGAGGCTGGGGAGATGGCTCAGCAGGTAAAGTGCTTGCTGCACAAACACAAAGACCTGAGTTCTGATCCCTAGCACCCACATCAAACCTGGGTATGGCAGTGTATGTTTTTACCCTCAATGCTGGGGGTGGAGGAAGGCCGATCCCAGGAGCTGGCTGGCCAGCCCCTCTAGCTGGAATGTCCAGCTCTGTGAAAGACTGCCTCAAAATAAATAAACAACAGCTGGGCGTGGTGGCGCACGCCTTTAATCCAGCGCACTCAGGAGGCAAGAGGCAGATGCAAGCAGAGCTCTGTGAGTTTGAGGCCAGGCTGGTCTAGAGAGTGAGTTCCAGGACAGCCAGGGCTATGTGGGCTCTCTTTTCAAAAAACAAAGATAAGGTGGAGTGGTGACTGATGAGTACATCTGGAGTACAATATCTGGCCTTATGTGCCCATATGGGCAAATCCACACATACAAATGCGTGCACACACACACACACACACAAAATCAGGGCTGATGAAGTTATGAGTCGTTCTTTCCATGGTGTTTTCTATGCCAGGTAAGAAGTAGCTAGTTAACTCATACAAAGGACCATGTGGGTGGGCCCCTCGGTCCCTGAGGTTGAAGTTCGTCATCAGGGCACCTCTGCGGTTACCTCACTGCTCACTGCCTTCTCTGTGTGACTTCAGATGATGAGAGTGACTCAGATGCTGAAGAGGAGCAGACCACGGTGAGCCCGTTTTCTGTTGTGGGAATAGTATGCAGTCATGCTGATGTTTTCAAGCACCACACACCTAAAAGCAAAAGGAGGAGGGCTGAATAAGTGTCTGCTGGGATAAGAACCTGGCAGCGGGGTAACTGAGGCAGAAGGTCCCAGGCAGCTGGGGGCAGAAATGCAAAGGGGAGAGTCACATGACTCATGCTTGGGTTTTTCTTTTGTCCAGAAGCGGCGTCGGCCCACACTTGGGGTTCAGTTGGATGACAAGCGCAAGGAGATGCTGAAAAGGCACCCACTGTCTGTCCTGCTGGATCTGAAGTGCAAAGGTCTGACTGTGTTCACTTAGCCCCATAGTACCTAAGAACCTGGTCAGTTGTTGGTACAAAGCTCTAGTAAGTTAGAGACTCTAATATTTCAATGTCCTATTTCTGGTTTTCCTCCTTTAAAAATGTGTGTGTGTGTGTGTGTGTGTGTGTGTGTGTGTGTGTGTGTGTGTGTTTACCAATGCAGCAGGCATATGGAAGTCAGAGAGGGACTAACTCTCTACTGTATGTCTCGGAATTGAGCTGAGACCATCAGGTGGTACGTGACTTTACCCTCTGAACTGTCACTCTAGCCATTTTTCATTTTACATGGTTTGGCTTTGTTTTTATTATTCTTTTGAGATGGGGACTTTAGTAGTCCTGGCTGTTCTAGAACTTGCTATATACACTAGGTGGCTGTGAACTTAGAGGTCCTTTTGCCTCTTTGCCATCCAAGGGCTGGGATTAAATACTTGGGATTAAATATTTGCCCCACCACGCCTGGCCTCTGGTGTTTGATTCATAACTGAGCTCTTCTTTTCCTGATCCTGCAGACAACAGTGTGCTTCATCTGACTTTCTACTATCTCATGAACCTCAACATCATGACAGTGAAAGCCAAAGTGACGACTGCCATGGAGCTGATCACCCCCATCAGTGCAGGGTATGGGATGGAAGGGTATGGGGGTATGTGGGACGTGCTGAGAGCCCTGTTCTCTAGTCCTCCCTATCAGAGGATCCTTTGCTATGCTGATTTCTGTTATTGTGTCCCCAGAGTTTGGGAATCCTACTGGTCACTGAAATTTAATAAGTGCTCTCTGCTTTGCATTTGTGAGACCTCTTACTACACCGCAGATATAACAAGTGATAACATTATATTTGCTGTTTAGAGCAGAGCCGCGGGCCTTTTTACAGCCAGTATTGCATATAAATGCATGAACGAGGTATGAGACATGACCAAATTGACAAATTTTGGCCTTTTTCTCATTTTTGTCCCAAACTGCCAGGATATTATTTCCCAGCTCAGCTCAGTCCCCATTGTTGTCCTTAGCTTGGTGGTAAGTGGAAGACTATAAAAAGGCAGCCACAGTGTCCCCGGGAAGCCCCAACATTGGTAGTCTGTGCAGTCCAGATTGGAAGAACAGAGGGCAGAAAGGACTGGGGTGCACCAGCGTGCACCTAGAGGATCACTGCCCTATCCTAGCATCCCTGGCCCTGCTGTCAGCCTGAGAGAGAACCCGAGGCTCAGAAAGGCACAGGTGTGGTACCTCCTGCAGCAGACCTCTGCCTAGCTCTTTCCACTCTGCCAGATGGGAGGAGTTCCTGGTTTTAGAGCCTGCACTTAGTGTCTACTCTCTCTCTAGGCTTCTGCAGCTTTGATAGTTTTCGGCTTCCTGGGGAGTGTTGGATGCAGTTAATCTTGTTCCCAGCAGAGGGAGCCCAGAGCTTGTTTCTTCTAAGTTCCACTTCTTAGGTTTTTCCTTCTGAGCAGTTCTAGGACTCTGTGTCTCTCTCCCTCTCCTTCTTCCTCTCCCTGTTCCTCTTCCTGTCCTTCTCCCTCTCCTTCTCCCTCTCCCTGTTCCTCTTCCTACCCCTCTCCCTCTCCCTCTCCCGAGTGTCATAGTAGTCTTTCTTGGCTGACATGGAACCTGCTATGTAGATCTTCCAACTCATAGAGATCCTCCTGCTTCTTGAATTCAAGTTCTAGCTGGCCTGTGTAGAAAGTTCCAGGCTAAGACACATAGTGAGACCTCCATCTCCAAAAGAATAAGTAAGTTAAGAGAGGTAGAAATGCTAAGTACTCTGGTCATTACTCATTGAATTTGTCAAATTACAACACCGTACCCTACAGATGTATACTGTATTTCCATATGTACAGTATAGGAAAGTTGCATACATCACAGAAGGACCTGTGCTCAATGTCCAGCTCACTTATAAAAACTTAATTGCTCATGTAAAATTATTGCAGTAATTATTTCTGACAGTATTTCTACTTATAACTTCATGTGGCTTTCCTTCTCCAACGTATTGCCTGGCCACCAGATAACTTGTATGTGTGTCTGTGTGTGCAAATACATGTGTGTGTGGAGGCCAGAGGCTTGGCATTAGGGGTCTTCCTCAGTCACTCTCCACCTTACTTTTGAAACAGGTCTCACTGAACTTGGAGCCTGCAGATTCAGCTAGACTGGTTGGCCAGAAAGCCCAGGGATCCTTCAGTCCCACCTCCTCAGGGATTATAGATGTATGCTGTTGTATCTGGGTTTTTATTTGGATGGTGGACATTGAACTCAGGCAAGCATGCTGTGCAGCAAACACTTATTGAGTTATGTTCTCAACCCCACAAGATAATTCTGGAAGGGATCATTTTAAAAACAGCAAAACAAAACAAAATACTAAAGGCTCCTGTTCTCGAGGGCCAGGGAGATGGCTTCTTAGATAAAAGCACTTGGTACCCTAGCTCAATGACCTGAGTGCAGTTCCCAGGGCTCCTGTAAAAAGCCAGCTATGATCACTTACCCTCAACTGGATTGCTTGGAGTATACCATACCTGGCAGAAGCAGAAAGACCTTACTTACTTAGTAAGATAGAGGACAAGAAGTGACTACTGAAAACTGTCTTCTGTGTGCCACAGTACACACATGCGCACAAAATAAAGAAAAAATGCTCTTCTTTCTGATGAGAGAGTGTCCCCCTTTTAAAGCTTTGAGTTTATATCTTGAGAAATGGGCTGATAGTCCTTTCTGTTCACACAGCTTGTGAAAGCACATAATGATCTGACTCACAGGGAGCATTCAGTGAAAGATGGCAGCAGAGCACTCAGAGGCAGAGGCAGGTGGATCTCTGAGTTTGAGACCAGCCTGGTCTGCGGAGTGAGTTTCAGAACAGCCATGGCTACACAGAGAAACCTTATTCCCCCTCCACTTCCACCCCCAACAACAAAAAGATGGTGGTTGACATCCTGAGTGCTGAGTGGTACATTACCACTCTCCACTGCCCAGGTCCACGCTGAGACTCTATGTTGACTGGCATTCTCACTGTGGTCTTTCCTTCTCCAGAGACTTACTGTCTCCTGACTCAGTCTTGAGCTGCTTGTATCCGGGAGATCATGGAAAGAAAACTCCAAATCCAGCTAATCAGTATCAGTTTGATAAAGTTGGGTGAGTAAACAGGTTTTCAACTTTTCCTGATTCTGTGGCTGTATCTGAAAGTTCAGGCCAAGCTGGAGACCTCAGGGCTGGAGGGGACGGACATCTTCCTGTTCTTACGTTGAAGGCAAAGGGATGTCATGGGAAGATGAAAGCTTGGGAAGTGTAGGGATACTAGCATTAGGGATGTGACTCTGTGGTACTATGGTGGCGTAGATCCCTAGTACCAGAAAAACCAACCAACCAAATAAACAAACAGAAACAACCCCAGTATCAATAATAAAATGTATGGAAGCAGCCTGAGGTGAAGATTGGTCACTAATCTCTTGACCCAGAAACCCTATAAAATCATGCAAATCAAGACGTTTAAATCTTCATGTTCCCTTTAAAGACCTGTGAAGCTGCCCAGGCCATCAAGGGTATACATATCTGGAAAGTGTCTGAAAGATATCACTTTAAATAAACCATAGGTGCCATTGGGCCTTATAACATGGAGTCAGTAGGTGTGCCCAGGCCAAGCAGTGGAGGTTGGACACAGGGTCAGTAGCCAAAAAAGAGTGTTGAATTTTTGCTCCACGTGCTTAAAAATGCAGAGAATAATGCTGAATATACGGGTTTGAATGTAGATTCTCTGTCATTGAACAAAGTGCGTAAGATGTGCAGAGCTCGTGGCCAGATAACCTGTACACAACTCCCCCCACACTGTGGTGATCCTCAAAGAAAAGGAACAAAGGGTTCCAGAGCCAGAAGAGAATGCTACAGAGAAGAGAAAGATACCCACGAAGAAACAAACACTTAGGGCATGGTAATACATTCAGCATAAGTTCAGATAAAAATACAAACAAATACAAAAACAAGAAAATGTCTGCATTTTAGTTCTCTTGAGTGTTTGAGATTTAAAAGCCGTTTTGCAGGTAGGTAGCCATCAGTATACTGCCGTTTTGAGATCTGTCTTATGACAAAAAGGTTCCAAGGCTAAAAGAAGTAAATATTGGAGATAAATTCCAGGGAGTGATCTTATGCAGTTGGAGAGCTTCAGCTAGTGAGATTGGGATACAGGGAGGACTGTATCCTAGGACCATGCAGTGTTCAGGATGAGCATCAGGCTTTATATGAGGATGCTGCTCCTGAGCTGCATTCCCAACTCATAAAATTATTTTATTCTGTCTTGCTTTTTTTTTGTTCCAGCATCCTGAGTTTGAGAGACTATGTACTTGAGTTAGGTCACCCTTATTTGTGGGTACAGAAGCTGGGTGGCCTCCACTTCCCCAAAGAGCAGCCCCAGGTATGTGTTCTGACCCTGCCTCCTTGGCTGAGGGGCTGTACCTTTCCTCTTCCTGGACACATTATAGAAGGGCCTCTGATAGCTTTATAGGGTTTTGATCTAGCAGAATATCTTCTTTTGAGGCTATGATCTGACCTCCACTTAGTGCCTCAGGGCACTAAAATGCCCCACTTGGCCTTCCCTAGGAGCTTTGCAGTCATCTAAACCAAAGATATCCTGGTCTTACCCCAGATATGGCATAGTTACAGTGTTTGCTGCCTTGGACTTATGTACAAGGGTGCTACAAATGAGGATGGGCAGAATCCTGGAGCAGACACCGTAGAAGCCTGCTTTTCTCAGAAGCTGGCCACAGATCCATGGGAACCCTGGTATCTTGTGTTTTTGTCAGGGCTTAGCATTTTACTGCTATAGTGGGCAAATTCTGCCCTTCCCAAACAGCACCTGCCTTAGGACACGGCTGTGCAGTCTGGCTGCTCCCAAGGGAAATGGGAGGCCCTTGGAGGAAGGAGAGTAGAGCTCTCACATGTATCCTTCATTGTCATTCACTATTAGCAAACAGTGATGGCTGACCACTCACAGAGCGCCAGCCACATGGAGACCACCATGAAATTGCTGAAGACCAGGGTACAGTCCCGCCTGGCTCTCCACAAACAGTTCGCATCTCTGGGTAAGCTGGGGCAGGGACTAGGGCCTGACAGCTACTCCTTCAACATACGAACAGAAACCACATCCTTTTCCTCAGAACTTGTAAATCCTGATTACAGATCAAAGAGACCTGAGTTCCTGGCCTTACTGAGCACTGGATGGTAGGGCCAGTGGGAAGAGCTGCGGGCCCATTCAGTCAGAGGTTTGAGCTCCCTGCAGACTCATCAGTTCTATGTTAGCCCTCCCAGAGAACACCAAAGCTGTTGGCACAAGTTCACAGGTTCATATAGACAGCGTATCCTGGGTACATGTATCACAGGTCATATGTTCTTGGCAGGTATTTAATGAGAGTCTAATTCATGCTGGTACCCCAGATAGCCCGAGAGGAGGAACACTGGGACCCTGCATTCACTGAGCTCACATTTAGCTCACTGATTATAGTTATGCAGGGTCACCCCATTTTCCTTTCCCTAACACCTGCTGAGCAAATGCTTCTAAGTACAGCTGAGCCTCCCTGGATTTTCTCTGAAGCTCCCAGGTGATTATGATGAACCACTGACTTAGGTAGTAGCCACATGGCTTCTTTTAGTTCATTCAGTAAAAAGTTGATGGGTGTTTACAAGACACTTGTAGGGTAGGGGTGAGGTTTTGGAGGGAGTCATATCTTTTTTGGTATTAAAGAATCACTGTCTGCTGGGTGTCCCAGCACTTGGGAGGCAGAGGCAGGCAGACCTCTGCGAGTTCTGAGGCCAGCCTGGTCTACAGAGCAAGGTCCAGGATATCTAGGGCTACACAGAGAAACCCTGTCTCAAAAAACCAAAAATAAAAATTAAATTAAATAAGTAAATCAAAAGACCCATCTGGACACAAGAGCCCTCTTCCTGGCTCCAGGCCAGTTCTTTGATTCCATGTGAACACTGATTTCCTGTGAGGCCTCACATACCCCTCAGGCCTGCTGCCCACTCAGCACTGCCAGCATTGTCAAGGTTGGATGATTGTCATCAGATAGTGTCCCTGTATTGGCATATTTGTTTGTTGAAACACCAGCAGGGAACTGACACAGAACACTGCAGTTGGTTTTTCTGTCAAGGTCAGCTAAGAAAACACAGCCCTCTTGGCTATTTGATCTAATTAGCAGTTCGTGCTGCAGAGGCACTGATGCTATTCGTGGCTTCAGGGTTCTGTTTTGCTCCATGTTGTCTGCATTAAGGATAAAGCACCATGAATGCAGGTGCTGGGTCTGACCCCGGCACAGCCCTGCATGAAGTGGATGTCAGGTTGAAATAAATGCCTCTATTCCTGGCATGTGATGACCAGGTACTTCTTGAGCATCAGATGTACTGGACAAAGTGGCAAGGCCACCTCAGCCCTCCAGCAAGCCACAGGCAGATGCTAGTCCCCCAATTGTGGCACCTGCTTTCTACCTGTAATGCCTCCTGCTTTACTCTCTTTTAGAACATGGCATTGTGCCAGTCACCAGCGAGTGCCAGTACCTCTTCCCTGCCAAGGTTGTTTCTCACCTGGTAAAGTGGGTGATAATTGCCCATGAAGATTACATGGTAGGTACAACTAGTCCTGTGGTCATGCCATCTCTCAGTTTCTGTCCCCAGCCCTGCCATCAGTGCAGAGGCTTTGAAGGAGCATCCACTCACACTGGCTCCTGTTCTAGGAGCTGCACTTCACTAAGGACATTGTAGAGGCAGGACTGGCTGCAGACACCAATCTCTACTACCTGGCGCTTATTGAAAGGGGGACAGGTAGGTGATTGCTCTGCTGGTCAGGGTACTGCTACCCAGGGAGCCTCTGAAGTGTCACGCATGCCTGGGAGTTGCCCAAAAGAAGCAAAAGGGTCCTAGAATCCTCCATGGGGATTTACACTACACCCGTGACTAGGGACCACCCCTTTCAGTGAGGACTTGTTCTGTAACACAGCCACAGTTTCGTGTCATTAAATCCTCACAAGGGCCACGGGGTGGTGGGCTTATCCCACTCACTAGCTGAGGGAAGTCTGGCCGAGTCAAAGCTTGGTCCCACCTCTGCTCTCAGCTTGGTTTTGCTTTCTGTTTTACTTCTCCTTCGTCCGGCTAACAGAAGGGCAGTGCTGTCTGTGGTTCCTTCCTCTTCTGACATCTGATCCTGCCATGCCTTCCACAGGGGCCGCTGACGTCATGCTCGGGCATTAGGCTGTATCCTACCCTGCCTCACAGTTACGAACACTGGGCTGAGGGTGTCAGTGGCCCTTCATTTGTCGATAGGTTGACTGATGTAATAAAATTTGTGGGCTGGGGATATAGTTCAGGAGTAGAACACTTGCCTAGCATACCTAAGACCTTAGATTATTCCCCATACTACAAAAGATAAGTTAACAAAATTTCCCAAAGCTGGACGCGTTATAAAGAACTTATTTAGCTCATACCTTTGTGTGTTTGCTTGTTACAATTTTTATTAAATTTAATGTATGCGTGTGTACTCAGGTGTAAGACACACACAAACACACACGCGCACGAGTTATCAGAGGACAGCTTGAGGGAATCACTTCTTTCCTTCAGCCTTATGGGTTCCAGGGATCAAGTCGGGTCATGAGGTATAGAAGTAGGCACCTTTACCTACTGAGTTGTCCCACTGGCCTGCTTTGTTTGTTTCTTTCTTTCTTTGTTTTGTTGAGACAGAGTCCCATGTAGCTCTAGCTGGTCTAGAACTCACAGAGATCTGTCTACCTCTGTTTTAATTTTGTCCTTGAGATCAGCTCAGGCTGGCCAAAAACCCATTATGTAGTCCAGGCTGGCCTTGAACTCCCGATCTTTTTTCTTAGCCTCCAGAGCACTGGGATTGCACACATGAGCCATCACACCTGGTTTAGCTTTAATATTTGAAGGGTGAAAGTCCCAGGTGACCTGATGACTGTCTCCTGTGAGGAGACTCATGGCAGGTGATAATGAGAGATATGGAGAAGACACAGGTGACAAAGAAGCTGGGGGTGGTTAGGAGCCAAGACTGTTCTATATCAGTGTTCTGGACACTAAGCAGAGTCTGGAGAGACATTCCTTAATCCTTTCAGAAGGCAATTCCCTCTCATCATAGCTACCTCTCACTAGAGCCCACTTCTTCAGGTTCAACCGGGCAGCAGCACAGGGGAACCAATTTCTTGTATAAATATCTTTGGGTAATGCATATGAGCCAGATCAGAAGACCAATCCAAAGACACCTGGGAGCTAGGGAGAGGGCTCAGTGGGTTAAAGTGCTTGCTGCACAAGCCTAATGACCTGAACTTGATTCCCAGAAGCCACGTCAGCATGTGGAATGCAGTGGAGTGGAGCTCCAATCCTGGCTGTCCTAGGGGAAGAAAGGTCAAAGGCTGGCACCAGAGGGAAACTTAGCATATGGAGATAGCTTATTCACCGGTTATGAATGCAGATTTGATGCCAGGCGGTTCCGGTTGGACTCGGTCCTGTACATTTGCAGCTACTTATTGGTAGAGAAGGTTGTGTCAGAGCCTCACTCTGGCAGATGTGAGGTGAGAAGCTACAACCACTTGCCACTAGTCGTAGGTGGGAGTCAGAGCAGGAAGAGCAGGAGTTCAAGGGCGTCCTTGATTATATCTTGAACTTGAGGCTACATGAGACTCTCAATAGCAACAACAACAAATTCTTTAAACAAAACGAAAGAAAGAAAGAAAGGAAGGGAGGGAGGGAGGGAGGGGCTGGAGAGATTGCTCAGTGGTTAGGAGCACTGGCTGCTCATCCTGAGGACCTGAGGTCAATCTCAGCACCCACATGGCAGCTCACAACTGTCTGTAACTTAGTCCTAGGGATCCAGTGCCCTCTTCTGCATCCCGAAGGTGATGAATACATGTTGGTGCCAAGATACATGGAGGCAGACAACCAAACACAGTCATACACACACGTGCACACAATATTTTTAAAAGATTATGACATTCTTAAGGTAGCAGGTTTTTTAATCCTTTGACAAACACTGCCAAGTAGAACACGATCTTTGGGAGAACCAAAGTCGCTGCAGCTTTACACTGAGGGCCTGGCAGCTCAGCTCACATCCTGAAGCAGTCGGCACCAGCACACTTGGCAGCACCTCAGTTAGAGGAGGCATCTGTGTTGGCTCTGAGCACGCGTGGAGACCACCATGGAAGGCGGGGTAATCACTGATTTTCTGCCTCTCCCTTCCTCTCAGCTAAACTTCAGGCTGCTGTGGTACTGAACCCTGGCTACTCCTGCATCCCACCGGTTTTCCGACTCTGTCTAAACTGGAAAGGGGAGAAAACCAACAGCAACGATGACAATATTAGGGTAAGGCCCACGTGGGTGGCAGGAGAGCAGGGAGAGCCCTAGAGAGGTGATCAGTGGCCAAGCCTGCAGCTGCCAAGGCTGTGGGCAGTGTGTCACTCTCAGGACAGGACTTACCAGGATTTACAGAACGTGCTCACCACTTAATTTCCCTAAGGCCCATAGCTTTTCCCATGTAGCACTGTTAGCCCTGTTAACTGGCAAAGTGCCTGTGCACCACTCCAGCACCTGAATTGGGGGTGGTGAGGAAAAGACAGACACACAGACAGCCGCAATCCGGTGGTCTGACTCGACTGGAGAACCCTTAGCCCACCTCCAAGCCCAGTATGTTTATTATATAAGGTTGCATAGGGATGCAGGGCTATGGTACAGAGATGGATCATGGATGCAGGCTTAGCCAACCTCAACAGGAGCAGGCTGTAGGGAGCTGTCTCCAGGCTATAAACATCCAGAAAGAGCCGGGCAGTGGTGGCCCAGGCTATAAACATCCAGAAAGAGCCGGGCAATGGTGGCGCACGCCTTTAATCCCAGCACTTGGGAGGCAGAGGCAGGTAGATTTCTGAGTTTGAGGCCAGCCTGGTCTTCAGAGTGAGTTCCAGGACAGCCAGGGCTACACAGAGAAACCCTGTCTCGAAAAAACAAAAAAACAAAAACAAAAAAAAAATCCAGAAAGAGAAAGCTGTGGTGGACACTTTCTGTCCACACCAACATCTACATACAGATCATGTCGGGCAGGAGGAGGCTTTGCCGTGCTCATGTGGGTCTGAGGCTGGGGTCCTAGATAGGCCAGTTCATGTCAACCACACACATCCACTTGGGACTTCATGCACTCAGGGTTTCCTGCACTCTCTACAGTAAGGTGTGCTGGCACACACTTTTAATTGCAGCACTGGGGAGACAGAATAGACAGATCTTTAATTTCAAGGCCAGCTTGGTCTACATAGTAAGTTCCAGGCCAACCGTGGCTACCTAGTGAGACCCTGCCTCCAAAAAAACCAAAAGGTTTTCTTAAAATCTTGTCACCTAGAGCTTCTGTGAGATGGTAAATAAACTCAGAAGCATTATAGAAAACTCAAATTCAGTGAGGGTGCTGTAGCTACTGCTCAAGGTGAAGCCTCTTGGTGGCACTTTGCAGCCTGTGGCCACAGAGCATGTCTTCCTCTATGTGCCCCTGCTCCTTGCTGGAGGCATTTGGGGTGGGAAGGTGTGTGATAATCAGGAGGATCCCATTGTCTTGATGAGGCTGTGGCCCGGCTCTGTGTGTACAGCTCCTGTGCAGGCACCAGCTGTAGCTCTTGTACCATCAGCTCAGCCATGAGGTAAAAGCACAGCCAGTGTCCTCAGCCATACTGAGGAAGCAAATGCTGAGGTGCTTCCCACCCACACAGGCTATGGAGAGTGAAGTCAACGTGTGCTATAAGGAGCTATGTGGCCCTCGGCCCAGTCACCAGCTCTTGACCAACCAGCTGCAGAGGCTGTGTGTGTTGCTGGATGTCTACCTGGAGACTGAGAGCCATGATGACAGCGTAGAGGGCCCCAAGGAATTTCCCCAGGAGAAGATGTGCCTGCGGCTTTTTAGGTGAGTAGAGGGCTGGGCCCTTGTGACTTCTTATGAGGACATGAACAGAGATCTCAACCTTCTAGAAGACTAGGTCTCATTGGACAGGGCCTGGCACAGAGGGCATCTGTCTTTGTAGTATAAAATTCTGGTACCAGATTTCCTGGAAACACTTGTCTTCTCCTTCCTGAGACTTCCCTACAACTGCAGCCTGGCTCATCTGTTCTTGTCACCCCCCTGGAGCAAGCAACCAAGGAAACTGCACTGAGCCATGCTACAAAGCTTTGACTGAACTTTGTTTTTTTGTGGGGAACAGCAGGGCCTGTTTACTTTTAGTATCCAAGCGAGCACTTAAGGTAGTACATCCCCACTGGCCCTAGTGAGTTTGTTGGCATCTAAATCCCTTGGTGAGACTCCAAGACAGTGGGCCATCAGGCAGCATAGGGAACAAAACAAAAACCAGCTCGTCTAGAAGGCAGGCAGGTGAGCATGCTAAGGACCGAGCAGTCCATTCCAGCCAGCACTGAGCCCTGGTCCTAGGGCTGAAATGGGGGAGTGAGACCTTTTATAGAGCTCAGGCTGACTCAGATCATTTGTGTAAAGTTCCCAGATGATTCCTGCTCCATGTCCGGGGCTTGGAGTATGTTCTTGGCAACTTGCTATTTATAGTGCGTGAGCTTGCAGTACCTTAGACTAGTTTTCCATTTTTATGGATATTAGAGTTTCTTTCCTGCTCATCCCCTAATGTGTTGGTTTTGTTGTTGTTGTTGTTTTTTATTTCAAAACCCTAGAGATTACTTTTTAGTCTTCCTTCTGTTTTAGAAAAGGGGGTAAAGAAGAACTGTGTTTGGATTATCTTTATAATCTATCAGGCCTGGTATAATGACTGATGCCTATAATTTTAGCACTTGGAAGCTGGAGGCAAGAGGATTGCCATGAGTTCAAGGCTAGCCTTGGCTATAGAATAAACAAAAGCAAAAAAGTTCCTCACCTTGCTCTCTCTCAGTCTTATTCTTGTGAAGTCAGTTGTAATGTACAGGGAGGTGTCCTAGCATTGTCCCTCTTGTCTGGTACCTCTGCTGCCCTGGTTCATGGTGTTTAATAATAACCAGAAATGCCCCAAGTGTCTACAGGAAGCAGAGCTGACTGCCCAGTGCCAGCCTGAGTCTTGCTGTCTGCAGTGGGCTGTGTGAGCCTCAGCTCTTCTCAGCTCTCCTCCTACTCCAGCACATTTGCAGGATGGGAGCCCCACAGCCTGTGCTCCAGCACATTTGCAGGATGGGAGCCCCACATAGCCTGTGCTTGTTTTCTCTTGAATGCTTCCTGGAAGACTCATTTCCTCAAGTGTTGGGCTGTATCCATGCTGTGGCAGGACTTAACATCATAACTGGTGGGTGGGTTGCAAGGTTCTTGGCCTGGAGGCCAGCTGACTGCTGAGTGTGCAGGGTGCTGCTGTGAGCTGGTAGGCCCTAGCTGCAGCTTGGACTGAGACTTCGCCACTCTGCCTAGGTGTACCCCTCTGCTGTTTGGAGGCTTATAGTGCTGTGAATGATCTCAGCTCCAGTTTCTACCCATGAGACAAGGTGTCTCTGTATTTCATCCTCCAAGTAATACTCCATGTGTTAATGGAAAAATTAAACTGAGATGGAGAAGCATCAGCACAGTACAGGCTGGAAAAGAAGGTTTTAAAACCTTCAGCCTCTGGAAGAGAGTACGACTTGCCTTACCTTTCCTGTTCTCTGCTGCCCACTCACGCACGTCTTAGTTCCTTTTTTACTGTGATAAGAACACCATGACCAAAACCAGCTTGGGGATGAAGGGGTTAACCCCAGTTTAGGCAGGGCAGCAACTGAAGCAGAGGCCATGGAGGAGTGCTGCTACTGGCTTGTTCCCCATGGCTTGCTCACTCCTCTTGCTGCTTCCCATTTGACTCTGACGTGTGCTAAGTTGAGGAGAAACTATCCTATACACATACTCCAGAGACCAAGTTCCAGAGTGTCACCTGCTACTGCTTGTTGGAGCCCTTTTTGTAGATGTTTGTCTTTGTGGAGCTATGTACAACATGTCCCTCTGTAAAGTTTTTGCTTGAGGACACAGAGTATGCTAAAATCTTCACAGGAAGGAAGTTTGAACATAGATCTTGGCCTGCCTGGCCATGACTTGGCCTTCCTGGATCAAGCAGGCTTTGGTGTCAGCTCTCTGGTTGTGTTCCATTGCTTCCTGGCCATGCACTATTGTGCACAGTCTTGCTTTCTTTGTAATTATAGAAATTAAGTGTTTGTTGATAAAGTTATAAGCAATGATCTAAAACATGTTTGGGCACTGGGCACTGTCCCCAAAATGTCTGATTAAGGGATCCTCCAGGTTCACACGTTTGTAAGCACATAGAGACACTTTTATAAAGATGGTATCACTCCTTCACCAGTGTGCTCTGGTTTCTCACCGGGCCCTATGCCTGAAGTATGCAGCTCTGACTTCCCCCAATGAGAGCTACGAGGCATTCTCTTGTGAGTGAACTGTAATTTATTTTATCAGTCCAGAAGGCATGCTATTAACTACTCCCTTCTTGTTTCTCTAGGGGTCCAAGTAGGATGAAGCCGTTTAAATATAACCATCCTCAGGGATTCTTCAGCCACCGCTGACTCAAGTCCCCCTCTACTTGTCATCCCCCGAAGCCCCGCCCTGGCTCCTGGGTATCTGCTTTTTGCTTTGGCTACCTGTTGTTCTTGATATTTTCCAAAGACACCAGCTAATTAAAATGTCATCTGACCAAATGGCCTCTGTTTGTAGCTCTTTGGGCAGTCTGAAAGAGCAGGGGGAGCATGCAGCGTGAAGACTTTCTGGATACAGTTTTTAAGGGTGCCTAAGAAATGTAGGATGTAGCTGACTCATCCACATTCTTCCAACCAAAAGCATGGCCAGGCCTATCACAGCAATAACCCGGTCCCTGGTACCAACATCTGTATTAGTTAGGGGTTTACTGCTGTGAACAGACACCATGACCAAGATAATTCTTATAAGGACAACATTTAGTTGGGGCTGGCTTACAGGTTCAGAAGTCCAGTCCATTATCATCAAGGCAGGAACATAGCAACATCCAGGCAGGCATGGTACAGGCAGAGCTGAGAGTCCTACATCTTCATCTAAAGGCTGCTTCATCTAAAGGCAGAATATTGGCTTCCAGGCAGCTAGAGTGAGGGTCTTAAAGTCTACATCCACAGTAACATACCTACTCCAACAGCATCATACCTTCTAATAGTGCCACTCACAGGGCCAAACATATACAAATCATCACAGAAGGTAAGCCCATCAGGCTTAATTAGCACTTTTGGATAGGAGAGTGAGACCACATAACACTTAAGGGTCTTTGGAACAGTGACTTGATAAGTGTCTTTACTCCCAGGACTTCAGAGGTGGGGGTAGGCAGATCTCTGTGAGTTCCAGGCCAGCCAGAGCTTCACAATGAGACCCTGTTTCCATTAAAAAAAAAAAAAGATAAAATGTTGGAAAAATGTTTGCAAAACTATCTCTTCTGGGGTCCGGGAGTGAAGTTCAGTGCAGACCACTTGCCTTGTACACCTAAGGCCTTGGGGTGTAGTCCTCAGCACACAAAAAGAAGAGCCCTCCCTGTCCTGAGGGTGCTTGGACCCTTGTCTGGAAAAACTCTGCTTTCTGCCCCCAACCAATATTAAATTCTCAATTCAGCTTAAGTGAAAGACAAGGCTGAGAACATTGCTCAGTGTGGAGCCCAGGCAAGTGGTGGCATTCCTCAGCACTAAAAAGTAATGAGATACAAAGTGGAAATATTTCAGAATTATTGAGGGGCACTTCGAAGCATGCCTTTAATTCCAGCACTCACCAAAGGCAGGTGGATCTTTGTGAGTTCAAGGCCAGCATGGACTACATAGTGAGTTCTAGGATAGCCAGGGTTATGTAGAGAGACACTCTCAAAAACCAGAAAAGTACCAGGCAGTGGTGGTGCACACCTTTAATCCCAGCACTTGGGAGGCAGAGGCAGGCAGATTTCTGAGTTCAAGGCCAGCCTAGTCTGCAGAGTGAGTTCCAGGACAGCCAGGGCTACACAGAGAGACCCTGTCTCAAAAAACCAAAACAACAACAACAACAAAAAAGAGTTGTCTCAGCCATGGTGTCTCTTCACAGACTGACTAAGACATCTACTCTAAGTAGATGATCTGTGACAGCATTGGCCTCTCATATAGAAACTGCCTTTCCTGTCCTTTCAGCTGAGCATCTTAAAGATGAGGACTTGGGGGAGGATGGGGATACAAAGATGAGATGGCTCAGCAGTTAAGAGCGTGTACGGCTCTTATAGAGACCCCCAAATTGTTTCCCAGCATCCATGTCCGGTGGCTTACAACACCTTCAACACTTTCAACAGCTTCAGGGATTCAATGCATCTGGCCCCTTCATAGCCCCTGCGTTCATGCATATACCACCACTTACACACGCTTAACTTTAAAAAATGCTTGTTAAGAGATGCTGGGAGATGCCAATACCTGCCAAAGTAGAGTCCAGCGGGAGGAGAATGGTACCTTAGGGTAGCCTTAAATGTCTCTAATTTACCCCACACTGCCCCACACCTCTGACTCACTTTCTTCAGCCAGTAGCCCTCAAACTATACAGGAGTTACCTACCCATAAGCTGATCCCAAAAGCACTTTCCCAAGCCCTGTCTTCCAACTCAGCTGACCCAAGATGGGCCAAGGAAATATATTGTTAACAGTCTCCCCAAATGCATTTTGGGGAGCAAAATGCCCTTCTTTGAAGGCATTGAACTTTTTGTCCTTCTTATCCTTCATTTTCCTTGGTGACACAGAGCACAGGAGAGCCAGTTTTTTTTTTTTCTTTCTTTCTTTTTTTTTCCTCTTTTGTTTTTTTCGAGACAGGGTTTCTCTGTGTAGCCCTGGCTATGCTGGAACTCATTCTGTAGACCAGGCTGGCCTTGAACTCAGAAATCCACTTGCCTTTGCCTCCAAAGTGCTGGGATTAAAAGCGTGCGCCACCACCGCCCGGCGGAGCCAGGTTTTCTAAGCAGCTTCTTCTCTGCTGTCTTATGCAGCCTGAGCATCTAGGTGCTTTTTTTTCCCCCATACACACAGTAAAATCTTGTCTTTTTCCTGACCTAGTTGCCTGGAACTTTGTCCCTGCTGGCATCTTCTTGGTCTGGCTACTTTCAGGCCTGTGTTTCACTGCCTGTGCTGAATAAGATTAAAACAAGCTAAAAATAGTTCCTTTAATGGCCCCTGCATTGCAGACGCCACTTCTGGCCTTGGCTGGAAGGGGGCCAAACTGACTCAGCTCAAAAGCTCACCTCTAGAAAGAAGCAGGGACTGTTGCAATGCTGGGAGGGGCTCTGCTTGCTAGCTACAGCTTGTCCCCACCAGAAGAGGGTTGTTTTCTTTCAAAGAGCAAGCAGAACAAAGGAAGCTTTTGGCCTTATGGAGAAAGGTAGTAAATCAAATGAGAAACAAAAGACAGTCCAGACCAGTTGGGATGCTTAGTGGAGCCATCCATGCCTAGGGTTGGCACACAGGGGAAAGACCTCACAACTGTTTCTACTGGAGCTGTCCATAGTCTCTGTGAGCTGGGGCACACCCCAAGATGCAACCCCATGCCAGCACTTGCCCTGAACCTGAAAACCCCATTCATGTTTCTGGACTTTATTGCAGTGCTGGGGATCCAACACAGGGCAGCATGCTTGCTACCCAAGTAGCACTGAGATGCAGCCCTCAGCCTGTCTGTCTTAGGATTTTTATTGCTGTTATAAAACACTACAACCAAAAGCAAGTTATGGAGGAAAGGATCATTCAGCTTACACTTCCCCATCACTGTGCATCATCAAAGGAAATCAGAACAGCAAATCAAACGGCAGGAACCTAGAGGTAGGAGCTGATGCAGAAGCCATGGGTGCGTGCGTGAGCGTGTGCGTGTGCCTGTGAGTGTGTGTGTGTGTGTGTGTGTGTGTGTGTGTGTGTGTGTGTGTGTGTGTTTGGCTGCTTACTGGCTTCCTCCTCGTGGCTTGCTCAGCCTGCTTTTTATAGAACTCAGGACCACCAGCTCAGCAGTGACCATAGCCATAATGGCCTGAACATGCCCAGATCAATCACCAATTAAGAAAACATCTTGTAGGCTTTCCTATCTATAGCCCCCATCTTCTGGAAGCATTTTCTCAACTGAAGTTCCTTCCTCTAGCCCACGTCAAGTTGACACAAAAAGCTAGCAAGGGCACCATGCTTATCTTCTAAAAACCAACCTCTAGATCTTTGGTCTCTCTTCTTGCCATAGTTGAAGATGACCCTGAACTCCTGACCCTCCCTCTCCCCCTCCCCTTCCTAAATCCTGGGATTGTAGGTGTTTACCACCACACCTAGCTTCTCCCTTCCTTTTTTCACAGCTTGCACTTTGCTGTTTTTTCTACAATCTAAATGACCTGTGTTGTTTTAAGGGCATTGTCACTGAGCACACTGATGAAACAAACCTCTCTCCAGAGAAGGGTGCAATTGCCACGCTCCACAGGAACTCTGTCCCTGTCTGTGCCTTAAATGCTCAGCAGCCTCTGACCAGAGCAGACATTAAACCTTTTCTTTAGGTAAGGCCCTGAACCAATCATAATCTCACATTTCTGGCCTATTTAATTGTAGCAGCCACCAGGATGGATGGATTGATCCCCTTATTGGCATGGTTGAGGTGGGCTGAGAAGTCTCAATATGTAAGTCCTTCTGGCCTTGAACCAGACATTCTCCTGCCTTTGTCTGCTGGGACTATGGTACACTCTATCTAGCTCTGCTCCCTTCATTTTTTTTACAGTAGAGGAAACTGGCTCAGTATGCAATGACTGTCCATGTTCCTATGTCTCTGGAGCTGCTCCAGGTTAGAACTGAGAAGTCTGTCTGCATCTAAGGCTTACACAGTAGCTGTAGGCTAAAGCATATCCAGGCTAGCACTTTTTCTGGGCTGCCATCCATTTCAGCAATATTACTGTTCACGTCAGAGGAGCCTGCATTATATACAGACATATTATATATGACATATTATATATGTCAGAGTATTATTATACTCAAAGGAGCCTGGTCGTGAGAAGCTACATTTTAGTGTCCTAATGGCCTGCTGGATCCTTTTCCACCTATGAGCAGCTGCTTCAACCTGGACAGGTTGTTTGACTCATCCTTGGTATTGGGACGAACCCTCATTTCCAAATGGGGATTGCTGTGCACTAGTTGTGGAGATTAAAAGCCCATTCTTGGGGACCACCAAAATAGCTCAATGGGGTAAAGGGATCCTAGGAACCCATGTGAAGGTAGGAGGAGAGAACCAACTCCACAAAATGTCCTGTGACATCCTCATGCCTGTATACCCACTCACCCAGCATACTCACAATGATTAGGTGGCGCAGGAGCTGAAAGTGTTTCGTGTACAAATCCAGTGACTTAATTTTTTTTTTAATATTTTATTTATTTCATGTGTATGAGTACACTGTACCTGTACAGATGACTGTGAGCCATCATGTGTGTGGCTGCTGGGAATTGAACTCAGAACCTCTGCCGGCCCCGTTTGCTCCGGCCTGCTCGCTCTGGCATAATTCACAGTAGCTGAATTCAGACGCACCAGGAGAGGGCGTCAGATATCGTTACAGGTGGTTGTGAGCCACCATGTGGTTGCTGGGTTCCGAACTCAGGACCTTTGGAAGAGCAGTCAATGCTCTTACCCGCTGAGCCATCTCGCCAGCCCGTGACTTAAGTTTTAATCCCTAGGACTGACATAGTGGAAGGAGAGAATTGACTCCCATAGGTTGTTGTCAAACCTTCACACAAGCACTGCAACACACATGGGCCTACACATGTATACACACACACACACACACACACACACACACCATAATAAATAAACATATGTAACTGTGGTGGTTTGAATAGGTATGGCCCCCATAAACTCACATGTTTGAATGCTTAGCCCACAGGAAGTGGCACTATTAGAAGGTGTGGCCTGATTGAAGGACGTGTATCACTGTGGGGACGGGCTTTGATGTCTCCTATGCGTAAGCTGTGCCCAGTGTGGATTTGAGTCTCCTTCTGGCTGCCTTTGGTCAAGATGTAGAGCTCCCAGCACCTTCTCCAGCACCAAGTCTGTCTGCACACTGCCGTGCTTCCCACCATGATGATAATGGACTAAACTTCAGAAATGGTAACCCAGCCCCAATTAAATGTTTGCTCTTATAAGGGTTGCTTTGGTCACGGTTGTCTCTTAATAGCAATAAAAACCTAAGACAGTAACTTTGTGCTTGTTTGTTTGTTTGTTTGTTTGTTTGAGACAGGGTCCTACCCTGTAGTCCTGGATGGCTTGGAACTGGTCCATCCAGATACTGCAGGGCTTCACATCTTCAGACCCTTCACCTCACTTTATCTTAAAGTACACTGTCCCTGTCTTCAGACACACTGGAAGGAGGGCATCAGATCTCATTACGGATGGTTGTGAGCCACCATGTGGTTGCTGGGAATTGAACTCAGGACCTCTGGAAGAGCAGTCAGTGCTCTTAACCACTGAGCCATCTCTCCAGCCCTAACCTCACTGCTCTTGGAAAGTCCCTTGTACCATGGAGCAACAGCTACAGGCTCTGGAGATGAGGTCCTTCATATCTTTGGGGACCATAATTTAGTTCATTACATAGTCTGAGAGTAGGAAGTGCTGTTCCCAAATGGGGAAGATGTGATTCTCTACAAGGACTGGAAGCTACTGAGAAAAAAAGCCACCAAAGCCCCTAGAACAGCTCATGTGACAGCTTGTGTGCTAAGTTGTTACTGTTCTTAGGGGGTTCCCACATGCACTGAGCTGTACGTGTAGGTCAGGGGACAACTACAGGACTCTCACTCTCTACTTCTGCCATGTGGGTCCCAGGGACTGAACTCAGGTTGTCTAACTTGGCAGCAGGTGCCTTTACTTGCAGAGCCATACATAATATTGATGGCCATGGGCTAGAGAGATGGCTCAGCAGTTAAGAGCACTAAGTGCTCTTCCAGAGGTCCTGAGTTCAATTCCCAGCAACTACATGGTGGCTCACAACCATCTGTAATGGGGTCTGATGCACCCTTTTGGTTTGTGTCTGAAGACAGCTACAGTGTACTCATATAAATAAAAATAAATCTTAAAAAAAAATAAAGCAGACAATCAAGAGGACAAAGTATATTTAAAAAAAAAAAATATTGAAGGGCTGGATGGCTTGGAACTGGTCCACCCAGTTAAAATGGCTCAGTGGGTAAGAGCACTGACTTCTCTTCCACAGGTCCTGAGTTCAATTCCCAGCAACCACATGGTGGCTCACAACCATCTGTAATGGGGATCCGATGCCCTCTTCTGGTATGTCTGCAGACAGCAACAGTGTAACCACATACTTGAAATTAATTAATTAATTAAAAAAATATTAAAGGCCACACCTAAGAGGTTTTATGAATTTAGTTCATATATTTGTGTCTGACCCAATAAGAATTTTTATATGATGTGAGGTAGGGATCCAACTTCTTTTTCTATATATGAATATCCAATTGTCCCAGAAACCAGAGAAAATATACTATAATATACCATAATATTACATAATATACTATTCTCTTCCCTACAGAAGAGAATCATCTTGGCAGTCTTGCCAAAACTCAGTCGATCTCCCTGGTATGGTGGTGCATGCTTGTAATTCTAGACTCAAGGGGCGGAAGCAGGAGGATTGCTGAGAGTTCAGGGTCAGCCTGGGCTATGTTAACAAGTACTAAGAAAGCCAGGGATCATAGTAAGACCCTGACAAAGTTAAAGCAGACAAATGAATTGAGTAGCAGTGTTAAGGGTTTCTCTCTGGACTTTGGGCTCCATTGGTGTGTCCGTCTGTATGTTTTTGTTATTGTGACTGTGTGGCATGTTTTCAGAAGACTGAGAACTATGAGTGGTCCAGCTTTGTTCTTTTCCATTATTTGGTAATTTGGGATTCTATGCAGTCTTATGTCAGTTTGCGAATCAGTTCCCCCACTTATGAAAAAGTAAAAATGTTTAGCAATGAAATTTTATAATATGAATACACTGTTGCTGTCTTCAGACACACTAGAAGAGGGCATCAGATCTCATTACAGATGGTTGTGAGCCACCATGTGGTTACTGGGAATTGAACTCAGGACCTCTGGAAGAACAGTCAGTGCTCTTAACCACTGAGCCATCTCTCCAGCCCCAGCAATAAAATTTTAATTACTATTGTTGAATTTGTGTGTGTGTGTTTGTATGTGTGTAAGTAGGAGAACAACTTTTTTTAATTTAAAAAATGTTTTTCAGGTTGGTGAGATGGTTCAGTGGGTAAGAGCACTGACTGTTCTTCTGAAGGTCATGAGTTCAAATCCCAGCAACCACATGGTGGCTCACAACCACCAGTAATGAAATCTGACGCCCTCTTCTGGTGTGTCTGAAGACAGCTACAGTATAGTCATTTATAAAAATAAATAAAAATTTTTTTGTTTTGTTTTGTTTTGTTTTTTCGAGACAGGGTTTCTCTGTGTAGCTCTGGCTGTCCTGGAACTCATTCTATAGACCAGACTGGCCTCGAACTCTGAAATCCGCCTGCCTCTGCCTCCCAAGTGCTGGGATTAAAGGTGTGCACCACCACTGCCCAATAAATTTTTTAAAAAATGTTTTTCATTAATTAATTTATTTATTCACTTTACATCCTGATTGCCTGCTCCACATCCCCCCCTTTCTTTTTTTTAACAGATCTTGCCTCGAGTTTATTTGTAAAAACCGCACAGGACACTGGTCATCTGCAAACAGTGTGTGGGTATGTGTGTCACAGCAGTCCATCTGTCTTCACACTGGCAGGAGCCTTGTCTATGGGGCCTTCATAGGGGACTGGGCAACTTTGGGAGCCTGGGCTGGAGCTGCAGCCTCGGCCTTAGCTGGAGCTGTGGCCTCTGCCTTGGTTTGAACCTTGGGCAGAGCCTACGCCCCTTGGCCACATAGTTTCGAATCCGCTTTCCAAGCGTGGGGTGATCGATGAACGCCAGGTGGCTGAGTTTGTGGCTGGGGCCCTTTGGCATCTTGGGCTTGATGGCCTGAGGCTTCACCAGGGCCTTGATGGCCTCTTTGTATGCACTCACTGCCTTTGCATTGTTGGCTTGCATCTTCTTCAGGCCTTTCTTGTTGTGCTTCTTGGCAAAGTGCATGTTCCTCAGGAACTTGGGGTCAACCCCCTTTAGAGATTCGTATCTTTGTGTGGACTGGGTCACTTGAGTCACCAGGCTTGGCTGTGAGTGCCTTCACCCACTAAGCCATCTCACTGGCCTGGGCATGAGAATTTTGAAAGGGATTATAGTGACTTGGTAAACTGCCTTTGGCAGTATTGCCATCTAAACAGAACGAAGAGCAGGGTGCAGTGGTGCACACTGAAATCCCAGCACTTGGGGAATGGAAGCCAGGAAGCAGAAGTCATTTTTGTAAATGTAGTGCGAGGAAACTTAACAAGGTTAAGTATTGCAACCCACAAATACAAGGTGTCCTTCAATTTATATGGATTTTCTTTTTTGAGAATGACATTCACTGTGTAGACCAGACACATTGATCTGCCTGCCTTTGCAAGTGGATCTTTTAATGCTATTATAAATTATTTTTTTAGCTTCTCTATTCAGCCAGATGTGATGGCATACCCCCTTAACCTCAGCACTCAGGAGGTCGAGGCATTAGATCTCTTTGAGATCAAGGCCAACCCGGTTTTCATAGCAAGTTCCAGGCCAGCTTGGGTTACTGGTGAGACTCTCTCTAAAAAAACAAAAAAGAAGCAAAACTATATGTCTGTCCAGATTGTTTATTGCTAATGTCCTGTGTGTTCAATGTGCCATGTTCATTACTAGTAGTAAACAGACAAAATAGACTCAATTATTCTTCTAATTTTTTTCAGACAGGCTCTCACTTTTTCTAGGATGCCTGTTTCTGACTTTTTTGTCTGTCTGTCTGTTTGTTTGTTGTTTTTTTCGAGACAGAGTTTCTCTGTGTAGCCCTGGCTGTCCTGGAACTCACTCTGTAGACCAGACTGGCCTCGAACTCAGAAATCTGCCTGCCTCTGCCTCCTAAGTGCTAGGATTAAAGGCATGCACTACCACTGCCCAGCTGTCTCTGACTTTTATTTTTAATTATTTACTCATTTTATTTTGTGTGTGAATGTTCTATCTGCATGTATGTCTGTGCACATGTCTGGCTAGTGCCTCGGAGGCCAGAAGAGGGCATCAGATTACCTGGGACTGTAGCTATATAAATAGAGACAGTTAAAAGTCCCCATGTGGGTGCTGGGAATTAAACCTGAGCTCTCTGTAAGAGCAACAAGTACTCCTAACCACTGAGCCATCTCTCCAACCCATCCTGCTTGTTTGTAGTGCTAGGATGACCTTGACCTTCTAATACTCTGAGCTCCACCTCTTGAGTGCTGGGATTACAGGTGTATGTCACACACCAGCTTACATATGTGTTTATTCTGTGTTGATCTGTACTCTAAAGCTTTGTTGAAAATGAATTTTATTAACTCTAGCATTTTTTTTTCTTCTACAGTCAAATCCTAGCTCTTTCCCTTACCACAATCTTCTGAAAATATCCCTTATATTCTAAGAGACTGAACCTCACAAATTAATAATACACTATTGAGGCCACTTAAACCTGCTCTTGGTTAATCTGGACTTGTTTCTGGTTAAATGGCTCTAAGAGGAAGTGCTTTTATTTCCTTCTTTAGTACAACATGGATGCATTATTAGTGACTCGGAGTTAATCACTAATTAATTCATTTAATCTCTAAACCAGCCAATCAGCTTTGGGCTCCCACTCTGCTGCTTCCTCATCCTTTACCCACCCTGAAAAATAGAACTAAGGAGAGAGCTTGGTTGGTCGAGAGCACAGGCCCTGGGTCTGATCCTTGGGACTACATAAGCCAGGGTTGGCGGCACACACCTGTAACCCCAGCCCTTGGGAAGTTAAGGAAGAAAAGACAGAAGCTGTGGCATTCTCTACAATGATACAACGTTAGAAGCTAGCCTGGACTACACAAGGCCCTGTCTCAAAAGAAAGATGCCCACGTAGACTACAGATTGCATACTACATTTATATAACATGGCTATCTCTTAACATGCTGTTGCCATCATTATAAGACATTTGGAGTATTCAGATGACTGTAACATTTCTAGGCATGACAGGTGGGAAGAGCCAGGTGTGGTTCATGCCTATAATAAGTAAAGACTAGGGTTTTTTGTTTTTTTTGTTTGTTTTGTTTTGTTTTGTTTTGCCTTCCAGATCCTCACTGTATGTTCAGATGTGGCTATGTGCTAGGGCGTATGGACGTCTGATCTCCCCAGGACAGACAGCTCAGGTTTTCAGTCATGGACCACATTGATGACTTAAGTGATTATTTTCCAGGGGCCGAGGTGCAAGCCTATAGTCCAGCCCTCAGGAGTTGGAAGCAGGGCGAGCAGGAAGAACTGGAGTTCAATGTCATCTAGGAACAAATCAAGTTAGAGGTAATCTCGTGTTTGTGTTTGACACGAGACTGTGTCAAACACACAAATCTTTACTTAAAGGTGACCACTCTAACCTGTCTTGGCATTCCTTGAATAATTCAGTCTTTGTGACAGATGGAGATGGGGTGCCTATCTGAAGTGTTAACCATGAACAGAATTTTGAGGTACAGAGAGAGGAGCATTTGCTCACTCCCTGAGGTGTCACCATTCTGTCATTGTCACTATCATACAATTTTTTTTTTGAGATAGGCTCTCTGTATAGCCCTGACTGTCCTGGAACTTCTCTATAGACCAGGCTGGCCTCAAACTCAGAGATTCACATGCCTCTGCCTTCTGAGTTCTGGGATTAAAGGTATACACCACCACTGCTCAGCCAAAACTCGCCTTTCAGTCACTGCATTATCCAGAACTCTCCTGGTTGTAACTTAAAGAGTTTGGTAAAGAAGGGGATGTATCACTTTAAGGAATGGCCAAAAGCGGTGTGTCGGATCATCAGGAAGTCCACCATAGCTCTCTAGGTATCTTGTTCCTGTTCATCTCACTGTGTCTCAGACTGTCTAACTATGGGTCTGGAAACATAGCTGCCCACGGCTCCTGACTCAAATCTCCCTACCAGCCACTCTGGTCCCAAGTTTAAAATCCCGAAAAGAGCATCCTTGGCTCAAGTGGCCATTCTGGGGCCAATCCTCTGACTGACCAGAAGTAGGAATATTAGACAGGATAGCTGAGAGCCATCCATGGGGGTGGGGGGAGCAGAGAGGCAATTCCTGGGAGAAGTGTTGAGCACACAGAATAACGGGCCGTGGCAGTCCCACCATACAAGGCCTTAACAGTCAGGGTGCCATGGAAACCTGTTAGAGGACCATATAGCTTTCAAAACTACCTCCAGAGATAGGCATAGTGGTGCATGCATGTAACTCCAGATACTTAGGTGGCAGAGACAGGACTATGAGTTCAAAGCCACCCTGTGTATTTAAGCAAGACACGCTCTCAAAAACACAAAGAGGGGTGGCAGTGGGGTGCATACTGAAGAAAAAAAGAACTTATGCCCAGAAAAGCACATTAAATGTAAGTTAGGTGACTGTTGTGAAGTTGTCACTGTCTTCACAACAGATGAATTATCTACATGTGCCCCCATATGCATAGATACTTCTCATCTAACATGAGGAGTTCATGGACCATTCGACATCCTCCCAGGGCTCACTGTCCCCAGGATCTCAGCATCAAGATTGTAATGTCAACGGTGTGCAATCAGGTGTCTGTGGGGTTTTTTTTTCCTTTCTTAATTTTATTTATTTAATGTATGAGTGTTCTGCTGCACATATATCTACCGGCCAGAAGAGGACATCAGATTCCCTTATAGGTGGTTGTGAGCCACCACGTGTTTGCTGGGAATTGAACTCAGGACCTCTGGAAGAGCAGCCAGTGCTCTTAACCACTGAGCCATCTCTCCAGCCCCATCTGTGGGTTTAGAAGGCTCCCGGGTGATGCTGATAAAGAAGATCCATACAGCATACTGAGGAATGATGCCCTAGGCCACCAGCACAGACTTCCTGTTCCTGCTTCTAGCCTTCCCAGAGGAAGAGAACAAATAAGAACAGCCACAATTTTATTTCAGAAGCACTTGGTTTTATTGCATGGAAGCAATTGAAAGTGGACTTCAGTGGAGAGTACACCCTGGCATGGTTCAGTGGCCAGCGCCCTGCCTGACCTGCTGCAGCTCTTCCAGGAGCGTGTACTGGGCAAGGGCCTGACCACTCCTTTGGAAAACAAGAAGGCATTCAGGAATAGGTTACAACATTTCAAGCATAATGCATTTCTAACGGCTCATTCATTATTGCGGTCATCTGTCGGTTGGACATACAGGAGATTAATGCACTTACTCGGAAAGGAGGGGGCAGTTTTTAGTCACGTGTTTTACGCGTAGCGTTCAGCATACATCACATTCGGCTACAATAAGCTGTCGTAACTGTCCATCACCTGGGGAGGGCTTTCGGCATTGGGGGGTAGGGCTCAGGGTTATCCTCCCTTGCTAACTTAATCCTAATAGAGATTCCTGTTTGGTGAGGGCAGGACCACCATCGAAGCGGTGTTTCTTCTTACAGAGGGAAAGGGAGAAATAAAATTTATTCTGCCGACCCTTGAGTACTGGGACCGCCCTGAGTTTCTTTGGCTATTCTGGGTGTTCTGTTCCTCTTGTCCTCTCTTACTTCTCTCCTTTGGCGGCCTTGTCCTCCGTGGTCTTCTCTGGGGGCTGGCTATCTTTTTGGTCTGTGCTAGAGGATTTCTCAGCCTTTTCCGTCTTGGGTTTGCTAGGCTCTTTGGAAAGGCCCTTGTCATCCTCCTTGGCCTTGGCCTCCACTTTGGGTTTCTCCTCGGGCTTCTTGGACTCTGTGCTCTTCTCCTCCTTGGTGTCTTTCTTCTCTGGTGCCGCTGGCATCTCCTCTTTCTTTGGCTTTTCCTTCTCTGCGGGTTTGCTAGGTTCTTTGGCCTTGGTGTCTTCTGCCTCCATCTTAGTTGTCTCTGTCTTCTCTTTGGGTTTAGCTTCTTCCTTCACACCTGTCTTGGCAGGAGTCTCATCCTCTAGGGCCACTGCTTTCTTCTTTTCTCCAGCCTCTTCTTTCTTGGCTTCCGCCGCAGAGTCCTTGGGCTTTTCTGTGGGAGTCTCCTTCTTCTCCTCCACCTGGGGCTTTGGGGCCTCCTTGGGAGCTTCGTCTTTCTTACTCTCTTTCGCCTCTGTTTTTGGTGTAGCTGGTGTCTTCTCTTCCTCTGCCTTCTTTGGGGATTCTTTGGCTTTTACCTCCTCCTTCACAGGGGACTTCACCTCTTCCTTCTTGGGAGCCACCTTTTCAGCAGTCTTGGCCTCTTCCTTCTCAGGGGACTTGGCCTCCTCCTTGGCAGGACTTTTGACCTGCTCAGGGGGTCTGATGTCTGCAGGGTGTTTTGCTTCCTCCTTTACTGGAGTCTTAGCTTCTGGAGACTTCACATCTAGAGTCTTGGCCTTCTCAGGAGACTTTGCTTCCTCCTTCATGGGGCTCTTGGCCTTCTCAGGGGATTTCACCTCAGCTGGAGGCTTGATCTCTTCCTTCACAGGGGACTTGGCCTTCTCAGGAGACTTGGCCTCAGCTGGGGATTTTGCTCCTTCCTTCATGGGGCTCTTGGCCTTCTCTGGAGATTTTACCTCAACTGGTGACTTGGCCTCAGCTGGTGACTTGGCCTCAGCTGGTGACTTGGCCTCAGCTGGTGACTTGGCCTCAGCTGGTGACTTGGCCTCAGCTGGGGACTTCACTGCAGCTGGAGATTTGACCTCAGCTGGTGACTTGGCCTCAGCTGGAGATTTGGCCTCAGCTGGGGACTTCACTGCAGCTGGTGACTTGGCCTCAGCTGGGGACTTCACGGCAGCTGGTGACTTGGCCTCAGCTGGTGACTTGGCCTCAGCTGGAGATTTGGCCTCAGTTGGGGACTTCACTGCAGCTGGTGACTTGGCCTCAGCTGGTGACTTGGCCTCAGCTGGGGACTTCACTGCAGCTGGTGACTTGGCCTCAGCTGGAGATTTGGCCTCAGCTGGGGACTTGGCCTCAGCTGGTGACTTGGCCTCAGCTGGGGACTTCACTGCAGCTGGTGACTTGGCCTCAGCTGGTGACTTGGCTTCAGCTGGAGATTTGGCCTCAGCTGGAGATTTGGCCTCAGCTGGGGACTTCACTGCAGCTGGAGATTTGGCCTCACCTGGAGATTTGGCCTCAGCTGGGGATTTGGGCTCAACTGGTGACTTTGCCTCAGCTGGAGACTTGGCCTCAGCTGGTGACTTGGCCTCAGCTGGTGACTTGGCCTCACCTGGAGATTTGGCCTCAGTTGGAGATTTGGCCTCAGCTGGTGACTCGGCCTCTTCTTTCACAGGAGACTTGGTCTCTTTTTCTGGAGATGCAGCCTCTTCTGCAGGGGGAGCTGCTGCTTCTTCTTCTTCTTCTCCCTCTTCTGCCTCTTTTCCTTCCTCGCCTTGGGCCTCTTTGTCCTCCTCTTCTGTTACTTCTTCTGTCACCTGGATCTCTTCTGTTTGTTCCTCTACAATTACAGTTTCCTTTTCAGATTTTTCTACTACTTTTATTTTCTCTTCGCTTTTGACTTTTATGTGAGTGGATGTGGAGGGAATTTTTGGGAGTCCCTCAGTAAGAGAGAAAGGACTCGGACCAAAGCCAATCCGACACTCTTCGCCTTCCAGGAGCTTTCTGCGGAATGAATAATGGGATACACCGTTAACTCAGAGCTGGACTCTTGGCTGGCTTTCTGAAGCCCCAGTGCATTCAGGAACAGTATAGTTTGAATGAATGAAGGTGAATGAAGGTATGAATCAATGGCAGAAATTCCACCTTTTTCCCCTTGCTTCCTTCTCTTCTCTACTGCTCTGTCCTTTTCCAGGTTTTTCATTCATTACTAGTAAACATTTTGAACTTATTTTTTTATGGGGCTAGGGATAGAGTCATGCTAGCACACACTCTGCCCTGAGTCACACAGCCTTGGCAGGAAGCACGTTAAGAATGGAGACAGCTACTTCACAAAGTGTTCCGGTAAAGCTTACAAAGCCTGACCCGCATGGGGGATGCACTGCTGCTTATGGAAGGAAACTTCTCCCTAAAGAATGGTCCGACACAGGAAACCCCATAAGGAAACTTCTCCC
>NW_022196905.1:25266092-25278300 GCF_008632895.1 Mastomys coucha | reverse complement strand
GACACAGGAAACCCCATAAGGAAACTTCTCCCTAAAGAATGGTCCGACACAGGAAACCCCTATGTTGACAAAACTTACACCTCGTGTTTGTCAACTAACACCTAATTCAAGATAGGCATGGTGGCACATGCCTTTAATCCCAGCATTTGGGAGGCAGAAACAAGTGGACCTCTGTAAGTTAGAGGCTAGCCTGGTCTACAGAGCTACAGTTCCAAGACAGCCAGGGCTACACAGAGAAACCCCATTTCAAACAATCTCATCCCCCCAAATAGAAAACTTCAAGAGAAAGTTGGAGGTCTAGGGTTATAGCTCAGTGGCATATTGTTGGTCCAGTATGTATGAGTCTCTGTGTTTGGGACAGAGAGAGAGAGAGAGAGAGAGAGAGAGAGAGAGAGAGAGAGAGAGAGAGAGAGAGAGAGAGAATGACTCCTGAATGTTGTTTATAACCTCTACATGTGCACTGTACACACAACCCTGCACATACACAGTAACATAAAAAACAAGCCCCTCCCAGGACTGAGGGGAACAAGGAAGCCCACATGTACACATTTAGGCTGAGAGGTTTCCTAATTGCCGTTTAGAGCATCCTGTCTCCTTCTGTAGCCATTCTTTGGGATTTCTCCTCTCACTTAGCTACTCACTAGATGGTGGCCTTATCCAAGCTGCTCAGACTCTTAAGGCCTTCATTTCCTCATTGGTAAAAGTCTGACCACCAGAGTCCTTACCTCAGAGGGCTGTTTCTGTGAGAGAATGAATAATATTAAGGGGTTGGTGGGGATGGGGTGGCTGCTTAGCGGAAGCATAGGGGCTTTAGACCAGTGGTTTCCAAATTTAACAGCTTACAAATTACTTGTTAAACTACAGGTCTTATCTACAGCCTGGGGCAGGGCTTGTCTGTCTTTCTACCTCTAGGATCACTCTGAACCTTAGCTACTGTACCACACTGCATAGCAAGATTAGAGCAGACCCAGGAGGTGGACAGGCAAGGGCCACCAACCACAAGAGGCCTTTGGGATGTCAGCCCTGCTAGACTGTGATGTCTCATCTTTGAGGACTGGTCTTCTCATGACTACCATTCAGTGAGCACCAGCAGAACCTTTGTCAGAGCCTGGATTACTGTGAAAACAGGACTGGCTGAGCTCCCATCAACCCATGGTTTGGATGTTGTTTTTGTTGTTTCCGTGTATTTTTGCAAAGAATGAAGGCCTAGCAAGCTAAGAAATTCCAGAAGGTGAGGCTGTGATGGTACCTGACTATCCAAGCACCACCTCTTTCCCTCCAAAGCAAGTCTCTGACTAGCTGACTTAGAGGTAGAGAAGGGTCTTTAAGCTGGAGTCACCGTCAGAAAGATAACAGGGTATTCCTGAGCCAATGAAGTAGCTCGGTGGGTAAACACACTGACCATCAAGCCCAGGGACTTGGTAAGTTTGATTTCCAGGAACCACATGGTGGAACTAGAAAGTCAATCCCCAACTGGATGTCCTCTGACCTCCATATGTGTGTGCATGCAGGTGCACGCATGCACACACGCACACACAAATAAAATGCAGTTAAAAGAAAGTAAGTTGGGCTGGAGAGATGGCTCAGAGGTTAAGAACAGTGGCTGCTCTTCCAGAGGACCTGAGTTCAATTCCCAGCACCCACATGGTGGCTCACTATCATCTATAAATGTAATCTGATGCCCTCTTCTGGCTTACAAGTGTACATGAAGATAGAACACTCATATACACTAAATAAATAAGTAAATCTTTTTTTAAAAGAGAAAGAAAGAGAAATAAAGAAAGAGAAAGAAAGAAAGTTAGCTTCAGCTTCAAGATTTCTGCCTCTCGAGAACTAGAGCAGTTGTCGGGGGCTGGGGCAGGGGATGATGAGGGTCCCATGAGGAGTATGCAGCTTGAATTTGGGGTGGAGGGAGATGAGTGTTTGTATGCAAATATATGCAAATATATCCAACACTACTGTCATGTTCCTTTAAACCTGTTAAATGGCCAGTTTTAGATACAGACTTTAAAATGCTTTTTTCTTATTATGCTCATGTATGGGTGTCACAATGGCTGAGAGAGGTTATGGACAACTTTCAGGAATCAAAGTTCTCTCTCTGCAGGAGATTCTGGTAATCAAACTTGGGCTCTCAGGCTTCTATACCAAGTGCCTTTGCCTACTGAACCATCTTGCTGATCACACATCATTAAAATATATTGTACTATAATTAGGACTGGAGAGACAGCTGAGCTTTTAAGAGTTAAGGCTCACAACTGACATACTTTGGGCTGGTAAGATGGCCAGGTGGGTAGAGAGGCTTGCTGCACTGGCATCAATGCCTGAATTCCACCCTTGGAGCTCACTGGTCCATGTGTGAGACACACACACACATATACACACAATAAAAATTAAACAGAAATACTTTTGTCTTTAGCTAGGTTGTGGTGACACACACCTTTAATCCCAGCACTTGGGAAGCAGAGGTATATGGGTCTCTACAATCTAGAGACCAGCCTGGGCTACATTGTGAGTTCAAGGCCTGAGAGGGCTACCAAGTAAGATCTGTTTTAAAAAAAAACAAAACAAAATAAAAGCCGAAAAAAAATTTTGTCTCTAAGATGTAGGCAGCTACCCTAACACAACCTGAAACTGAAGGCTTAGTAGTTTATGGGAGCTCAGGGCCCAACACTGCCTCCAGGCTCCTGGGCCATCTTACCTGTAAGCCGCAATCTCAATATCCAGAGCCATCTTAACATTGAGCAGGTCCTGGTATTCTCGGAGCTGCGCAGCCATCTCCCACTTGGTGTTTCGCAGCTCACTGTCCAGCTGCTGAATAGCATCCTGGGGAAGACAGATCAGGAAAGGTCATCTTGCCATCCCTGGCAAGGTAAGCTGGTGCTACCCTGCTCAGCCACCTGGCTGGGGACAAAGCCCCACCCCGCCAAAAACATAAAGTCATGGAAAAGTCTGGAGCAAACGTCTCAGCCCGAGGAACGTTCTGGAATGGAATACAACAGACACTGGCTCCGTCAGAATGATGGGTGAACTTTTACAGATGTCTTAGATAATGTTCCCTGAGGGGTTGAGATGTAGCAGAGTGGTACACTCTACAGGGCTCCCTGGGGCGGAGCAGTGTTAGCTACTTTGTTTTCTGTTCTTTCCAAAAGTGCCTGCCAGTGTCAACCCTTGGCAAGTATCTGCTATTTGATTCCCTGGCAAGCCAGAGGATATCCAGAGGCACACTGAATACAGATGAAACTTCTTTTCCCGGGAACACTGCTCAAAGCAGTGGTTCTCGACCTGTTCTCCCAGGGTTTTAGCAAACCTCTTTCTCCAAAAACCAGTTATGTTGATCCACAACTAGTAAAACTGCGGTTGTTAAGTAGTAATGAAAATGATTTTATGGGCTGGAGAGATGGCTCAGTGGTTAAGAGCGCTGACTGCTCTACTGAAGGTCACAAATCCCAGCAACCACAGGGTGGCTCACAGACATTCCTAATGAGATCTGATGCCCTCTTCTGGGATATCTGAAGACAGCTATGGTGTACTTTAAATAAATAAATAAATAAATAAATAAATAAATAAATCTTTTTAAAAAAGAAAAGAAAATGATTGTATGGCTGGGGCTCCCCACAGCAGAGGGACCTGTATGAAAGGGTGGCAGTGCCAGGAGGGCTGAGAAGCACTGCCTTAGAGTAAACCATCACAAGGACCCTTTACTTACTCTAGTGTTTCCCTAGTTGCCAGTGTCTCTATAGTTACCACATTTACTTGTTTATCAGGTTCTAGGAAAGTGACACTTTTCTCCCCAGACTGTTTTTGACTGAAGAAATCTTCCAAAGCTGTGCCCAGACCAAGGCCACAGGCGCTGGTGCCTAGGATGCCTACTCTAACCAAGAGTATGCTGAGCATTTATACTTAAGTAGTAAATTCTTTATTAGGTGCTAGGACGGAGCCCAGGACCTCATACACTCGACCACTGAGCTATGTCCTTTAGTTCAGGTAGGCAGATAACTCTCTAGGTCACACAACAAAAAGATGTGATGTCCGACTCAGAGACCAGGGTCTTGCTCTAAGAAAGGAAGTGAGTCACGTTCCCCTCTGCTCACCTGGTAGGAGGCAATGTCTGCCTGATGACGATCCTCTAGCTCAGAGCGCTGCCTCTCCAGTGACTCCTTGGTGCTCTTCAGCGCCTCCAACTCTGTGGTCCTGGCCTGCAGCTGCCGTCGGTATTCCGTTATCTCCTCTTGGGCTGATCGCATAGCATCTGTGTTCACTCTGGCTGCCTCTGAGAGTCGGTCCAACCTCACTAAGTAGAAAGGAATCAGGACACAGGGTAGGGTTATTAGCAACATATGAACTTGGGTTGCAATCTGAAAAGTGGCATGCTTGGGTACTGGGATGCTTAATCCACCCTTTCCTTTGGTAGTCAAGCAATTATGGCCCAAAGCCACCCCGCTAGTGAGTGGCAGGATTCAAATTTAGTCTATCTGGCTTCAAAAAGCAGACTGTGTCCCCCTGGACTTGATCCATAAACCACTCAGGAGATAAGAAGCCCCCATTCGTGGTTCCAGTGCCTGGCAGAGCTCCTTAACAAAGGGTTGGCACGCTGCACTGAGGGGTTCAGATGGAAAACTAGCATGAGGCTTAACGTTGAGCCGGGGTGTGCAAGCTTGTGAAAGAAGTTATTTCACCTATGACTTCTCCAGGTATGAACACGGTGGAAGCAATCAGTTACAATGTAGCCATGGTAACTTCACTGCAGATTTCTGCAGAGTCCAAGGTCATAGGAGAGCACAAGGCTTGTGTACCAGCCTCTGTCCCTCCCTCCCTCTTCTCACCCCCTTAACACAGCAGCTCCAGAGCCAATGGAGCCTCTGCCACCAACTGGCACCTGGTTCTCAGATCTTGTCCAGGCCAGTGGAAATCAGAATTTGGTCTTAATCTCCAGAAAGTGAACATCCTATATCTAAGAGCTGGAGTCCTGATGGAAAGAAAGAGGCCAGCTGGTGGGAACACATATCCTGGCACGCTCTGCTTGGGTGAAGGGCAAACCTAAAAGAAGAGAAGAGGTCCCCTCTGGGAGGAGCCTTGCTGCAGAGATGGGGGAAGGGCACTGCCACCGCAAAGGCGTGGAACATGAAAAGGGAAATTCCAGGCATACAAATCCAGCACTCCTGGCTTTCCCTGCTGTTAGCAAAGACTTAAAAAACCATTCAAGTGAGGGTTCTTAGCTATTATGGATCACAGACACCTTTGGAAAGCGCCGACGCTCTGCACTGGCCTCTAGAACAATCCATGGAACGATTCTGCAGCTGACACTAAGAAGCCCAGTTACTTACTCTATGCCCCAATCCCAAAAGAAATGAGAACGAGAAAAGGCCAGTGTTGGTCAAGGTCACCCTGCAGCTACTGGGCAGGGTTTCAGGGCAACTGCAATCTAGCTGACTCAGAACCCCTGTAAATTTTGGGAAAGAGGAAGGGGATTTTAAATAACACAGAGGCTTCCTCAGCCATTTGCAGTCATGAAGTCCACATGGTGGTTCCATACTGGCTAGAAAGGGCGTGAAAATGAATGGCTTTTTTTTTTTAGACAACAGATTAATAAAACTCGAGAAGCTATGCACTGGGTTAAGTACTGGGGCGAAGCCTGGTAGGTGTCAGCAGAATACCCCTGTTTCATCCACTGCGCAGGGTGAAAGAAAGGGTGAGCAAAGTTGGCACGGCAAGCAGCCGCTGGTTACCCTGAGTCTAGAAGGGGCTTGCTCCATTTCATATGGGAGACCGGTCTGAATCTGGGGTCTGTCTAACAGTGTGTGGAGCACAAGGGTTGGCCCTGGTGTTTAAGTACAGACATAAATAATGTGGAGGGTGGCATCTAAAGGAAAATCCAGAGTTGGGGCGTCCCAAGGGAGGGTCTGAGTAAAACCGCTATTTTGTGAGGTGACATGCACTTCGCAGAGGGTCCAGCTACTTCTGAGAGGAGTCCTCTACTGTCCTCGTTAGTGAACCCACCCGCTGCTCACTGCCCCGCCAGAAGGGGGCGACCCCCTCCCACCCCGCGGTCCCGCGCACCTCGGAACCACTCCTCGGACTGCAGCGTGCTCTGCACCGCGTGGCCTTCGAGTTGCGCGCGGATCTCTCTCAGAGCCGACGTCACGTCGCACTTGAGGGCGTCGCGAGCCTCGGCCTGAGCCTGCGCCTGCGCCGCACCGCAGCCCTGGATCTGACCGAGCAGCTCGCCCACCTCCTCCTGGTGGTGGCGCCGCAGGTAGCCGCACTCCTCCTGCAGCGCCTGCGCCTTCTTCTGCAGCTCCACGCGCGCCGCTTCCGCCTCCTGCGCGAAGCGGGCTAGGGCGCGCGCCGCCGCCTCCGCCTCCTCGCGCTGCCGGGCCTCCTCGTCCAGCCGCTGGCGGACGTGCGCGATGTCCTCCAGCAGATGCTCCTGCTCCAGGCGCAGCTGCCCGCGCGCCGCCCCGAGGCGCAGCACGGCGCCGCGCATCTCGCGCACCTCGCGCTCGTACAGCTCGCCCATGGCGGCGCGGCCAGCTTGCTGCTGCCGCAGCGCCGCCGCCTCGCCCTCCAGGCTGCGGTTGTGCGCCTCGAGCTGCCTCACCTTGTCGATGTAGCCGGCGAAGCGGTCGTTCAGAGCCTGCAGCTGCTCCTTCTCGCTGCGCGCCGCCACCGCCGCCACCACGCAGCCCTCGGGGCCATTGCTTAGGGTGTCTAGCGAGTCGGTGCTCGAGGCGGCGCCGGCGCCGCGGAAGCGGCTGGGCGAGGCGGACACGGAGCTCACGGACGTCCGCGCCCACGAGTGGAAGCCGCTGGAGGAGCCGGCCGCGGAGCGCGTACCCCCCGCGCCTGCCTTGCGGCTCAGCGCATAGTGCAGGCTGCCTCCTCCGTGCAGCGGCGCGAACGGGGCGCCCAGCAGCGCGTCCGCGCTGCCGAAGCTCATCATGGCCGGAGCAGGTGCGGCCGCCGGCGGAGCGGGAGTGCGGGACCGGGACGGGGAGGGCAGCACTGCGGCAGCTCCCGGACGCCGGCTCTTTTATATCCGCGGTGGCCCGGGCCGGCCCCTCGGCAGTGGGGGGCTGGGGAGGAGGGCCCCGCCCTCTCCACCTCCTCCCCCGCGGCCCCGGGCCGACCGGCTTCTCCGCAGTGAGAGGGGCGGGGCTGGGGGGGGGGACCCAGGAGTGAAGGGGAATCGACGCCTCGTCAGTGGAGCCTCCCGAGGTCAGACCAAGGAGTAAAGGACTTCCAGAGTGGACAAGTGCAGACCTCCAGGTGCATGGCGGAAGACCCTATTGATCAGAATAAGACCCTCGAAATAAGAGAGGGCACTCGAAATAGGGAGAGGACTGCAGAACTGATGGGTCAGGGCGCCTTCGGGTTGAGGCAGTGGGAGACTGCAGTGATTACTATGAGAGGACACCCCCTCTTGAGAAGCAGCACAGGGTTCCCTAATAGAGAGGACCTTGAGATGAGGAGTGCAGACTGCAGCCACCCGCGAAGGGATTCTGTATGGGGTTGCATGATGGATGCTACTGAGGATAAATGGGGACCCCCTAGCTGGAGGTGCCGTGTTCCCCAGATACTACAGCGGCCATGGTCCACCTAGAGGGGCTTAAGGAACTGTACAGCTAGCTTCGGGGTGATGTTTGGGGGGACGTGGAGTTTGAAAGGACTGCAGAGCTACCCTGAGGGAATATGGGAAACACTGCAGAAGGAGAAAGGGAGCGCTGGGTGAGAGAGGAACTTGGTGCTGTCTAAAAACTCCAGTGGCCACGACTGGAAAGTGGAGTCTGCGTCTGCGAAGAAGCAGGGGGTCCCTGAGTAGGCAGCAAGATCCTCAACACCCAAGCCAAGTTCTGCAGACAGGGTGGGGGTTAGCTTCGGTGCTTCGCTAGCAGAATGACCTTGTATAAATTGTGTTCTCCTAGGTTTGGGTTTCCCTTGTGTGTAAGAGACAGGATGCAACTCCAAACCCCCATGTACCCCTAGGAGGTTCGAACTTGAGAAATCTCTGCCTGAATTTGGGGAAGAGAACCCACATATTGCCAGTCGGAATAGTACCCACTTCCCCTCACCTGAGAAGTTTGTCTTTCTCCCTTCCTTACCCGATTTTTCTGTTTTATCTCGGCATCTCACCCTTATTCCTACAATAGATGAACCAATACTGCCATAAGCATCCCGCTCCATGCTCCGAGGAAGTGGCGGGGTGGTTTCTCAGTACCAAAATCCCCCGACCTCCATCATGAGCCCTGCTGAGGCTTCAGATAAAAGGGCGGGGGCGGCGGAGGGGCCTCGGACTTGGAGCTCTTGCTTTGTTATACGCTCGCTCGCTCGCTTTTCAGATTTGTTATACGCTCGTTCGTTCTTGGTTTGGTTGTTCCGGTCAAAAGCGGTGTTAGTGAAGCCTCCCGTGCCGCTATCGCTTCAGCACCACGGACAGCACCCACCAACGGACGGGAAGGGTTAATCTATGCCTTACAGAGTGGGGAGGTTCCGTAGCTTTTCCAAACACTACCTCTGTGCGGTACAGGGGAGGAATGGATGAGTCATGTGACAGGGGCTCGAAGCGACCTACGGTTGTATGTAAGTGACCCACCCCTGCATGTCCTGTCCAGTGCCTGGCTTTCCGTGAAGTTTTCTCCCTGTAAACCTCCTTTCCCGGAGCAGAGAGAACCCGACTCCAACGCCCACTGACAAGCTCTGGGAACCAGTGTAGACTTCTTTAGATCAGAACTTATCCCAGGCAATTACCTCAAGCCTCGCTGCATCCCGGCTTATTGTGGTTTTCTTTTTTGGAGGGATCCCCACAATGAAAACTGACAGATTCCCTAAAAGAGACCCCACCTGTCTCTTTCCTTGCCTCTGTTTCATCCCCAGCCCCTGGCTGCAGGCTGACCCTCATAGCTACCGAAGTGATGGTGCTGTCCCTTTAACCACGTTTTACTGGAAGGAGAGTGCACTAGGGAGGATGGGGGAGGAGTTCCTGGTTTTTCATGATGGAGCAGAACATGATGAAGCATTTTCCCAATTTAAAGGTCCAGTCATGCTGCTCTTTGCAGAGGGCAGAAAGGCTAGGAGGCAGGTAATTGAAAGGCTGGGGTGAGCCGCTTGCTTGAGGCACTGCAGAATGTCATGGGGAGGGGGCTTGGATACAGACCTCTACCCCCTTATACCCACATGGCTTCCCCATTTATCTTTCATCCTGCTTGGAAATTTGTCATTAGATCCTTGTTCCTTTGAGTCTCTTCAGCTGTCTACAGAATGCGTATGCCCTTCTTGGGGGGTCAGAAGTCTAACAAGGAGCTGACAGCACGTATGAATGATTGGAGTAGGGGGTGAAGGTAACACGTGGCTTCTCAGAGACATCAGGTGTGGCTTTTGTGGCCGAGAGATTGTCATGAATGCTGGGACCCTGGTTAGTCCTTGAGAGTCACCTTCAGAAAGCTGGGCCTCGGTCCTTATCCCCTCCTGGGGTTCTGTGGTCCCCAGTGCTAACTCCTGCCCATGTACTGCTTCCCAATGTCGCGTGTCCTAGGTGTTCTGTGGTCCCCAGTTCCCCAGTATGAATCCCTGCCAGTGTGCTTCCCGGTCTGTGCCTGTGAGTGGATAGGTGGATGAATTCTAATCAGCTCTCTAGCAAAATGTATGGCCAGGAGAGAACTAAGAATGATTCTTTTTGCTGCGCAGTGGTGCTACTCGCCTTTAATCCCAGCACTCAGGAGGCAGAGGCAGGCAGACAGATCTCTGAGAGTCTGAAGCCCCCTGACCTATGCAGTGAGTTCCAGGACAGCCAAGGCTATACGTGATTCTTTTCTAAGACCTTGCAGTTCAAATAACTTCTGCTTTCCTTCCTGCATCCTTAACATTTAGCAATGAACAAGACAACATATCTCTCCATCATCCATCCATCCATCCATCCCTGTCTCTTTTCTTGCCTCCACTACATGTGATAGGCACACATTGGATAATGGTGCCACTGAAACCAATAAGCCCACCTTTCCAGGTGTGTGTCACCACGCCCGACTTTTTTTTTTAGATTTATTTATTTATTTTATGTGTGTGAGTACACACTGTAGCTGTACAGATAGTTGTGAGCCTTCATCTGGTTGTTGGGAATTGACTTTTAGGACCTCTGCTCGCTCTGGTCAACCCTGCTCACTCCAGTAGAACCCACTTGCTCAGTCCCTGCTCGCTCCGGCCCAAAGATTTATTTATTATTATACATAAGTACACTGTAGCTGTCTTCAGACGCACCAGAAGAGGGCGTCAGATCTCATTACGGGTGGTTCCTTGGGACAATTCTCAATTCTTCCCAGATCTCAGCCCAGAATGTCCCAGGGTACCTTTAAGATGTTTCATGCTATGTATGATTCCATTGCCATTGGAAGATGATGAAGATTTTAAGCAATGAAATCCTGCTTAGCGGTGTTCAGAAACTATGGGCATTCTCCTAAGGGAAGCTGTGAGTCCCAGGTCCTGTCCTTCCTCTCTCTCTCCTCCTCTTCCTCCTCTTCCCCTTTCTTCTTCTCTTCAACTTCCCCTTCCCTTTCTCTCCTGCTTCCTCTCTGTCTCCCTTTCTATCCTCTCTTCTTCTTCCTCCTCCTCTTCTCCTTCCCTTCTCTCCCTGTCTCTCTGTCTTTCTGTCTTTCTCTGTAGCTGTAGCTATAGCTGTAGCTGTAGCTGATACTGTGTGTCTTAGTTGCTGTAATGAAACACCATGACCAGGAAGCAAGCTGGGGAGGAAAGAGGTTTTTTGGCTTACACTTCCACGTTGTACTCTATCATTGAAGGAAGTCAGAGCAGGAACCTGGAGGCAGGAGTTGATTCAGAAGCCATGGATGGTGCTGCTTATTGGCTTGCGCCCCCCCCCCCCACATAGCTTGCTCAGCCTACTTTCTTATAAAGCCCAGGACCACCTGCCCAGGGATGGCACTATGGCCACAAGGTGGGCCATCCCCATCAATCAGGAGTTAAGGACACACCCTACAACTGGACTTGTGGAGGCATTTCCTCAACCGAGACTCCCTCATTTCAGATAACTCTAACTTGTGTCACATTGACATAAAAACTATCCAAGGAAGCTCTCTCTTTTTCTTTTTAGACATGATCTTGCCTGGGCTAGCTTTACATTCTGCCCTCCTTTCTCGGGTTCCCAAGTATTGATATTATAGGCAGTTTTATTGGCTCATTGAGGCCGTGTGTCACTATGTCGCCCAGACTGGCCTTGAACTCCTGATCTTCCTGCTGAAGGACTAGGGTTGCAGGTGTATACCCTCGTGCCTGACACTTCATTTCTCCTTTCTTTCTGGCCATGAATTGAGAGGGTTTTTTTGTTTGGTTGGTTGGTTTTGGTTTTGGTTTTGGTTGGTTTTGGGGTTTTGCTCCATCATACTGCCTTGCCATACAGTGCCAAAGCAATGGGCCCAACTGATCCTCAACTAGAACTACCAAAACTACAAGCCAAGATGAACCCCCTTTTTTTGTAAGTTGCAGTTACAAAAGCTAACAAATATAATGGAAATTCCTCTAACAAAAAGGAAAAGAGAAGCCAGGTGTAATGACTTACTACTTCTAGGATTTGATAGGCTGAGACAGGGGGATTGCTATAAGTCCAAGATCAATCTAGGCTATCTGGTGAGTTTCAGACCAGCTTAGACTACAGTGAGAGGTGGGGCTGCCATGACTAAGTATGCTAACTAGAGTTGTTAGAACTTTCCAGAGCCTGTTTTTGTGAAGAGCCTGGGAATCTTCTAGAGCCAAACATATATGCTGAAGTACCTGAGCTTATTTGCTTTTGGGCCCATCCTGCTTCAGGTATCTCCCAGACAGAGTTGCAGTGGCCCACATTGAAGGACTTGGAGTGGTGCCTCACCCTTGGCTGGGGAGAATGGGAGCAGCCTCTGCCAGCATTCAGTGGATCTTGTGGCTGGCGCTCCTCAGGAGCAAATTTGCAGGGTGAAGGACAAAGCTGTAGCCTTCCCAGCAGGCACTGCTGCCCCCACTCCTTTCATTCAGTATTGCTGGCAAGTCAGAAGGAGGAGGTTGGGGTGGAAGCAGCTCCTGTGTGCACAGCAGAGCATTCCACAGCCCATTGCTAAAACAGAAGCATCAACAAGTGGGACCCTTCTTCCTATTTTACAGATATATAAACTAAGGCCTGAGTGAGGGATTGGGTTATCAGAATTAACTCAGTGGTAGAACCCAGGGTCTTTTT
>NW_022196905.1:25232562-25266082 GCF_008632895.1 Mastomys coucha | reverse complement strand
TTTTTCAGAGCTGAGGACCGAACCCAGGGCCTTGTGCTTGCTAGGCAAGCCCTCTACCACTGAGCTAAATCCCCAACCCAAAATTATGTATTTATTTTATGTATGTGAATTACACTGTAGCTGTCTTCAGACACACCAGAAGAGGGCATAGAATCCCTTTAAAGATGGTTGTGAGCCACCATGTGGTGGCTAGGAATCAAAGTCAGGACCTCTGGAAGAGAAGTAGGTGCTCTTAACCCCTGAGCCATCTCTCCAACCTAGAACCCAGGGTCTTAAATCATCCAGACCTAAGCAGTACTGCACATACCCCTGGCTCTTCCACAGCAGAGCACAGATGTCTGAGGGCAGGGAAATGAGAAGTCCCTAGAAGGGGGATGGCAGTTTTCTGGAGCTGAGACTGGGGAGAGGGACGGCTTCTGCAGAGAGTCCTGTGGCCAGCATCTGCACATCCTGGGTTATGTTTCATTTTTAGTGTTGAAGTCATGCCCTCATGCGAGCCAAGCATTCTTTCTCTCCTTAAAGAAAAGCATCACGTCTCATGCCAGCTGCTTTTCTGTTGCTGTGATAAACACCGCGGTCAGGGTGAGCTACAGAGGGGAGGGCTTCTGTGGGCTGGGGTTCTGGAGGGCTGGGAGTCAATCAGGGAGGTGGGAACAGCTGAGAGCTCACACCTCAAGCTATGAGCAGCAGAGATGAGTGAAACCTCAAAGCCCACCCCTGGGGACACCAGCAAGGCCACGCCTCCCAAGCCTCTGAATGGTGCCACCAACAGGAGACCAAGTATTCAGATGTCCAGGAATGGGGGAAGTCTCATTCGGATCCTCACATATTTGCCTGCTTACGTACATGTGTGTATGTGTGTGCAGGTGCTGCACACATGCCATAGCATGTGAATGCAGGTCAGAGGAGATCACGTGGGTTTCAGCACTCCGAACTACCTACCCACCTCTCCTTCCCTTCCTCCTTCCCGGCAGGAAACCTCCACTGGCCTGAGACTCCTACAGCCAAGACTGATCTTGAACCCATGACCCTTCTGTATCTACCTCAAATGCTTTTTACTTTTTCTCAAAAATCTATTGCGTGTGTGTGTGTGCACACGCACGTGTGCAAGCACACAAAAAGTGCTATGGCATGTGTCAAAGAATAACGTAGTTCTTTCCTTCAACCATGCATGTTCTGGGGATTGGACTCAGATTGTCAGACTTGGCAGCAAGCACCTTTACCCAATGAGCCATCTCGCCAGCCCAGCTGTTTTTCTTTCTTCTAAATAAGGTGTTGCCTTGTCTTCTCTCGCACAGTGAAAGTTTGATATGGGGAAGTACTTGTCTGTTTTATACACTGCTGGTTTCCACCAGTGCTCGGTTGCATACAGTAGGAGCCCGCCAAGGACTTGGGAAGTGGCAGCAATGCTCTGCAGTAGCATCTCAGCACCAGGCATGTGGACAGCTCCCAGCCTCAGCTTTGCCTGGCAGCCCCCTTACGAGGGGGATGGGGGAGGAGCACACCCCAGCCTTGTGTGGTTCCCTTTGCAGAGGCTCAGGCCATATCCACTCTGCCACCTGTAGACTCACCCATTTTGGTTCAGCAATTTTGTGACGTCTGCCCCCTGTCCCTTCCTTTCTCTACTCCATCCACCCTCTTTCCCCTCCCCCTATCGCCTCTCCATTCTTCTCCTGCTCCTTCTGGGATGTGCCTCCTCCGTTCTCCCTGGCTTCTATCCTCCTGTCCCTTGTATCCTCTTCTTTCTAAGATGTGTCCTCTTTTTGCCTGACTCAGATCCGATTTGTAGTAAGAAGGGGGCAGCCTCTCCACCCTTACACACTTTAGGGAGCAAGCTGCAAAGGCAGAACCAGGTGCAGTTTTTATCCTCCCTTCGTAACTCCACCCACAGCCTTACCCACTCTGGACTGCCTAGTGCCCTTAGTAACCCTGCGTGCGGGCATACACTTCTGAAGCCCTGGGACTCCCGCCGTGGGGAGAGAAGCTGAATTCTGCCTCACAGGCTGGTTGCTGGTGTGTGGATTCACAGGTCTGGCTTACCCCATACCCACAACTCCAACTCTATTCTGAGCTGTTTTGTTTTGGTTGCGTGGCTTTCTCACTATGGGTCCTGAGATGTGGAGTGAGGCAGTTAGATTGTCCCGAGGAGCCTTTTTCTAGTAACTCAGTGGGGTTTAGAACTCTCCTTCCCTGGAGAAAGAGGCTAAGCAGCAACACACACGAAACTTGTGGTCTATGGAAAAGGGAAATGAAGGGAAATGGTCTTATTTATTTATTTACTTACTTACTTACTTTTTTTTTTTTTTTTTTTTTTTTTTTTGGTTTTTCGAGACAGGGTTTCTCTGTGTAGCCCTGGCTGTCCTGGAACTCACTCTGTAGACCAGGCTGGCCTTGAACTCAGAAATCTGCCTGCCTCTGCCTCCCAAGTGCTGGGATTAAAGGCGTGCGCCACCACCTGGCTACTTACTTATTTTTTATGCTAAGAGTAAAGCACAGAGGCCTTGTGCTTGCTAGCTGGCCAGTGCTCTGCCTCTGAGCTACGTCCCTAACTCTTGGTCTTGTTTTTTCAGATTTATTTTATGATTTTATGTGCCTGAGTGTCTTCTGTACATGTTTGTCTGTAGTGTATATGTGCCGGATGTTTATGGAAGTCAAGGAGAGTGAAAGGTGCCCTGGGACTAGAGTTGCAGATGGTTGAAAGCTACCATGTAGGTGCCAAGAATTGAACTTGGGTCCTTTGGAAGGACACTTGTGCTCTTAACCTCTGAGCTCTTCATGTTTTGTTTTAAAGCAGGCTCTTATTACATGGCTTAGCCTGACCTTGAACTCTCTCACTATAGTTTAGGCTGGACTCAATTTGTTATCCTTCTGCCTTGGCCTTCCAAGTTCTGGGATTAAAGACAGATGCCTCCACTTCCAGCCAGGCCTCTGCTTTCATGTCTACCCTTTTATACATCTAACTTGTGAAGTAAATTCTGTTACTATACCTACAGAGAGATTGAGTAACTTGCCCCAGATCACACAGCTTGAATGTGGTATAACTAGAACTCAAGTCCAGGTTTTTGGACTGTGCAGCAGGGGTGCTGAACTGTGAGACTGCCATCATACATTGCTTTCCCAGGAAGGCTCTGCGGAGCCAGCACCTCTCCAGTTCATGACCACTGGCTGGAGGATTTGTTCTGTGGGTCATTCTGGCACCTTGCTAGAAGCAACGGGAGGTGAGAGCTGGCTTTGGGTTTTCTGCTTTTAGGTTTTTATTTCCTCTGGGCTGTCTTGGGAGGGTATGGGAGAGGGAGAAATTCCCAGGTGGCATAGATAGGAAGTCAAAATGATGACAGGGTCAGCTTTCTGATGCGCCCCATCCTGGAGATGCCTGAGTCAAAGAAGTGACTGGCGAGTGGGAGATTGATTTTCACAGTGTACATCTGAGTCATTAAGGAAGCAGCTGAGCAGCTTCAGCTTGTGAACACCTGCCTGCCTGTTCCGGCTGCTGACGTGTGTGGTCCTAGCGGCAGCTCTGCCAGGTATGCAGGGTCCTGCAGAGTAGGACACCAAGGTCAGAGAAAGAATGTGCCTGGCAAGGTTACGGGGGGGCTGGGAGGCAGCATAGACACCACTCTGATGCTCCGTCTATGCCAGAGGAGGAGGAAGTCCACAGTCTAGAATAGTGGATATCAGAGTTCAGAGGGAGGTATGAGGTATGGGAACTCAATTAATTTCAACATTCAATATTCAAATTATTAATTTAATAACAGTTAGACTAAAAGTTCATTCCTAGCTGGGCAGTGGTGGTGCATGCCTTTAATCCCAGCACTTGGGAGGCAGAGGCAGGCGGATTTCTGAGTTCGAGGCCAGCCTGGTCTACAGAGTGAGATCCAGGAGAGCCAGGGCTATACAGAGAAACCCTGTCTCGAAAAAAAAAAAAAAAAGTTCATTCCTGACTTGGCAGAGTGGTAAACACCTTTAATCCCAGCATTTAGGAGGCAGAGAGGCCAGCCTGGTCTACAGAGTGAGTTTTAGGAGGCAGAGAGACTAGACCGGTCTACATAGTGAGCTTCAGGACAGCCAGAGCTAGAGAGTAAGAGCCTGTCTTCAAAACAAAACAAGAAAATTGACAGGTCGATGAGGCAAGACTGGGCTTTGAAGCCTGAGGGGCTTGGGATTCTACTCCACTGGTCCTCCCCTCCACATCAACCAGGTATACTTGGGATGTCTGTAGTCTCAGCACTTAGGAGACAGGCTGGAGGAGCAGAAATCCAAGGGGATCCTCAGCTCACAAGTTTGAAGATGGCCTCAGATACATTAGTCTCATTAAAACAAAGAACTAAACAAAGCTCTGCAGCTCAAGGTGGATGTGAAGCTTGCCATTCCTGGGACAGCACACTCTGACCTGTCACTCTGCAGCCAGGCTGTGTGAGGACAGAGACAGCCCGGCAGTACTGTGGCTCTTGCTCAGAGAGGCAAGAGACACCAATGTGGAAGACGTGTGCCAGGAAGTTTCTAAAGCCTGTGCTTCAGCCCTGAGCTAAGTGCTTAGGTCTGAAGACTAAAGGAGAGACCCAAGTGGACGTGGACCAGGGACCTGGTCACACCAGAGTTCCAGAGTGGGCGCTTGAGCTACGACTGTGAGCTGTTAGCAGCGGAGGAAGGAGGAGGCAGAGCAGCCCTTGAGGTCTTTGCTGTCTGTGAGGGGCAGTTGGTAGAAACCGTTACTGATTGGTGTGTGTGTGTGTGTGTGTGTGTGTGTGTGTGTGTGTGTGTGTGTGAGTGAGTGAGTGAGAGAGAGAGAGAGGGGGGGAGAGAGAGAGGTTGGCAGGGGTCTGGTAAGGACTCTAGAACTTGACATCCTCCTGCCTCAGCCTCTCTCTACTGCTAAGATGACAGGCATGAGACACCACATTTGGCTTAGTTTAAAAACTAAAATCCCTGGTCTGAGAACATGGCTTGGCGAGCCTGATGACATTTGATCCCAAGAAGTTCTTACAAAGCTGAATGCAGAGGCTGGGGTGTGGTGGCAAGAATCTGTGCTTCCAGCTCTTCTGCAGCCAAGTGGGAGGGAGGCAGAGACAGGAAAACCAGCAGGCAGCTAGCTCTCAAGCCAGCCAGCATGGAGTTAGCTCCATAGCAGCAGGAATGAGAGAGACCCCCCCCCCACCTCTGCGAGGTCCAACTCGAGAACAACAGACTCCTGAAGGTTCTCTGACTACAGGTGCCCACCCAGAGTCAAACGAATCTACATACATGCACACACATATCCAAAACATGTTCTTAAGGATCCCACTTCAGTATTGTTTGTTGGTGACAAGTCCCAGGCTCCTTCAGATTACCCAGATTAGAATCTCCAAAGTGGTCCTCGGGAGGATGTCCCTCCAGGGCCAGTGTCCCTAAAGCAGAGGCTCCTTTGCATGTGGTCTCAGCTAACCGTCCAGACCCTGTACGTGATCGCTCTGCTGAGTCTTGTGCACACATTACCTCCTTTAGATGCCACAGTGATGCAGAGAGCCAGCTGGGATAGAAAGCGGCCGAGCATCGGCTGGGAGTGCAGCTCAGTGGGAGAGTGCTTGCTGCCTCCCATGAAGTTCTCAGTCCCAGCCTCAGCATTACAAGAACAGCAGCTGCCAAATACAGAACCAGAATCTGATTTTTTTTGTTTTGTTTTTGGAGACAGAGTTTCTCTGTGTAGCCCTGGCTGTCCTGGAACTCACTCTGTAGACCAGGCTGGCCAAGAACTCAGAAATCCACCTGCCTCTGCCTCCCAAGTGCTGGGATTAAAAGCATGTACCACCACTGCCTGTCCAGAATCTGAAATTTCTCAGCCTGAAGAGCACACCGCCTGTCTCAAGAGCTGGCCTTCTGCCCAGGATGCCTTCCTCGTCTTCCATGTTGCTTTCTCCTTGGTGCTGTGTGTCTTGCTCATTTGCTAAGCATCCTGAGATCTAGGCAATGGCATATACTGGAGTCCCTGGTGCTTGTGTCTTCTGACCTTTCCTGGGGCCTATGAGAGCAGAAGGTGATTCTTGTATTGAGAGACCCAAGATTTGGGCATGAGTGGGCGTTAGTGAATGGATGGTGGGATATCCCGCTTGAAGTGCTCCTACAGAATTGGCCTATGAACAGGGCTGTAGTACATTTGTTTAGCTAGTGATTGATACAAACCCAGCCCACTATGGGTGGTGCCATCCTTGGACTGGTGGCCCTGGGTTCTATAAAGAGGCAGGCTAAGCAAGCCTGGAGGCAGATGGAGGACAAGCCAGTGAGCAGCACTCCTCCATGGCCTCTGCATCAGCTGCAGCCTCCAGGTTTTGGCCCTGAATTCTCTCAGCAATGTTGCATGTCCTGAGACCCTGCTGAAATAAATTCCAACTTGTTTATGATCGGGGTGTTTGGTCACAGCAATAGAACCCCTTGAAGCAATGCTGGGGTTACAGGCTTGTACCATCATTCTCTAACATTCTGTGTGTGTGTGTGTGTGTGTGTGTTCATTCCAAGGGGCCTGGGGCCTGTGCTGTGGTCTGCCTGAGGCTCTCTCTCTCTCTGCCCGGAGGCAGGGGGCCTGCTGCTGGGGCCCGAGTCTATCTCTCTCTCCCCAGTGCTGACCTGTTTGAAGCACGGTACATTAGTTAAAAAGGAGGCAATGTATAAATGAGTTATTTTATTGTAGGAAGGATAGAATATGCTGGTTGAGTAGAGAGAAAGAAAGGAGAGGAAGGAAAGGGAGAAAGCCAGAGAAGAGAACAAAGAGAAAGAGAAGAGAGAGGGCAAGAGTAGAAGAGTGAGAGTGAGAGGAAGAGGAGAAGAGTAAGAGAGAGGAAGTAAGAGAGCAAAAGAGTGAGCAGGGGGCAAACCGCCCCTTTTATTGTATGGGGCGTGGCATGTCTGGCTTGTGGTCAGATGACTGTGTGTAGGGTCCAGCTAGAATGCTGGGAGCTTGAGGGATTGTCTGCCTGATAGAGCACACATTTCTTGCAGGGGCAGCTGTGAGGGGTCTGGGCTCAAATCTGAGCCATTGGTCTCAGGAGCTATCACTGAACTCCTACTGTCCCTTGTGAACAAATTTACTTTGCTCAGTAGGTCTCCGGGGTTCTCAGGTAGCTGCTCTACTGGACTCAGGCTGTCAGAACAGCCCACTGCCCCACATGTGTGTGTGTGTGTGTGTGTGTGTGTGTGTGTGTCTAAGGATGGGATGTAAGACCTCATGCACACTAGACAAGTATCCAACCACTGAGCTACCCCGACCACCCTTCCATCTTGAATACTTTCTGGATAAGGCCACCTGAGAGCCAGCAAAATATATCTTCTGAGTATTTCTCTTTCTTCCCCCCTCCTCCCTCTTCTCTTCTACTTCCCCCCCTCCTCCTCCACTTATTCTGTCTGTCTGTCTCCCCTACACCCCACTACTGGAGATGACCCTTGGGCCTTGCACATACTAGACAAGCTCTTTCCCCAGGTCTGAGAATTTCTAACGAGCATCAATTTCTTGCCTTACTCAGCATATCCCTGGTGACAACAGGCAGATGCATCCAAATGTCTGCAGTGACTGTAACACTTACTCCCTGCACCATCTAGAACCTCCCCCTGAGATCAGACTAAGTCAAAGCTGAATGCCAGCACCACCACTTCTGCCTAGGCTGCAGAGGCGCCTCTCCTCTCTGGATCTTAGTTTCTGCCTTTTTCAAATAGAGAAATAATGGTTCCAGTGGAAACCATTGGTGTTACTGAGATTTGGAGAGAAAACTCTCAATAAACAAAACTGGTGGTAAGTGGGTGTCTATGATGTCTGCACCCTAGAGGACTGCCTAACCCCTCCTTCTGGGACCATGATGATGTCAGAAGAAGAAGAGGTAGGGTCCTAGTGAGTGTGTGGAAGATCCAGATTTGGGACTCAGGCACCCTGATCTCTGAGGCTGCAGGTGTTCCTTGCCCAGCCTGGGGCGATATTAAAGAACCTTTTAGCATATCTCAGGCTGGTCCTTTGGAGTGGGGGTGTTCCAGCTGTGTGGGGATAGAGAGATGGTGTTGGGGTGGCTGTCCTAAGCTCTCAGTAAGCACCATGGGTGAAGGGCACTCCTGCCACCATGCCCCTCAGATGAGCAAAACTGCAGGATTATGTAGGTCTTGTTCAAGAGGGCCAAGATGCCAAACTGTCCAAAGTGTGTGTGTGTGTGTGTGTGTGTGTGTGTGTGTGTGTGTGTGCATGCAAACACACATGCACGCAGGCACGCAGGCTCATGTGTGCATGTACACATGGTGTACACATGGCTGTGGAGACCAGAGGCCAATGTAGGGTGTCTTCCTCAGCCACTCTGCATTAGTTACTGAGACAGGGTCTCTTACTGAGCCTGCAGTTTGCTAACTCAGCTGCTGGTCAGTAAGCCCCAGGATCAGCCCCCTCCTCCAGGCTGGGCTCACAGCTATATAGCACCAGGCCAGGCTTCCCACACAAGGGCCAGGGGTTAATAAAGCTGATATAGATGTAGCCTGTGTTAGCCTCAAACTCTTGACCCCTCTGCCTTAGCCTCTAGATAGCAATAATTAATCTGCCAAGAATCATTTTCGTGTGTTTGTTGCTGGGGTGGGGTGGGGCCCAAGGCCTTAAGCACAGACCAACCTTCAAATGAATTCTTGATTTAGAAGTTGAAATTTTCCTGAAATCTGCTTCAGGCAGCACCCAGCTCTTGGGATGAAGCTCTGAAGATGATCTCTCCTTGTTAGGAACTCTAATAAAAGCACAAAATTACTTTTTAAAAGTTTTTTTTAATTTATTTTCATTTCATGTGCATTGGTGTTTTGCCTACATGTCTATCTGTCTGCCTGCCTGCCTGTCTGTCTGTCTGTATGTATGTATGTATGTATGCATTATGTATGTATATGTACGAATGTCAGATCCTCTGAAACTGGAGTTACACACAGTTGTAAGCTGCCATGTGGGTGCTGGGAATTGAGTCCAGATCTTCTGGATGATCAGCCAGTGCTCTTAACCACTGAACCATCTCTCCAGGCTTGTGATAGTGGAGGAGGTGAAAGCCTAACTTCAGGAGGTGCTGGCTGAGTGAACCCTCGAGATGCGGAACTCACCCCAGCATCCTGACTGATAGCACAGTGTTCTCTCCCTTCCTTGGACCCTACTGTGCTGGGCCTCTCTCAATGCCCATTCAGTCTAGTGGCATCCAGGTTCTCCAGGATGCCAGTCCCCCAACCCCACAGAGTGGCCTCGCGTTCTATGTGACATGGACACACGTGCACAGCCAAGAAGGGTCAGCGGCTAGGGAGAGCTTCCCAGACGAGGTAGCAGAGCTGGAGGACTGGGCACAGGGCTCATGGAGAAGTCAAGTGGACTCCTGGGTTTTCTCTGACATACACCTGAGTATAATGGAGGAATGTAGAGCTGGGGCAAGGTAAGTTCTCCAGGTGCTGAGACGGAGCTCTGCAGGCTGTCATTGCATGTTTCTCAGGCCTGGGTTACCTCGTCTGTGAAATGGGGCTGGCTAGAGCCCCCATATCAGGTTGTATTGGGGATCATGGTGACCGGCAGTGTCTTCCCTCAGTGCCCGTAGTCTCTGCTCCCTGCTCTGTACCAGAGTATTTTCAGCTACTGTCATAAAAGGGGATATCATCCACAAAGTGGCATTTATGATACCACCCAGCTTCCTTGTCAGTGAGTTATGTTATTGTCTTGCCCTGAACTGTCAACCTCCCTTTGATCTTTCCCACTTGCCCCTTCCTAGCCAAAAGCCTGCTTCTGGTCTCCCTTTCTCCCGCTTTTGGAAGTCAGGGCCAGAGGCCTTCCTCCCTCCCGCCTCTCCTTCCACTGAGCTGCAGGGAAGATCACCAGGCAGCACTCAGGGGGCCAATCTGGCCTTCAGATCTTGCTGAGCTGGAAATATCTGAGCCCAGCTCAGCATCAGCTTGCAAGTCCCTCCCTCTGCAGGGCCAGGGCCACCATGGAAGAGCCGCAGGGCCCTGGTGCCTGCTCCCTGCACTGCACCAGTAGCTGCAATGCCTGATTTATGGCTCTTTCTGGGCTCTCTCCAGGAAAACTGCTGGTGAACAGTCCTTTTGGAGAGTTCTGTGTAGGTCCCTGTTTGCAGATAGTCAGGTTGCTTCAGACCACAGCCTGGGTCACTCAGCAGGCCTCCAAAATGTTAGGGCAGGTTGTCTCAGCATAACTGTGTGGGCTGGGTGTCTTCAAGTGTCTTAGGGAAAAGACAAGACGCTGTGCCTCAGTTTCTCCATTTGTCCAGGGTGAATGATTTGGAAGCCAGCTATCTACCAGTATCTGTACTTCTGATTCCTCTTGTCTTCCTACCCACAAGTCCATTGTCTACCTGATGTGTCTGCTGGGGACCATGACAACCAGGCAAACAGGAGCTGACCAGAAAGAGGTGTACAATAGTGGAGGAGGAGAGGCCTACCCAGCCTTAGAATCCTATGGCTTTGGGCAGGACTCTTGGCTCCCTCAGGTTTCCAACCTCTGAGGCCAGCTTTCTCACCCCAGCCTTAAAACAGGATTCCAGTGCTGGGCTCACCATTAGCAAGTGATCATTAAACATGGGTCACCCATTTCCTCACGGCCCAGCCCAGCATCCCTGAGCCTCATTCTCAGAGCTCAGGCCCAGGCTCCAGCCAACAGCAGAAAGATGGGACATTGATGGGCGTCTGTGGAGGTCAAGGTAGTAGTGACAGAGCATTTACTTGGGTGGAGGTATCTCCACGTGTTCTAAGTGATCCCAGCTCTTTGACAGGCAGGAAGAGGGACATCAGAGTGGGTCCTAACCCTGAGGGAGTCTGTGAGGAGGGCATAGGATTGCCAAGAGCTTGACAGTCTGTTCCCTGATGGTTGTTAAGATCCTGTGGGAGGCAGTCCTCCAGTACCTTCCTTCAGTAACCTGTCCTTAGAGCGATGGCTCATTTAACAGCGAGGTTATTCAGGTGTTATTGCCTAAGGTCACCCAGAAGAAACACGGTTTAACCAGGATCCGAAACCCATTGTTCCTGTAAACAATGCTGTTCTTCAGTTTCCCATAGTTCTCAGTGCTGGCTTCCTTCCTACTGCTTCTGGAATAATCTGTTGATTCTCATCCTTATGGCCATTGCTCTTGCTTCCCCCACCCCTTGCCCATTCCCGAACCCCTCCTCTCTACTGGTTCATCCTCTCACTACTAGTCCAAACTCCACTATGAGCCAGGCATAAGGGCATGTATCTGTGATGCCAGTCAGGAGTTCAAGGCCTGCCAGAGCTACACAAGAACCTATCTCAAAAAACAACAACAACAACAACAACAACAACAAAAAAAGCTGGTGGCCCACACCTTTAATCCTCAAACAGGCTGGCCAGAAATACATGGTGAGATCCTATCTGCTCTCCCCTGGGAACCTTTTTTCATGGTCCCTGCAGGGATAGGTGAGCCTCTGCCCTGTTTCCCCCAGCCACACTCATCCTAATGCTCATCTCCCTCCTTAAAAAAATTTGGAGACAATATAACAGTTTTTCTTTTTCTTTGTTATTATATATGTGTATGACTATATTCCTCTTTGTCTCTCCCTTCCGCCTCCTGTTTGTTTGTTTGTTTGTTTGTTTGTTTGAGACAGAGTTTCTCTGCATAGCCTTGGCAATCTTGGAACTTTCTTTGTAGACCAGGCTGGTTTCGAACTCAGAGATCTCCCCACCTCTATCTCTTTATTAAAGGTGTGTGCCACCGCTGCCCAATGACTATATATATGTATATGTGTGTGTGTATATATGTGGATAAAGTACAACCTGCTCATTCTGATACTTGCACATGTGTTTTCAGGGCTGGCCATCTGACACTGGATCGCCAATCGTTGTACCTTCTTGTGGGGAAGACTGTTTCTCCAGCTCAAACACTGTCTCTCTTGTTTAGCACATTTGTTAATGTGTCTGGCTCTTCCTGCAGACTGTAGCCCCCCCCCCACTGTCGTCACCCTTGTACTTAACCCTGACTGTGGAACAAGGAGACTGCTAGGGAATGTTGTGTATGTACATACAGATGTGTATACAGCACCACATACACTGTAGGGCTGGAACAGGGCAAACTAGACAAGCACTCTGCCTCAGGTTTTAAGTTTTAAAATTGTTTATAAATGGCTCAAAGGTCCAAAAGCCTTTCTCCAAGTGAAGATAGGATAGTCACCCATTCCCAGCCACAGGAGTTGACCTCACAAAGCAGCATGGGATGATTTCCCAAATCTTTCTAAACAGGTTTTTTTGTTTGTTTGTTTGTTTGTTTTTTTAAGATTTATTTATGCCGGGCCATGGTGGCACCTGCCTTTAATCCCAACACTTGGAGGCAGAGGCAGGTGGATTTCTGAGTTCGAGGCCAGCCTGGTCTACAGAGTGAGTTCCAGGACAGCCAGGACTATACAGAGAAACCCTGTCTTGAAAAAACAAAAAATAAAATAAGGATTGATTTATTTATTTCATGTATATGAGTACACACTGTAGCTGTACAGATAGTTGTGACCCTTTATCTGGTTGTTGGGAATTGACTTTTAGGACCTCTGCTCACTCCAGTCAGCCCCATTAACTCCAGTCGGCCTCGCTCACTCTGGTAGACCCCGCTCACTCAGTCCCTGCTCACCCCAGCCCAAAGATTTATTTATTATTATAAATAATAAATAGTAGCTGTCTTCAGACATACCAGAAGAGGGCGTCAGATCTCATTATGGGTGGTTGTGAGCCACCATATGGTTGCTGAGATTCGAACTTATGACCTTCAGAAGAGCAGTTGGTACTCTTACCCGCCAAGCCATCTCACCAGCCCTCTAAACAGGTTTTTATACTCCCAGACAAGTCCAATATGTGTTTATCAGAGCCCGTGAGATGTCTTCCACCCTAGGCTGACCAGGGCTTATACTGTGTGCCCACCATGCCCTGGCAGCTATGTGGGCTACTAAAGTCATTGGCACCTGACCACTCTCTGAGCTCTAGGTTCCTCCTGTGGCTGACTAGCCTCCCCATAGCCAGTTCTCTGCTTGTGCCACACCCCTGCTTACTGCCTTGGTCACTGCTGTGCTACAGGGCTTCACCCGGTTGCGGGGGTTGGGGGGAGGGTGTCACCCTTCACCCAGCTCTTTGACACCTCCACCATCACCAGGTGAATGAACCTCCAGAGGAGTCTCTCTGTTCGGAGAGGAATAGAGGGAGCACTTCCTAAGAGGAGATGAGCTGCTTTAATTAAACGGACCCTGGCTTCTCCAGTGCCTTTTACATCTGATTCCTGGAAGCATCGAGGCCTGGAAGCCAGTGCTTAGAACCCAGGTCCTTTCACACAGACAGAAACTGCGTATGCATCAACAAGATGAGATTATTGTCATTGTTGCTATGCTTTTACCTGGTGTCCTAAGGTAGGTGGACAACTGGGGTCCCTACTCCCATCCCTCCAAGCAGGTGACACTCAGTGAATTAGAGGGGAGCAGCTGTGGGTGTGCTTCTGCGTAGGGAGGAAGGGGAGGGCTAATAGAAAACCAGGTCTGGGAGTCAGGCTTCTGGGTCTACTTCGTCCTTCGTTACTTAGTGGGGCTGCCTGAGCCTCGGTTCCCACCCCAGGGAGCCAGGTGTGATCTTTCCTGGGATGGTCAGGAAAGGAATGCCTGAACAGGTATGTGCCACATGCAAGTGGCACACTGGACTTGGAAAGCTGACAGCATGGCTGGGGTCAGCGTGAGCTGTATGTGTGAGGCCACCAGAGGGGCTGAAACAACTGATGAGGACGCCATATTTATTACGAGACAGGATGTTGCCGAGGAGGCTTGAATGTTGAATTCTCCTGCTTTACACCTCACATGGCAGGTGAACGCAGTCCTGGGGATTGAACTACAGGCTTTGTACATGTTCTGTAGGCACCCTACCAACTAAGCCACATCCTTAGCCTGAGATGCAAAATAAGCTGAGTTTTTTTGTTGTTGGTTGTTGTTGTTGTTTCTTTGTTTGAATACTCAGATATTTTATGCTTGGTTTTGTTTGGTTGGTTAGTTGTTGGTTAGTTATTTGTTTGTTTGTTTTCAAGACAAGGTTTCTCTCTGTAGCCCTGGCTACCCTAGAACTCATTATAGAGATAAGGCTGACCTCAAACTCAGAGATTCACTGCCTCTGCTTCCCAAACTCTGGGATTAAAGGTGTGTGCCACCAGGGCTGGAGAGATGGCTCAGTGGTTAAGAGCACTGACTGCTCTTCCAGAGCTCCTGCTCTTCCAGAGTTCAATTCCCAGCAACCACATGGTGTTTCACAACCATCTGTAATGGGATCTGAAGCCCTCTTCTGGTGAGTCTGAAGAGAGCAATGGTGTACTCATATACACAAAATAAATAAATCATTAAAAAATAAATTTGAAAAAAATCAACTAATAGTGGGGTTATTAATCTTTCCCACAAGTGGATGGGTATCCAGAATATGGGCTGGTGAGATGGCTCAGTGATTAAGAGCACTGATTGCTCTTCCAAAGGTCCTGAGTTCAAATCCCAGCAACCACATAGTGGCTTACAACCACTCATAATGAGATCTGATGCCCTCTTCTGGTGCATCTGAAGACAGATACAGTGTACTTATATATAATAATAAATAAATACTTGGGTTGGAATGAGCAGGGACTGAGCAAGCGGGTCTATTGGAGCGAGCGGGGTTGATGGGAGCGAGCAGAGGTCCTAAAAGTCAATTCCCAATAACTAGATGAAGGCTCACGACTATCTGTACAGTACTGTGTACTCATATACATAAAATAAATCTTTTTTTAAAAAGGTGTGTGCCACCACCTCCTAGCTAGATTACATAGTTTTTTAAAATGTATTTATGTCTGTGAGGTGAAGGAATTTGAAGTTTTGTTTTGTAAGAAAATAACCTTTTAGGGAGCTCAGGAGGGGCAAATGGAAAAACCCAATGGGATTTAAGTAGGGTGTAGTGTGGTGTGTGTGTGTGTGTAGATTGTGTGCCCTAGATCCAAGCCCAAGTCCTTTGCAACTATGATGGACCATGTGCCTGGGACTTGGTAAATCCTCACCCCTACACACCCAAGCCAGTACTGGCCTGTCAGAGTTTCCCATTGGCTGGACCTAACCAGAGCTGTTTGGCAGAGGAGCTTGGGAAATGAGGTTTGTAGAGGTATGTTCTCCAGAGGCTGAGCATGCAGAGGAAGGTCAGACAATGTGCCTGAGATGACACTGCAAATGACCAAATGGCTGGAACCATTGTCAACATTAATCAAATGCCCCTGAGAGGAATACCAAAGTATTCAGGAGGGGTTTTCAGACCTGCCCAGACTTCCTCATGGAATTCAAAGGAGAGTTGGACCAGCAGGAAGGAGGTAATACAGTCCTATAACCAGCTACTTAGAAGGCAGAGGCAGAAGGATAGCAAGTTCAAGGCCTACCTGGACCATATATAGAAAGAGGAGAGTCGTGGTCACACCAGAGGCCTCTTAGTTCCAGCTCTGGAGTTAGTGGCACTTCAAACCCACACTGCAGCCAGGACCCAGGACCCTGTGCCTCAAGAAGCAGGTTCTTACTAGACAGTGATGCTAACACTTAAATCACCTGGAGACAGGCTGCAGGGTAGGGCAGGAGTAGAGAGTGCCCACACAGTGCCTGGGGGTGAGGCTGACGAGCTTACCAGAAGGCCATCCAGGACTGCTGTGATGCCTGGGGCTGCCCTCTGAGGCCCAAGTGCAGAGAGCTCTCCATCCTGCCCTGCCTCCCCCGCCTCCTCCCAGGCAGTACACTGGCAGAACTTCATCCTCTGGAGAGGGATGCAGGAAAAACGCTCCCTTTTTGATGAGACAGCAATGAGGTGATGTCTGGGATTTTATAGTCCCATGGCTGAGCTGGTGCCAGATGTCAGTCCAGCCAAATCCCATGAGCCACATTTGTCCTCTGTGCTCCTGGCCTTGGGGAGAACTTCTAGGGGTCTTCTTTGAGATCCAGCCTTTGGGGAAAAGTTGTCTTTAGCAAATAATATCTATAACCTTCACTGGGGACACAGGCAGAGTCCTTAAGTCAATATCTCTCCCTTCTCTTGCTCCCTCCCTCCCTCCATCCCTCTCTCTTCCTTTTTTCTCTCTTTTTCAGTTTTTAAAGTAGGGTCTTATATAGCCCAGGCTAGCCCCAGACTCAATAGGTAGCCCCAGAAATAAGTTCCTGATTTCTCCCTCACCTCCAAATTTAAATATTTTCTTTAATAAATAAAGACATACTATTTTTATTTCGTCTTACAAAAGTAAGTAACTCTTTGAGGTATAGGAACTACCATTGATCCCTTTTGGAGGATAAACTGAGACTTTTATGAGTTTATTGGCTTGCTTTTAGGGGCCCAGGGCTAAGTGTCCAGTCATGGCTTCATGCTATTGATTGTTTCACCACCAGACTTCCAAGCCCTGAGTCATCAAGGTTATTCTGGGTCCCTTGCTGACTCCCAGTATGATTATGCTCCACAAAAGGATCAATGGCCCAGGGAATTAAAAATTGTTAATAATACTATACACACATTTCATTTCACTTTAAATATTTTTTCTTTTTATGTTACTTCTTTTGAAACAGGATTTCCCAGTGTAGCCTGGAACTTGCTGTGTATACCTAACAGGTCTTAAACTCAAAATCCTCCTGCTTCAGTCTCCTGGGTGCCAGGAGTACAGGTGTTTGCCACAATACCCAGTTTAGGATTTTTTTAAAAGTTTTCTTTTTTAGATTTATTTATTTGCTTGTTTGTTTATTGTGAGTACACTGTAGCTGTCTTCAGACACACCAGAAGAGGGCATCAGATCCCTATTACAGATGGTTGTGAGCCACCATGTGTTTGCTGGGAATTGAACTCAGGAACTCTGGAAGAGCAGTCAGTACCCTTAACCACTGAGCCATCTCTCCAGCCCTATGATTGTATTTTAAATGGAGACGAATCCCTAAAAGAAACATAGAAAAGAAAAATTCCATGACACATGTGTGTGCAGGATGCAGTAAGAGCCCATGAGGCTCTGCTCTCCAGAGATAAGCCATAGAGCTGTGTCTGTCTGTCATATGACTCCTCCAGACTTTAGGTTTTAATCACAGTATATTTTTCCTGGTTTTTGGGTTTGTTTGTTTGTTTTGCAATTTTCTTTTTGCAAACAGCAGCAGCTCTTTGGATATGGAGATGAAAGAACACATGCTTAGCATGCTGAAGCCTTAGGGGGCCAGAAATTAAAGACCCAAACCAATCAAAAAGGAGTAGCTCTTTAAATGCAGAAATTCTTAACCTGGCAGGTAGGTCTGGTAGGAGCAATAAATTGTACAAAATACTGTGCTGTGTGTATCTGCGAGCAATTTTTAGAGGTAGTGGCAGTGACCCTCTTCTAAATTTTAAGAATGATCCAGATGCAAGCTGCTTGTTATTAGATGGGGAAAGAGACCCAGGTGAGGCAAATGGGGAGCGGACCCCTCCGATGGCCTCCAGGTCAGTGCCAGAGGACTGCAGTTGCCTGAACCTGGGCATCCTGCCCTGGCCTCATCGAGGAGCTGTGTCCTGCAGAGTCTAAAGAAGGGTGAGTGAATCAGCCTGCCCAAGCTGCCAGGACAAGCCTCTGCAGTCCCTTACTGAGAGATTTACAGCTGCCAGGCACACAAAGAGGATGCAGAGAAAAGGCCTGTGCGGCACCAGACACTCCGCAGTGTCGTCGGTAGGCGGCCTGGCTTCTCCAGGCTCCTGACAGCTCTCCCAGAGCTAACCTAAGCTAGGTGAGCGTGAGAGGGGAACCTGGGCACTAAGCTAGGTAAGCGTGAGAGGGGAACCTGAGCACTGGACCTGACCCCTCTCCTTTTATTATGGTGGGTTCTGTGGGGCCATGGGCACGTTAGGCAAGAACTCAGATCCCAGCCAGTCTGAGAATGATTGCCCAGTACAGCCAGGCAGGCCTTGTGCAGCTAAGATACTGGGTCTTTCCTAGCTGCAGCAGGGTGGTCTCATGTCACCCACACAAGCAGCCCATCCTTGAGTCTCCTGGAATAAGCAGGCACACGTCCCCACTCCCATGCATAGTTCATCCTTGAATTTACCTCAGCCAAGCTGCCCCAAGCCCAGTGGGGAGGCTCTGTTAGTCTCCCCACTCCTGTGGCTCAGAGAGGCCAAGATGCTTGCACAGCAGCTGGGGGTATCACTTAGTAACTATTAACAAAAACCTGCACAAGGCCAGTGGGATCATCGGACATGGAGTAGAGCCTGGCTTGCTGGTTCTGAGGTCTCAGCAGGCTGTCCCCAAGCTCAGTGTGAAGATAATGATGACCTTGAATTGATCCCCCTGCTTCCACATCTAAGTGGCGGATTAACAGACATGTACTATCCCGTGTGGCTTTACGCAGTGCTGAATATGGAGCCCAGTGCCTTGTGCATGCTAGGTAAGCACTTTACCAAATGAGCTACATCCATAGCCCCTATAATTCTTTTTGTTGTTATTTTGGGGGCATGACACTGTGTGCGTGTATGCATGCACAAGTGTGAATGAATACTTGTGCACCTACATATAGATACGCTCTCAAAAATTCCTAAGACACACACTCTCAAAAAAAAAAAAAAGAAAGAAAAGAAAAGAAAAGAAAGAAAGAAAGAAAAACAGCCTCACCCCTCAGCATGTCAGTCCTGCTCAGGGACCTGCATAGATGATAGTAGTGTCTTGGAGAATAGCATCCTCCTGGTACCCCAGAGGTAAGGGCCATGGGATCAGCCAGTTTGGGGGATGTCCTAGTTTGCTTTTTCCCTTGGCTGTGATAAACACTGACCAAAAACAACTTGGAGAAAGAAAGAGTTGATTTCATCTTACAACTCCCAGGTCACACTACACTGAAGCAGAGACCATGGGGAAAATAGTTTCCTGGCTTGCTTTTCATGGCCTGCTCAGCTTGCTGTCTTACACAGCCCAGGATCACCTACCTAGGAATGGAACCGCCCACATTGGGCTCCTGTAACAATTAATGGAGAAAATGCTCTATAGGCTAATAGGATGTAGGTAGGTTCTCTCTTCTCAGATGACTCTAGTTTGTGACAAGTTGACAAAAACAAACCAGTATAGGGGTTGCTTGGTGAGGAACTGTGCAGGAGGCCAGGGCCAGGGGACACTGAAGCAGCACCTTCCAACAGCAGTTGGGAGGCTCCTGGGGCAGGACTTCCTTGTCTTTTGGATTTCGAGAGTGGACATTGAGTTTTGAGCAGGTTAGTGGAGGTTAGTGGCCTCTCACTTAGGCATTGGCATGGTTTAGAGTATTTCCCAGTGCCTCTGTGTGGGAGCCCTGGTCCCCAGCCTGGTGCTTTGGGGAAGGATGGAACCCTTAAGGATCCCTAAAGAAGTAGGACCAAAGCCAGGTAGTGGCACATGCCTTTAATTCCAGCACTCGAGAAGCAAAGGCGGATGGATCTCTGTGAGTTCAAGGCCAGCCTGGTCTACAGAGTTCTAGGACAGCCAGAACTACACAGAGAAACCCTGTCTTGAAAAACAAAACAAAGCAAAACAAAACAAAACAAAAAAGATGGCCAATGGGACATCTTTGGGTCACTGAAGATTGTGGAACCCTGGTCTCCTTTGCTGTCTCTTACATGTGCTGATTGTAAGGTGAACAGTTTTATTGTACTCACGTTATGCTGTGATATGCTGTCACTGTAAGCCCAAAGCTGTGATTCTTTGCACTATGAGCTAAAAGAACCTTTTCTGTTTATAAGCTGAGTGTCTCAGGTGTTTCTTAAAGTGGTGTGGAGCTGACTGACCTGTCACCCCAACAAAGATCTTGCTTTTGCCTGGCCTAAGTGTGGTCATTCTGCCACCTTAATGAGACCCTGGGGGCACCCCTTGCCTTGTTCTTGTGACCTCTGGAGCATTTGAAACATGTCCTCCAAAAGCCAGCCTGTGTGCCAGTCACTTTAGCCAGTCTCCTGGTCCACAGCCTATGATGCCCTGGACCAAAGTGGACTGGAGAAACCTTGGCACCTGTGCTGGACCAAGAGGATGAGTCTGGGCAGCCAGAGGAGCAAGAGAGCAGGCATGAAGGAAGGGGGAACAGGGTGATCCGGAGCCAGGCGGCCTTCAGCCAAGGCATCTATACACAACAGCCTGCCAGGTGATTATCTCCGTCCTACAGAGGACAGGGGAGAGGTGCCCGAAGATGTAAAACTTAGATGACTGCTGGCCATGGTGTACACACCGGTGATCCCAGTTAACTCTGGAAGCTGAGGCAGGGGGATTCTTGAACCCAGAAGTTTGAGATCAGTCTGGGCAACACAGTGAGACTTTATCTCGAAAATAATAAAATAGTACATTTTAAGTGAGAAGCTGTAGTGGCTGGGAATGACACCTTTAGGAGGTGTGGCCTTGTTGGAGGAAGTGTGTGTCACTGTGGGGGTAGGCCTTGACAAACCTTCCTCCTGTTTGCCTTTGGAACAAGATGTAGAACTCTTGGGCTCCTCCAAGCTCTCAGCTTCCTTGGCACTACGGCTAAGGACCTTTAGCACCTGGATGCTGCAGTGCTTCCTGCCTTGATGGTAATGGACTGAACCTCTGAACCTGTAAGCCAGCCCCAATTAAATGTCCATATAAGAATTGCCTTGGTCACGGTGTCTGTTCACAGCAGTAAAACCCTGAGACAGAAGGGAATGAAACTTACCCAGTGTCACACTGCTGGAGGCAGCACAGCCTCCTTCCTCTTCGTTGAGATACAACCCACTCAACATAGTACATTCACAATGCTCAGGTGTACAGTACAATGGCTTTACCACAGCCACGAGATATGCAGCCCAGCCATCACCTAATACTAGAACACTTTATCTCTTCAAAAAGAAGCCCCCCACCCACTGGCCATCCCTCCCTCCCTGCATTTGTTTGGATAAACAATATCCCTTAAAAGTCCATATGTGAAGGTTTGGTCTCAAGAGTGGTGGTACTGAACAGCGATGTGGACTTTAGTCAGTGAGAGTTAGGTCACTTGGGGTATGGGGTTGGGATTGTGAGACCCCCACATATCTGTCTGTCTGTCTCCACCTCCCTCCATCTCTGCTTGCTGACTTATAACATCACAACTTGGTTCAGTGTTCATTGTTCCTCACAGTCCCTTTATCAGAGCCTATCTTAGTTACTTTCCTATTGCCATGGTAAAGCACCATGACCAAGGCAACTTAGAAACAAAATTGAACACTTTCTTTCTAAGTGTTTAATTTATAGTTTCTGAGGGTGAGAACCCAGAGCAAAAGCACAGCTTAGAGCTCACATCTTGATTCACAACCAGGAGACAAAGAGAGACTGGGAAACTCACGGTCTTTTAAAATCTCAAGCCCATTCCCAGGGACATACTTCCTCCAACAAGGCCACACCTCCTAATTCTTCCCAAACAGTTCTATCAAATGGGGACCAAGTATTTAGATGTATCAGTTTATGGGGGCCATTCACTCAAACCACCACAGAGATCATAAGAAATCCCTGATCTTTTTTTTTTTTTTTCAAGACAGAGTTTCTCTTTGTAGGCCTGGCTGTTCTGGAACTTGCTCTGTAGACCAGGCTGGCCTTGAAATCAGAGATATCCGTCTCTGCCTCCCTAGCGCTGGGATTAAAGGTATGCACCACCACCTCCCAGCATCTACCCGGGATCTTGAATTTGAAGCTCCAACTAAATAATCTTTTCTCTTTATCAGTTGACAGCCCCAGATCTTCAGCCATAGTTGTACTAATCTGGCTAATATACTCCAGTTCTCTCCATTCTATAATCCCAGGCAACTGCTAAATCATTTCTTATGGATTTGTCTATTGTTACCATTTCAATAAATGAGTTAAATATGATACTTGTCTCTTACGTCTGGCTTCTTTCACTTAGCAAGTTTTCAAAGCTCATTCACATTGTAGTGTGAACTGGTATTTCTTTTTTTTTTTTCCAAAGATTTATTTATTTATTTTATGTACATGAGTACACTGTTGCTCTCTTCAGACACACTGGAAGAGAGCATTGGATCTCATTACAGATGGTTGTGAGCCACCATGTGGTTGCTGGGAATTGAACTCAGGACCTCTGGAAGAGCAGTCAGTGTTCTTAACCACTGAGCCATCTCTCCAGCCCATGAACTGGTATTTAATTGCTTTGTATAAATACAAGCATTTGTCCAGTGTACAGATGCAGATATTTTTCCCATTTATTCAAAACCCAGGTCATTTGTCCCCCACGCCCAGTGCCTTTTTAGGTGGCTTCAATGCCAGCCACATGGCCTTAGAATCTTAGAAGCTATGTCATTTCTAGTGTCTCTCTGCATCATCTTGCATATGACAATGTTCGCAGGTTAGTGACTGCATAGTTGAAGATCTGAAGTGCTCTCAAACCAGCAAAAGGCTCAAAGGGCAGATCGAAGGCGGGGACAATTGCTCAGAAATTAGTGCCTGTGTTCAGGAAAGAAGAGGGGAAGGAAGAGGAGGAGGAGGAGGAAGAGAAGAAAAAGGAGAAGATTGTGCTAACAACAACAACAAGGTAGCTATGACACGTTGGCCAAATGATGTGTGCATTCAAGGCCCTGAGTGGGGCTGCCAGGGCCCCTGTCTTGCACCTTAGGGATTGTAGGTAAAGCTTAGACTCAGGGTGAAGTTTGCTGAGAGATGGGCCCACAGAACCACTCCTTAATGTCAGTAATGGTAATCACTCTAAGAGTAATAACAGGCTGTGGTTGTAGCTCACTTGGCAGAGTTCTTGCCTAACTAACTGACATGAGACCTCAATCTCTACCACAGCATAGTATGTGAGACTTAGTGACCCATGCCTGTAATCCTACTAGTAGGATCAGACATTCAAGGCCAACCTCAGTTTGAGATTCTGCCAAAACACACACACACACACACACACACACTCTCTCTCTCAATTGTGAAAGCTCAAAACAGCTGTGTAGCTGGCTGGCTCACCTCTTATGTACTCTACACCTAACCTCCACTGGGGGTCAGGCTTGCATAAGAGTCACTTCCCTGTTCACATTCATAACAGCAACTTCTGGGTAGACCTCAATTTTCACATGCATGAATTGAGGCCCAGAGAGCTGAAGAGACTAATGCAAGTCAAGAGCTATTAATTGAAACCTTGGTCTGTCTGATGCTCTGCACCTCAGGGCAAGGCTTACACAGAGATATCTTTTCAGAGAGCCCTCATCCCTCCCGTGCTTTGGCATCACTGTCTGGTGAGGGCACAATCCCAGGAGGCCTGTGAGACCCAGGGCCTGGCACAGAGCCACATACATTAACCACCTGTGAACAGGATGATGGGGCAGAGCTCGGTGACAGAGCACCTGCTGAGGCCCTGTGGCATCCCCAGCACTGAGGAGAAGAGAACAAAATGGCAAAAGTCCAGGACATTTCTGTCTTGTTTCAGACAGAGGGCTCGGGTCCTGTAGGTATACTTTTTGGTCAATTTATTGGGTTCTATTACCTTCCACCCTTCCAACCCTTATTCCACCACAGTTCCTTCCAATCCCCCAACACTAGGCAGGAAAAGAAAGGGGATAGGGGTAGTAACTCTTAAGGCTACTTCCTGCTGATTAGGGGCGCTGATGTCCTTGGAGCAAGTCCAATCTTCATCATCAGAATATCTCCAACCAACACAGGAAGCAGAAGCCACCCAGGTCCTCTGGCTCTGGCATTTACCCTCTGAGTCCCCAAAATTCTAAACATAGATCTTCTGCAGCTGGCAGAAATCATGCCCCTCCTAGAGCAGGAGACAGTCCTAGTTAGCAGCTGTGGACTTGGAAGCAAGCCATATATATCCCATACCTGGGATAGAAACAAAAGCATATTCACAGACCATGACTGGATTTTTTTTAAAGATTTATTTATTTTATTTTATGTATATGAGTACACTGTAGCTGTACAGATGGTTGTGAGCCTTCATGTGGATGCTGGGGAATGAATTATTTTTTAGGACCTCTGCTTGCTCCAGTCAGCCCTACTCATTCAGTCCCTGCTTGCTCCAGCCCAAAGGTTTATTTATTATTATATATAAGTACACTGTAGCTGACTTCAGACACACCAGAAGAGGGCGTCAGGTCTTATTATGGGTGGTTATGAGCCACCATGTGGTTGCTGGGATTTGAACTCAGGACCTTCGGAAGAGCAGCCAGTGCTCTTAGCCACTGAGCCATCTCTCCAGCCCCATGACTTTGGGGGGGGAGGTTGTTTTGTTTTGTTTTTGGAGACAGGGTTTCTCTGTGTAGCCCTGGCTGTCCTGGAACTCACTCTGTAGACCAGGCTGGCCTCGAACTCAGAAATCTGCCTGCCTCTGCCTCCCAAGTGCTGGGATTAAAGGCGTGCGCCACCACAGCCCAGCTGGGTTTTTTAAGAAACCAAAATTTTTATTATAGAGGCATTCTGTCCTGGGTCCTGTGACCATCCTATTCTCTGGACAAAGACCAACAGCGTGGGTGACAACTAATAGGAGGCATGAGACAGATTTGCACAGCGCTGGTGTGGTTCTGGGTGGACAAAACAGAACAGTTCAGCCTAGTGTGGAAGGGGCCCTTCTTAGAGAAGTGGGGAGTGTCCTGTGGAGACTCAGAGTTCTGTATTCAAATCCTGCTCTAGCATACAGCAGTGCTGAGTCATTCCAGCACTCAGGAGGCAGGGGCAGGTGGATCTCTGAGTTTGAAGTTAGTCTGGTCTAGAGAGCAAGTTTCAGGACAGCCAGGACTACATAACGAAACCCTCCCTGTGTTGTAGGGGGTTGAGGGTGGGGATTAAATCCTGTCTCTGTGACTCCAGGAAGATCGAGTGTGGAAGCATCCGACATTGGCACATAATATCTATCGATGAAGGAAAGGTGAAGAAGAAAGCGGCAACAGCTAATTCCAGAAGATTCCAGACCTAACATGGCTAGTGGGTGGTTACCAGCTCAGTCCCACAGGGCACTTGGGGCAGATAGCAGTTCTTAAAGCCCTGAGTGTAGAACAGTTCCGGGGAGGGAGCACAAGAGTAGTGGGCTCTGGCAGGTCTTACAGCAGAAGCTGGGAGAATCTGAAAGAACAAGCAGGAACAGACTGGCTGCCAATAGGCCAGGATGGGTAGCGCGAGGCTGCTGGCCAGAACAAGGGAGAATGCCTGCAGGTTGGGCAGGCCCCGCTGTGGTTCTTTCAGGGGGAGACCCGAGCTTGTCATGAAATGCTAGTCCCAGACTAGGTATCCTGCTTCCTCAAAGCCTTACCCACAGGGAAGAGGGTGAGGCTGCGGAGTGAAGTGGACAGCGTGGTCCAAGGCCAAGCCACAAAGATGCACTGCACATTCTGCAGTGATTGATGTCTGTGTGCACAGGAAGGGCAAATGCCTCACTCAGGCTCACACAGCCTAAAACAGCAAATCCTATGTCTAAGATGCCCAGGCCCTTATAATCATGAGCTAGACCCTTCCCGGGAGTACTGGCTTCCTTCCAGCACAGATCCTGAGCTTTCTGTGTCTTTACAAAAACCGGAACAGCAGCTCTGCTTATCCCAGTGATGTTGTGTGAATGAAGGGAGGTATTTGTGTAGTCTAGACTCTAGGGCAGCAGTTCTCAACTTGTGTGTGGAGACCCAACAGGGGTTGCATATCATGTATTTACATTACAATTTATAGCAGTAGCAAAAATACAGTTGTGGCCAGGCAGTGGTGGTGCACGCCTTTCATCCCAGCGCTTAGGAGGCAGAGGCAGGCAGATTTCTGAGTTTGAGGCCAGCCTGGTCTACAGAGTGAGTTCCAGGACAGCCAGACTATACAGAGAAACCCTTTCTTGAAAAAAGAAAAAAAAAACACAGTTATGAAGTAACAATGAAATAATTTTATGGTTGGGGTCACCACAACATGAGGAACTATTAAAGGGTCACAGCATTAGGAAGGCTGAGAACCACTGCTCTAGAGCACCATGAGTTTTAGACTAATGATCCCAGTGTCACCGCCATTTGCATTATTACTAGGAAGGTAGAAGCCAACTGAATGATTTAACCTGATTGTTGCACGAAGGAAACTGAGGCCAGATAGACAGGGTATATGGAACACATGACTGATAATCAGGAAAGAAACTTCTAAAATCCTCTTGGGTGTGATGCCTGTCATCTCCGGCCTCCTGCTCTCTGGCTAGTGATCCATTCCCATGAGTGTAGCCGGGACGCCTAGTTGCAAGAGGTGGACCACGGGTAGCCACGGCATCCAGAGTTCAGCTTCGAAGGGAAATCTGCCCTGCCCTGCTGGCAGTTGTAGACCCCTCGGGTAGTTCAGCTCCCACCCCCACTCTTCCAGGGATTCAGCCTCCTCGCAGTTGTCTTTAGTTTTGTATTAAGCCTCCTCACCGGCGTCTTTTGTATTGCACCCTTAGGGACAGACTGCCTTCCTAGACATGACTTTAGCGCCTCCTACTGGCCAGACAGGACAGAGCAATAGAGAGCCTCCCCGGTAGATCCCATTTAGCTCATGTGACCCTGCCTGGGCCTCTGCGCCAGCTGAAGGCCCCTGCTCAAGCAAGTTTCTCAGAGCCACACCTGCTCTAGGGGAGCTATGGCCTCAAATCGGTAGGGTGGTGGGCTAGCACACACTTGCAAAAATCTGGTCACATTTTGTGACACAATTCCAGGTGTTCCACTTATCAAACCCCTATAATGGAACATCGGACATTTTAGTGAGAGAAAATGGGGTCTCCTTGTTTAGGTCAGGTTTGCCTCAAGGTCTTCCCACCTGATTCAGCCTCCCCATTAACTGGAGCTACACATGTGTACACCACATGTACACCACACCAAACTAGGATCCTTATCTAAGAGTATAGGCCTTTTATGTGTATGTGAAAGAGAAGTCTCTTATAGTCCACACTATAAGACTGGCCTTGTGCACACTATGTAGCCAAGGATGACATTGAACTCTTCATCCTCCTATCTCCACTTCCTAAAAGCTGAGATACTAGGAAGGTCCCACCACATCCAGCTTCCTGCTTGTGCGCCTGCCTTTTCTGGCCCAGAGCCACCACACTGATTCAGGCTCAGAATCAGGAGGCAGAATCCTGAGGTCACAGAATAAAAGCTTGTCCCTTTTGGACCCGTGTGATTGTGGGAGCTGCTTAAGTACTTTCTGGAAGGCTGTCACCCTTCAGCCTTCTGTGAGAGCTTTAAGTCTACGGGAAAAAAGGAACGGAAATTCAAAATGGGAAATAGCAAGAACATGCTGGAACCCACAGAAAGTCCCAGGAGCCTAGGTGAGTGGGCAGAACCACAAGTCAGCCCTTGCAGACCAAGGAGCGATGTTGCTACACACACTCTCAGGGCCTGGGTGTTCGGAACCCAGGGCCATACACGGGGAAAGCAGAGCCCCTGTGGAAGATCTGCAGCTTCCCACCAACAAAAAGAGCCAGTGGGTCAGAAGCGTCAGAGGACTGCCACAACAGGGCCATGATTTCACCTCTGCCCTTCAAATCCTTCACATGCTCCTTTTATGTCCCACCCAAGAAGGGGATGTGAGGAATGTCATTCCAGCCAAAATGGTATGCTAGAAATCTACCTGGATGGTTGTGTGTGGTGGTCACACCTCTAACCTTAGCACCTGGGAGGCAATGACAGGATAATCTTGGTGAGTTCAAGAGCAATCTGGTCTAGTTAGCAAATTCCAGGCAAACCAGACCTATATAATGACTCTGTCTAAAAACAAACAAAAAACAAAAACAAAACAAAACAAAAACAAACAGAAGTCTAGTGGAGTCAAAAGAAGGCAGAGAAAGGGGACTGTGGAGGTGGCTCAGTTTGCAGAGTGGCTGCTATAAGGACCGGAGTTCGATCCCCAGGATCCACATAAAAACAAAAAGAAACCCAATGACAATAAAAAACTGGGCGTGGTGACAAGTGCCTGTAACCCCAGTACCATGGGGAAGGTAGAATTCCAGTGTAGCCTTAATGGTTAGCTTCAGGTAGCCTACATGCCATGTAGAATTCCAGGCTTGAACTCGGATTGTCAAGCCAGGCAACACGCATTTACCCACCGAGCCATCTTGCCAGTCCTACTCGTAGCTCTGGGGATCGAGCCCTGGGCTTGAGACAAGCTAGGCAAGAGCTCTACCACAGAGCCACACTTACCCAGCCCTTGCATACTTTGATCTCTCCATGGCTTATGATAAGGAATACATCATAAATGCTGTGAGAATAGTGGTTAGGCTACATTGTTAAGGGAGTAATGAGGGAAGAAGAATTCATGTGGGTTTTATAGAGGAACTTTTTTTCTTGATCTGTGAGGTATGGCACAGCAGCATAGTACTTGACTAGTATGTGCAAGGTTCAATCCCAGCATTGCAAAAACAAATGAATAAATGTAAGGAGAACCATACAGGTAGATTCTTGTAGGGAAGAAATACATGAAACAGGGCTGGAGAGATGGCTCAGATGTTAAGAGCACTGGCTGCTCTTCCAGAGGATCCAGGTTTGATTCCCCAGATCCATGTGGAGACTAATAACTATAGTAACCCCAGTTCAGAGGATTTTGGCTTCCTAGGGTAATGCATACAAGTGGTACATAGACACACATGCAGAAAAAAATAGCCACATACATAAAACAAATATTTTAGAATATGAAAATAAATATACATATACAAGAAACCCAACCTGCTAGATATAAACTGGTTAGTCATAGGTAATGTACTGGTTAATAATGTCAATGAAGGTTTTCAATGAATCTTCAAGCTCTGGAGGGATCTGTTGAGATATCCCACCACACTGGTCTGATCTGGTTAGTCTTCAGAAGTCTGTAAAGCCCTGTGTAGTGGGTGGTTGGTCTGTTTGGTTTGTTTTGTTTTGTTTTTCATTGTTTTGTTTTGTTTTTCATAGGAAGAGTCTGTAGCTTTTGTTAATTTCTTTTATTTAAAGCACTCTAAATTTTAGTGAGTGTGTGTATGTGTGTGTACATGAATGCCCATGCTTGCAGAGAACAGAAATGTAGGATCCTGTGGAACTGGAGTTACAGGAGGTTGTGAGCCATGAGTTATGGGTGCTAAGAATTGAACTCTGGTCCTCTGGAAAAGCAGTAAGTGCTCTTAATTGAGCTGTCTCTCTCTAGTCCATGATTTTTATTTAACTTAGTGTTTGTTGTTGGTCATATGGAGGTTCAGAGAACACTTTTGAAAGTCAATCCATTCTTGCCTTCCACTTTGTTGAGACGGGGTTGTAACTTTATTTTTTCAAATCCTATTTTTTTTAAAGTTTTATTTTATGTATATGAGCACACTGTCGATATCTTCAGACACACCAGAAGAGAGCTTCAGATTCCATTACAGATGGTTGTGAGCTACCATGTGGTTGCTGGGAAATGAACTTAGGACCTCTGGAAGAGCAGCCAGTGCTCTTAACCACTGAGCCATCTCTCCAGCCCTCAAATCCTATTTTTTTTTAAGATTTATTTATTTATTATATGTAAGTACATTGTAGCTATCTTCAGATACCCCAGAAGAGGGCATCAGATCTCATTATGGATGGCCGTGAGCCACCCTGTGGTTGCTGGTATTTGAACTCATGACCTTCAGTAGAGCAGTCAGTGCTCTTAACCACTGAGCCATCTCTCCAACCCTCAAATCCTATTTTTAATAACGGTTCTTAAACGTATTAACCTTCCTTGTAGCCCATCAACCACTGAAGGTACTTGCTTTAACAGAAAATCCTCTCCTGTGTCTGCTTCAGCAAAACACTCCTTCATGTGTTTCCCCCGGCAAAACACCATCCAACTGACTTTCCAAAGAATCTTCAAGTTTCCACTCACAGAGTCTCTCTTATTTCTGATACTGAGCAGTGTACTGGCCCCCAAGCTTTTGGCCATTTCTCCTGGCCTTATTTCCCACTTTGCCATAGGATCATAGATTTGCACCAACACATCTGCCTTTCTGTGGGTACTGGTCATCTCACTCAGGAGTCAGGATAGCACCACAGTCAGCTTTACCCCTCAAAGCCATCTCCTCACCCTTCATTAGGTTCTTGAAGGGGACACAGAGACACTCGCGTGTGCATACACACACACACACACACACACACACACACACACACACACACACACACCCCTGGGACCTACAAGAGGCTGTAGCGTGGCCTGTTGCAAGCAGATGGTCTCTCTATGTAGCCATGGCTACCCTGGAATTCTATATAAACCAAGGTGTCCTTGAACTCATAGAAATCAGCCTGCCTCTGCTTCTTGAGTTCTGAGATTAACACATACACACAATTCTCCTGGTGAGCCCAAGGCTATTTTACAGGAGACTTGTAAAAGCAGAGATTTTTGTCCAGTTGATAGCAGAAGTGGGAGAATTGGAGCCTGAGATTTGAGGTTGAGGAAGCTCTCTGTCCGTTGCTGAGCAGGAGGGCCATGGGTCGGGACCTTAGCACAGCGACAGACTAGTCTCCTGCTGACAACTGGAGACAAAGTGGGAACCTCAGGCTGTGGAGCACAAAGAAAGGGATTGTACCACAGCTCTTGAGCCTGGAAAGGAGGCAGGGACAGACAGCAGTACAGGACAGCCAACGCCTTGCTTTCAGCCCAAGTCACATTTTCAGGAAAGAACCCAGGCAAGCAATGCTGAAAATCTGCTTCTAGAACTGTGAACTAATAAATGGATGTTGTTTGAAGCTGCTAAATAGGTGGTAATTTGTTACCCAGCAATAGAAAACAAATATAGATTTGCGATGGGGCCGCTAACTCTTTGAACCCCATGGAAGAGGTGGTAAGCTGTTTTCACTTTCCAATCAAGGGGCTCAGAGGTTAACAGCCTTCAAAAGATCAAACATTAGGAGTGAGCTCCAGAAGCAGATCTGGGGGCTCTCAGGCTGAGCCCCTTGGCTTCCCAGGCCCACTAGGCTTTTCCTGAAGGTTGAAAGGCAGCAATGAGCACCTTTCATGCAAACAAACTGGGATGTGTCCTGCTCATTTCCCAGTGATGGAGAGGGAGGGCCTGGTCAAATCATTGCATATTCTGGACACTGGAAGTGTTCATGTAAGGCTAGGGCTACTGCCCTGCAAACACTATAAATGGAAGTCAGCAACTTCAGTCTTTAAGCGGAGGGAGTGAGGTTTGCCCTCAGTTTATGTTGTAGTAGATGATAGGATAGGGTCGGGTGACTTGACATTTTACAAGTTTACCTCTGACCTCTGAGATGTTCCAGAACACCTCATAGCAATGAGCACACCCAGCACTCAGCTCCGGATTTCTACCATTCTCAATAAAAGATGTTTGGAAAAATGATTGATAGTGGTAGTGAGCAGGGACGGTATAAGACCAGCCAGGGACAGCTTGAGTTGCCTGAAAGTAGGGAAGTACTACCAAAAATGAACAAACAAACAAATAAACAAAACTTGCTGGACTTGGCAGGGCACACCTGAAATCTCAGCACCTGGGAGACTACAGTTCAAGACTAACCTGGACTACACAGACTTAGTCTCAAAGACAAATAATGTTGCTCCTGGAGAGATGGCTCAGCAGTTAAGAGCACTGGCTGCTCTTCCAGACGACCTGGGTTCAATTCCCAACACACACACACACACACACACACACACACACACACACACACACACACACACGGAAGCTCACAACTGTCTCTAATTCCAGGTCAATCAGAGCTACATAATAGAGAAACCCTATTGTAACCCTCCTGGCTTGAGGCCTGCCTCTCATAACCACACCTCTCTGCCCACCTCCTGCTATTTGCCACGCCTCGCTCCTGGTTCCAGTTGCATCAGAAAGTCCCACCTCTACAGAGACCAAAAGAAGCCGCTGATTGGGCCGGCATGCTGACGAACTTGTGGGAGGGGTTTTACCTCACCTATTCTACCTGTTGGCTTGTAACAAACAGGGCATTAAAATTCAAGATGGCTGAGTGATCAAGACTCCTGTCTAATTTTTGTAAACCCTTCCACATGGACAGGTATAACTTTGGCCACCCTATTTTCTCCCAAACTCTTGCTTTTCCTTCTAACTCCATTTCCCAGGTAACCCTCTCTTTAACGTTGGCGCTGGTAGCCAACACCCTATCTTTTTTTTTTTTCTTTTTTTGTTTTTTTTCAAGACAGGGTTTTTCTGAGTAGCCTTGGCTGTCCTGGAACTCACTCTGTTGACCAGGCTAGCCTCAAACTCAGAAATCCACCTGCCTCTGCCTCCCAAGTGCTGGGATTAAAGGCGTGCGCCACCACCGAGAAACCCTATCTTAAAAGAAAACAAGTAAATAAATAAATGGTCTGGAAGTTAGCTTAGTAGTAGAGTGTTTACCTGGGTTATACAAGGCTCCATCACAGTGCTGGAAAACAAAAGGGATCCTGACATAGGCTACATCATGTATGAACCTTGAAGATAGTATTGATGATTAAAAAAAAATCACCTAGATATAAAGGGACAGATATAAGATGCAGAGGGACAGAGTACCTATTGCTGTGGTGACATCATGTCCAGAAGCATTTGGCTTCCATGTCCTGAATCATTGAGGGAAGCCAACACAGGAATTTAAATGAGGCAGGAACCTAGAGGCAGGAGCAAGGCTTTCTTATAGTGCCCAGGACCACTAGCCTAGAGATGGCACTGCTCACAATCACTAATTTAGAAACTGTCCAAGCCGGGCAGTGGTGCTGCACACCTTTAATCCCAGCACTTGGGAGGCAGAGACAGGCGGATTTCTGAGTTCGACACCAGCCTGGTCTACAGAGTGAGTTCTAGGACAGCCAGGGCTACACAGAGAAACCCTGTCTTGAAAAACAAACAAACAAACAAACAAACACAGAAACTGTCCTACAGGCTTGCCTACAGCTCTGTCTTTCTTATGGAGGTTTTTTGTCATCTGAGACTCCCTCCTCTCAGATGGCTCCAGCTTCTGTCAAGTTGACGTACACCTTGCTGGCACATTGGGTTAACTTTGTTCAAGGCGCCCTGAATGGTCAAATGCATGGAGAAGGAAAACTAGAATAGTAACTACCAGACTCTGAGGAGGGAAGGCAGTGGGAGCTGGTGGTCCTGGGCACATTGTTTCAGTCTGAAGTGAGGAACTCTGTCTCTGCGGGTGGATATGAGCCAGGGCTGCACAGTAGTGTGCAAGCCCTCAAATATGAAGAATAGACAAGTCCTGCAGTGTGGGAGTATATTGCTCTGTTCTTTGTGCATGCTTTAGGCTTTGTTTTTTTCTGGAAATTGAATCCAAGGCTTTACACATGAAAGACAGGTTCTGTGCACTTTTTTGAGCAACAGGGTCTTCCTAAACAGCCCAAGCTGAACTCAAATTTGATACAGGCTTGCCTAATCTGCCTTCTGAATGCTGGACACATTCGTGTGCACCACTCACACACGGTGCCTTTAGAAACTGCACTCTTAGTGCTGTCTAGCTGTGTCTTAAGAACTTTTCCTGGGCTGGAGAGATGGCTCAGTGGTTAAGAGCACTGACTGCTCTTCTAGAGGTCCTGAGTTTAAATCCCAGCAACCACATGGTGGCTCACAACCATCTGTAATGAGATCGAGTGCCCTCTTCTGGTGCGTCTGAAGACAACTACAGTGTACTTCATAAATAAATAAATCTTAAAAAAAAAAAAAA
>NW_022196905.1:25216151-25231151 GCF_008632895.1 Mastomys coucha | reverse complement strand
CTTGCTATCTACCAGGAATTTGGTACCAGGACCAAAGTCCCTGAAGGTCCAAATTGAAATATGATATTTGTATAGCACTCACATGTATCCTTCTGTATACTTTAAGATGTTGCCCAATGACTTATATAATATGTAACACAGGGTAGATACTATATAAAGAGCCGATATACTGAGGGCTGGGGACATGGTTCCTTTAGGGTGCAAAACTTTGCCTCATCCCAACTACCTAGCACTTGCTCACTCTCAGAGGACCCGCTGTAGAGTAGGGATTTACACATCTGGAAGACTCAGATGTCTAGCTAGTTCTCTTCTTCAGGTCTTCTCTTTCAAGTCTTCTTGCTTTTGTAATATGTTCCTTGGAGTTCCCTTTCCCGCCATGCCATCTCAGCCTATGAAGAAACCACATTCTCATTCAGAAGATGTAGCAAAAAAAGGCTAGCTGCCCCTGGAGACCAGTCCTTAGGAGGCAGGTCTGTGCAGGACCTCTGTTTCCTTGAGACAAAGTCTCTTTATGTAGCCCAGGCTGGATTGTAGCTGATGAGCCTCCTGCCCCTGTTTCCCAAGTGCTGTGGTTACAGGTGTGCCCACCACACCCACATTCCTGGGGTCTTTCAAGTTTCGTCTCTACTATTTTTTTTTTCTCAAGACAGGGTTTCTCTGTGTAGCCCTGGCTGTCCTGGAACTCACTCTGTAGACCAGGCTGGCCTCGAACTCAGAAATCTGCCTGCCTCTGCCTCCCAAGTGCTGGGATTAAAGGCATGCACCACCACTGCCCGGCTTGCCTCTACTATTACTTTGTCACTTAAACATGAACTCTCTCCAGCAGTGTGATGTAAGGACTTTTAAATTTGTCATTGACTAATTCTTCTCTTTTCATTTCACATTCCCAATTAAATTTTGTTTTCTCTATGATTGACAACTGTCAACATTTCTCATTAGAAATGTTTCCTCCAGACAGCTGGACAGGCAACATTATATGTTCATATACAGCTATTCTAGATGTGTAGAAGAAGAAATACCTCAAGAGGACACAGCAGGAGGGCAGCCATCTGCAAGTCAAAGGAAGGTTCCAGAAGACACCAACCAGGTCTTTAGATTTCTAACCAGCAGAACTGTGAGAAAATTTCTGGTACTGCAACAAAAAGTGATTTTTTTCCCCTTTCTAGTTAAAAAATAAAGAATTTAAAAATGGAATAAAGTCTGTGAACTGAAGCAAAGATTATTAGATTTTAGAAGTGATATAAAGAGATAGAACGAAGGCAGAATGAGACCAGAGTCTGACCTTAACAGGTGAGGCCATGTTTATTAGCACAGAACAGTGAGTGGTGGCCTCTCTCGAGGGAATAGGGGGTCTAGCAGGGGAAAGGCTGGCTGAGACCCTGTGTAAGGAACAGTGGGGGGGGAGGCTTGGGCTGAGGAAGTTCATGCAGTTGTGGACTCTCTTTCCTGGAATTGTCTACTTCAAGTAAGACAGATAATCTTGGGAAACAGGCTGTTTCTTCAACATTCTTCTCTGGGCTGAGCAAGGCAGCTGTAATCTCATACAAATCCTGTTTTTAAAACCAAGGCACTCTATCAAAAATATTTTACCAATGACAATTTCCTGGTATTACTATTATCCTATGTGTGTATATATAAAATGTCACCATTGAGGGAAGCTGGGTGAAGGGTAGCAAAGGGTACATGGTATTCTTTTTGTTGTTGTTTTGATTGTTTTTTGAGACAGGTCTCACTATTGTAACTTTTGAAAATTTCTCTGAAGACCAGGTTGGTTTTGAACACACAGAAATCTACCTGACTCTGCTTCCCAAGGACTGGAATTACAGGCATGCACCACCAAGCCTAACCTATTTATTTATTTATTTGTTTGTTTGTTTGTTTGTTTGCTTTGGTTTTTTGAGACAGGGTTTCTGGCAATGTAGCCCTGGCTGTCCTGGAAATTTCTGTTTGTAAACCAGGCTGGCCTCAGACTTTGGAATCCACTTGGGATTAAAGGTGTATGCCACCACTACTTGGCAAGATTTATTTATTTTATGTTCATATGTACATGTACCATGTGCATGCATGGTCAGAAGAGGGTTTTAGATCCTCTGGGATTGGAGTTACAGATGGCTGTGAGTTTCCATGTGGGTGCTGGGAATCAAACCATGTTATCAGGAAGAGCAGCTAGCGTTCTTATCCACTGAACCATCTCTTCAGCCCAGTATATGGGATTCTATTTTGTCCATTTTTTAACAATTTGCCATAACTCTACAATTATTATACAACTTTAAAGAATGTAAAAACAGCTGGGTGTGGTTGTGTACACCTTTAAGCCCAACACTGTGAGACAGAAGCAGGCAGATTTTTGCTTGGTTTCAGTTTTCCAGGTCAGTCAAGGTGACAGCGATTCAGTTGTTAGAGTGCTTGCACAGGATGCACAAAGCTCCGAGTTAGATCCCAGCACTGTGTAAACCAGGCATGGTAGTACATTACTGTGATCTCAATACTGGGACTGGCTTGGGTTACATAGCAGGTTCCTGTTCCAAAAACAGTAACAAATGCACAAATAATAAAATAAAAAGTCAGACATATCACATCTAGGAGGCTATCCAAGTGTTAAAAAATGATTGTCTTAGGAGCCTACATGTTTTTTTAATTTTGTCTTTCTTTTCTTACTAATATATTTCTTTTTTTAAAAAAGAATTATTTATTTATTTCATGTGTATGAGTACACTGTAGCTGTCTTCAGACACACCAGAAGAAGGCATGGGATCCCATTACAAATGGTTGTGAGCCACCATGTAGTTGCTGAGAATTGAACTCAGGACCTCTGGAAGAGCAGTCAGTGCTCTTAACTGCTGAGCCATCTCTCTAGCTCCCACTAATATTTTCCTTTTTCTCTGCAATGCAGATATTGTTAGTTTAATAAAAATGCTAGAATACAGGTTTTAAAATGTTTTAAAGCAGATGAGCACAAGTTATCTATTAGAAAGAGAAAATTAATAGGACCAAAGTCAGGAATGAAATGAGCCGGGCAGTGGTGGCGCACGCCTTTAGTCCCAGCACTTGGGAGGCAGAGGCAGGCTGATTTCTGAGTTCGAGGCCAGCCTGGTCTACACAGTGAGTTCCAGGACTGCCAGGGCTATACAGAGAAACCCTATCTCGAAAAACCAAAAAATAAAAAAATAAAAAAATAAAGGAATGAAATGGCTGTATCAGTTGAGGTCCTGGCCTTAGCTCACTGTGAAGTACCCCTTGGATGAGAAGTCTTGGATGTAGCTTATGTTTTCCTCCTAGAACAATGAATTTTCCAAGGACAACAGAAAAAATCTAGCTTTAGCCTAGCAGACAGGCGCAGTCCAGCGGCTGATCAGATTTATAGCTTCGGTTTTGACTTTCCCCTTTACTAGGCCAGCGATGTTGGCCTAGGTCTCCCCATCTGTAACTCAGAAAGAGAAGGATTTTAAAGTCTTCCAAGATCCTTTCGATTTCATGGTGCTTGAGAGGGAGCCTGTCCAGAGATTCTGAGCAAGGACACTCCAGACTGCCCTAGCTGCTTAGCCCTCTAGGCCCTCAATTCTCACAAAGGCCGGCCCTGCTGAGGCCCCGCCCTTCCTACCAGACCCCGCCCTTCCCACCAGGCCCCGCCCTTCCCACCCAGGCCCCGCCCAACAAGTCCCCAGCTCCTCCTGCCGGGTTGCACCCTTGACCCCGCCCCGGGGTGTGCGTCCACCGGAAGTTCCGCGCGAAGGCCGCTCACTTCCGCTCGGCAGGTGACAGCCGTGAGGCTTGGAGCGGCCGGCTGCTGCGACGCACCGGAGGAGAGGGAGGCGGAGGCTGCGGACATTTTGCTGCTGAAGCGAGCCGATCCTCGGCACCCGGAGCCGTTTGGATTTGTGGGTGAGGAAAAAGGCAGTCCGGCAAGATAGGAAAAAAAAAAAAACTAAAGGGGTCCGAGGGGAGGGGTCTGCGAGGTCAGAGGTCACGGAGAGGACGCTACGCTGGAGGGGTGCGGGCCACGAGTGGGTGAAGGTGAAAGGGCTGCCTGCTCATTCATTCAGGACGGCTTGGCCGCCCGGCGTCAACCCGTCATCTCAGGTCCGCAGTCCTATTTGGAGAGGACGGCTGGAGAGACTCCTGGACTTAGGCCTCTCCTGCGCTCTGCTTTTCCCTTCTCACTCCTTTGCCAACCTAAGGCCTCCTCGTTCAGAGCCTTATTGCTTAGCCACCGCCCGAAAATGGGGCAAACATCTAGAAATGGCCTTATGCCGCCGGCCCCTCGTCCTTTGGATCCTCAGGGACACGTTGTACTAGTTCTAATACAACAAGAGTGTCTTGTCACTGGTTATCCAGCACTTACTTGACTTCGAACCACTGTGCTAAGCACTTTGTGTGCTGAGCTCACAGCAGCCCCTGGAAGGTAGCTACTATTGCTTTACTCCTTTTACTCAGGAGGACACAGAGCCATGGGAGGTTAAATCACACAAGGAAGGTCATTCGAGTAGTAGAGGCAAAACCAGGCTTCCTATGCAGGTCTCCAGAGACCATCAAAGCCCGGGCACAAAAGTACCTGGAGCTGGTTTGGGGTGTAGGAGTGATTTGATATGTTGTCGCCATTGTGTTGTTTGGATTGGTGTCGGGACGCAGCCTTCTTGCCTCCTGTCTGGTCTGATGTTCATGAGGAGCATTTGATTCACTTTCATTAGGAGGCTGTGCAGTCGCAGGTTGTTGCTGTCAGTGTTTTGACTTTCAGGGAAAGAGTCTGAAGGTTTTCCTGACTAATAGGAACTGTAAGACACCAAATGGGCTATTCTTGAAACTGATATCCAGACATTCTCTTCATCATGTTTGCACTTTATTCCTTTTGCAGTAAAGAGGGGAAAAACGGGACCCCCTAGGGCTCCTAGTTCTAGAGGAACAGACCCAAAGGACAGGGCTTTGGCCTGTCATGGTGCCTGGGATAGTCGGCCTGGGAGATGGGAAGGTGACTTGGTAACTAGGTGGTGAGGCTCTTTTCCTTTGGAGACATTTTGTTGTTCCTTCCTTATGCCTTAGTTTCCCTGACAGCAGCAACACAAGAGAGACTATCTTCCTACTTCCTCTTGAGTGCAAGGAACTGTAATGAGCCTGTGAAGGTTTCCTTGTGCTTTTGAGAAAAGTAGTAAGTAAAAATGTTACATTAATTGCTTTTTTTTTTTTTTTAAGCCAGTCTCACTCTGGCCCAGTGTGGCCAGGATCTCATGTGTCTTGAATTCATAGCAGCCCTCTTGCTTCAGTCTCCCAAGTTCTAGGATTGATTACAGAGCTGAACCATCACACCCAGCTCGTCTGTCTGTCTGTCTGTCTGTCTGTCTGTCTGTCATGGGCTCTGTGATGTTTTTCTAGTTCCATTGAATTCACAGAAACTTAATAGTGTCACCTTATCCCTATCCTTCCAAGGGATAATTGAAGATAAAGCAACTTGTAGGAACATAAACAGAGCCCTGGAACTCCGTCCTGAATGGAGCCCACCAGTCCCTTTGCCTCTTAGGAACTATCAAGAGGACTTTGCTAGTCCCAGAGAATCAGACCTTCGGTGTCTCTGTAGAGATCATCTGATGAGTGTGGGTTGATTGGAAGCTTCACACCGGGTAGCTTGAAAGGGCTCAGAGGTCCAGTGGAATGAGCACTCCGACACCCTGCCAGTCATCTCCTGTCTCCAGCCCCAGGTCAGCAGCTTCCTACTTATGTGACCTGGATAACTCACTTCAATTGGGTTTCTATTCTAATAAGATATGTAGATGAAATGGTAGAGCACTCCCCCTGCATATGCAAGGCTGGTTTCTGTTCCCAGCACCAAGAAAAATAAGGGTTTTGGGGAGACGTGGTGGTCCACGCCTGTAACCCCAGCCAGCACTCAAGACGCTGAGGTGAAAGGAGGCCCACATGATCTGCATGGTAAGTACCAGCCATGGCTACATAAAAAGACCTTGTCTCAGAGTAATCATAAGAAAACACTGCTGAGCCATCTCCAGCAACATATCCAGCAACATCTGAGGTGTTGGGTGAGGGTATCCTGCAGAGCATTTTACTGTTGACCCTACGCCATGGTACCTGCTGGGGCCTGTGTTGGAGGAAGGCTGTCAGCCCTGTGAGGTTATTGCTTTGTTCTCCAACTAGACCTTTAAACACTAAGGACCGCTCCTGCTCTTCTTACTTCTCTTTCTAAAAGTAGTTGAAGACAGTTTGTTGTGGGTCCAGCAGGGGCTGGGTTTGGACTTTCATCTTCTGCATGTCTGACTGCTCACTTCCCCCCAAACCCTCTCGCTGGCACCAAAGCCTGCAGTGGTGACAGGAAGCAGGCATGGTTTGTTTAGGCTTTATAGTTTGATATGCTCAGATGGTTGAGGGGTACTTGTCCCTTGAAGGCACTTCTGTTTCTCAACAGGTCTTTTTTCCTAAGATGTGCTACTGAGATTATCAACAACCAGAAGAGATTTCTTTTCTTTTTTTCCCCTGATTTCTTTTTATCACTTTACATAGAGAGGAAAAAATACTCTAGGGAAAAAATTGGGGAAATTAAAAAAAAAAACTACTTTGCCAGGTTTGGTGGCGTATGATTTTAATTTAATTTAATCCCAGCATTTGGGAGGCAGAGGCAAGCAGATCTGTGAGCTTGGAACAAGCTTAGTCTACAGAGTGAGTTCCAGGACAGTCAGGGCTGCACAGAGAAAGCCTGTCTCCTGGGAACTCTGTGAGTGGTTCCTCCAAGCCCTTCCAGGCTTTGCTTCTACCTTGCTCTCTATCTTTCTATCTTCAGCTTCCCACTCTACTCTTTGACCTTGCAGTCACTCTCAGACTCACCTCCTCTGCAGGCTGCACCTGTGTTTGTCTTTGCTCTGTGCACAGCCCACACTTGCTGTTCCTGTCCGGCTCCTTTGCTGCCTGGTGCTTGTCATTTCCATCCCCATCCCCATGTTGCAGAGGTCTGAGCTGGCTGCCCTTTAGTGTCCTGTGGAAGTAAGTGATCACAGTGAGTGTAATTGTCTGCTTACTTGGCTGCCTGGCTGTGGTGGCGCACGCCTTTAATCCCAGCACTTGGGAGGCAGAGGCAGGCGAATTTCTGAGTTTGAGGCCAGCCTGGTTTACAGAGTGAGTTCCAGGACAGCTGGGGCTATACAGAGAAACCCTGTCTCACAAAACCAAAAACAGACAAACAAACAAACCTCCCCCCCCAAAAAAAAACCTTTAATTACATTTATTTATTTATTTATTTATTTATTTATTTATTTATTTAGTGAGGGTTCAGGGATGCCGTTGCCATGGCCAATGAGAATCAGAAAACAACGTTTGAGAGTGGGTTCTCTTTTGCCACTATCAGGGTCCCACTGAGGGCTCAGATCAGGCTGTCAGACAAATACTGTTACCCACTGAGCCATCTCACTGACGCTTTCCTCAAAAGCTTTAGAGCCAGTGCTTTGATGTTTGCTTTAAGTACTTCCCCAGCTATGTTACATACAGGAGTAGACTTGGGCAGCTTATTCTTTTAACCACACCCTGATTGCTTTTTGGTCTTAAGCTCTTTGAGGTTGAAAGACAGTTTTTGTGTCACGCTAGCTGCTGAGTCTACTTCCATCTTCATTCTTTTTTGTTTTTTGTTTTGTTTTGTTTTGTTTTTTGAGACAGGGTTTCTCTGTGTAGCTCTGGCTGTTCTGGAACTCACTCTGTAGATCAAGTTGGCCTCGAACCCAGAAATCCACCTTCCTCTGCCTCCCAAGTGCTGGGATTAAAGGCGTGTGCCACCACAGCCCAGCCCATCTTCATTCTTTATGTTGAACAGTTGAAGTGCTTGGTGTTATGATTCTGACAATAGAGACTTCCTAAGTCTAGTACTCATTCATTCATTCATTCAGTGTTTATTGAGACCCACTAGAGTCTAGCACTGGGATGTACCAGTAGGTAAACAAGCCAGACCTAGTTTTTGCCGTAAGTATTGCTTTCTCTTGGGGGAGAGACAAAGCAGAAATAGAAAACAAATGCCATAATACAAAACTAATAAGATGTGTGAGGAAAACAGAAGACATAGAAGTCAGATCCTATTAAAATAGACACCTAGCATCTTAAAATGCACCTGGATTCCATTACAGCAGGGTAAAGCCCACACTCTTTCAGTGATGGCAAGCTGTTCTTCTGATATTCAGTCCTCAGTCCCATTCAGTGTGTTCATTGCCCATCCACCCACTCTCCTCAGACACTAGGCGTGCTCCCACTTCTGCTCTGCTGGTGGGGATGGTACCCAGGACCTCATGCTTGCTGAGCTTCTGCTCTATTACAGAGCCCCAGACCTAGCTCCAGCTGTTCCCTTGGTCTGACTGATGTTTTCCAAACATTCTTCACCTCAAAGAGGCCTTCTGTGGCCACTAGTTAAATTTCAACCTCCTTTCCTCCTTCTCCATGCTTGCTGGCCTCCTTTCCTGCCTTTTCTTATCTTTTCTTTTCATTCTCTTTTTTCTTTTTCTTTTTCTTTTTCTTTTTGATTTGGTTTTTCAAGACAGGGTTTCTCTGTGTAGCCCTGGCTGTCCCTGAAACTCACTCTGTAGACCAGGCTGGCCTCGAACTCAGAAATCCATCTGCCTCTGCCTCCCAAGTGCTGGGATTAAAGGCGTGTGCCACTACCGCCCACCTGGCTCGCCCTTTCTTCCTTCCTTCCTTCCTTCCTTTCTTTCTTTTTTTCTTTCTTTCTTTCTTTCTTTCTTTCTGCCAGATCTGTCTTTTGTTGTTTTGTTTTTGTTTTGATCTTAATCTTGCTTGTCTGCAAAGATTTCTTTTTCCTTCAGTGCACATAAAACAGCTTCCAAGTCATGATAGATGCTTGGTGAGTGTGTGCACATGTATAGACACACTGGAGAGTAGCATATAAATACCTTCTTAAGTAGTAGATGCAGGGAATGTGTCTTTAAAGTGACGCCATCTAAGCTGAGATTTGAAGGATAAATTGGAGCAGCCATACTAGGGCAGGAGAGGATAATCCTGTTGGATCGGCAAGTACAGCGCAGTGACACTGAGGACCTGATGGTCTGAGATCCTTGAGGGCCTGGTGGTGCCCCCATTGCAGCAGCCATGGCACAGTGCCCACCTCTTATGATATGTTCATTTTGAACCTGCAGGCACAAGTTATGGCCTGCCTCACTGAAGAAAGGGGCCTGAACATGTCTCTCCTCCATTTTATTATTGTCTTAGTTACTTTTCTATTACTGTGAAGAGACACCATGACCAAGGCAATTTATGAAAGGAAGCATTTAATCTGGGGACTCGGTGTTCCAAAAGGTTAGAGTCCATAACCATCATGGTAGAGAACATGGCAGAAGGCAGGCATGGGGCTTGAGCAGTAGCTGAGAGCTCACATCTTATCCTCAAGCATGAGGGAGACGGAGAGGGAGGGGGGAGGGAATTGGAAATGGTGTGGACTTTTGAAACCTCAAAGCCTACCCACAGTGACACACCTCCTCTAACAAGGCCATACTTCCTAATAATTCCCAAATAGTTCTACCAACTGGGGACCAAGCATTCAAACATCTAAGCCTATACACTCAAACTACCACAAGTATATATTTTTAATTAATTAATTTTTTGTGGTCCTGTGGTTGGATGGAAGCTCTGGCTTGTGCATGCTAGCCAAATGCTTTGCCACTGAGTTCTCCTCTCAGCCCATTTCCCCCATTTGAGATGTTGCCACCTGTTCATCTCCTCTGTGCCATTTCTTCTCTGATCATTTTATGTTTAACCTTCCTCTTACTGGCTGTGAAATGAGCTTGGTGGTCTAGCATTTTCCATTTCACAATAGTCAACAGTAGTTTGAGACTAGCTTACAAAACATGAAATTACCCTAAGAGTTGAGCATTAGTTATCAATGTGTGCTGAGCACCTGTTCACTTTATATAAGAGGCAGGAATACAGTAGTGAGCTAATCTGAGTCCTAGCTCTCATGAAATCTGCATTGTGGAAGAATAAATAGACACTATAAATACTGTTTATAATATGAAATACTTCGAAAGAGAAAAATGGGAAAGAGGGTTAGACAGTGTTGGAGATTGAAGAGGTATACTGCTTTGGATAAAGCAGTCAGCTAGGCATAATAGTACAAACCTGTAACCCAGCACTGAGACAGGATGATCATGAATACAAGGTTATCCTGGACCACTAGTGAGTTCCAGGCCAGCCTGAGCCAAATAACAAGACCTTGTCTAAAAACAGTCAAGGGAAGATGTGTGTGGTGATGCACACCTTTGATCCCACAACTCCAAGTAGTTGGGAGGCAGAACTCTGTGAGTTCAAGGCCAGCCTGGTCTACTAGCAAGTTCTAGGCCAGCCAAGGCTACGTTTTGAAACCCTGACTAAAAAACATTAATAATAAAAGAACTAATGTAGAGCTGCCAAGATAGTTCTGTGGATAAAGGCACTTGCCACCATGCCTGACAATCTGAATTTGATTCTGCTGGCATTCCACATGGTAGAAGGAGAGAACCAATTTCTAATTTCTCCAAGATATCCTCTGATCAACATATGTATACTGTATGTATGTGTGAGAGAGTGAGGGAGAGAAGATGGGAGGGAGAGAGTGAGAGCTACAAAATCAAGTAAGTGGTCAGAGAAGCCTTAAGAAGAAGGTAACAGCTGGGTATGGTGTCTTTAATCCCAGCACTTGGAAGGCAGAATTCTCTAAGTTTAAGACCAGCTTAAGACCAGCTGGAGCCATCTATATCACAAGCTCCAGGACTCCATAAAGAGACCTTGTCTTTATTAAGGAAAAAAAAAAAAAAGGTGACGTCTGAGCCAAGACTCAAAAGGAATAAGCTCCAGGACATGAAGCTATCCAGAGAAAAAGTCTTCCTAGCAAAGTACTGTAGATTAGAGAAGAAGCCTGGGCTGGAGAGGTGGCTCTGTGGTTAAAATGGTCTTGAAGAGGACCTAGGTTGTTCAATCCCAGATATGGGGTATGGGAGCAACGTGATGGAGTGTAAGTGTAGCTTTCATTCACCAGATGTAATTGTTGTTTAGGAGGATTGCTGATGAATAATAAGTACACCCTTTCTAGCTCTTTCTGAACTCTGGCTGGTTGGTTCATCTTAGCTGTTGTGGCTCAAATGCCTCTCCAATCTGACTGATTCAATCTGGCTTTTCTTAGCTTCTCACTGAATTGCTGTGCTTGGCCTCAAACTAGCTCTGGCAATTTGTTTTAAGGAGCTTCTGGCTCCTTCTTATTCTCTGGCATAAACTGCCTCTGCTGACCTGCACTGAATTGAATGAACTCATAAAAGAACTCACTGTACTGATTCCCAGCTTCTCTATTCCTGAGGGTTGGGAGTGTCCTATCTCTGACTCATTCTGTTAAATCTTTCTCTCATTCATCACTTTGTCTGCCTCTCAATTAGACATCACTTTCAAACATGGCTGCTTGATTCTACAAACTGACCATACCTTCATTGTTTGGGATTAAAGGTCTGTCTGTATTCCAGCCAGAGAGATTAAACATGTGGCACTTCAGCCAGATCACACAGACCTAGAAGGTCTTTGGATGTGATCCCATGCCAGATCAGCCATATTGTTGTATTTAAATTCCCCTACAGTCAAGAAACTGAGGTTTTAGTCCAGGAGCCTGTTACAGATGGTGTTGGTAGAACGTGGATGATGAAAACTGCAGGGTAGCAGTTTGGGGAGGAAAGGCTGCCAGAGGTTAGTTGTGATCTTGTGCAATTTGAGCCCCTGCTAGTTATAGAGACTTTCAAGAGGAGCTATCATCAATTAGGAGGATTGGCTAATTGAACTGGGAGTTGCAGTGAGAGGCAGGGATCAGAGGTACTAAGTGTGAGTTGTCAGACTGTGTATGAGATCTCCAGAGGTGAAATAGTATAGATGGAGAAGAGGAGAGAATTGGGCATGAGCCCCTCAGCTCTCCTGTAGAAGGAGAAGAAGAGGCAAAGCAAAGGAGAAGGCATGGCCAGTAGGGTCAGAGGAGAAAGCAAAGTGTGAGTTCCAGGCATGCAAGGGAAGAAAATGTCTAGGAGGTGGCATTGCTGGGCAGTGGCAGATGCCACTTGATATTTGACAATACTTTTGTGTCTTCTGCTGGCAGAGTGTACCATACTGCCCTCCAAGGCCATCCCTGAGCCTTTACTTCCTTCTCTAACCTCATTTGCTCATCTCTTCTCCCAAGTCTTTGTTTTGTGGTATGGTCTTGCTGTGTATGTAGCCCAGCCCAGTCCTCAAACTCCATTCCTCTTGGCTCCACCTCCCAAGTGCATGTGTCTCCATATTTGGCTTAGTGGTGGCTTTTTATATATTAAGGAAAATAATTACCATTATTACTTACTACTTAATCCCTGGGCTTCTTTGGGCTTGAACATGGTATCCTGGCCCTTGTTTTAAGTGGATTATCATGACAGTGAAGTGAGTCAGAGCCTGCTTGTAGCAGCATTGGCAGCTCCACTGTTCTCCAGTCCCTGCCTTGTTACACTGGAATACAGGTGTTGAATGAGTATTTGCCATGTCACCCATCTTTCCATAGCTGCCCAGTCTTCTCTTCACCTTAGAGAACTTCTCTGATGTTCCACCCATCTCAGGGTTCCCCTCAGAGCTTTGGTCACAAGTTTCTCAGGAGCAGAATCACTCTCCTGTCTTCTGCAATTCTATCTTTGGCCTACTATATACAACTCCCAGGTGGGCATAGTCCCAGACCTGCAGTGGACGACACTCCACACTGTGCCTGCTGAGTAGAGACCACAATTCTCCAGAAAGTATTCCCTTTGGTGGTTGGGAAAGCAGAGATTGTAACAAGCTTTGTTCTGTGGTCTCTGGTTTCTTTCTTATTTTAATTAACATAATGTTGTCCCAAAGAAGTCCTAACTAATTTGTTTATTTTGTTTTATTTTTTATTTATTTAGTTTTCTTTTCTAAATCAGGGTCTCACTATGTAGCTCTGGCAGTCCTGAACTCACAGAGATCAACCTGCTTCTGCCTCCTGAGTGCTGGGCTCAAAGGCATGTCCACCCTCCCTGGCAGGGTTGTTTTGTTTTGTTTTGTTTTGTTTTGATCCTGAGGACTGTGGCACTGTTGGTAGATTACTGGGAAGCTGACACCTGATTCTGAAATGAGGCTCTTGAGGCTCAGTGCTGACGAAGGACTTTTGCTTGCATTTGGTACTTTTCTACCTTTGGGCCCTTTTCATTTTGAAGCTTTTAATTACTGTGAGCCTCAAGAGATGGCTTTGATTAATCAGTTCTCATCCAAATCCCAAGAGACTCACAGCTTGGCAAGCTTATCCAGACAGGCTTTTACTAGCCATGTTACCAAACCTGCTGTTCCTGCTGTTTCAGTAGGTAGATGGGGCCTAAAGTTACCTGCTATTCAACATCTGAGGAATTCTGCTGGTATATGTGGCAGCCTCTATCCTGTACCCTTTAGCCTGACGTGTATTCAGTTCTACAGGGCTTTGTTCAGAGGAGAGTATTTGCCTCCCTGGACTGAGTGGGTCATGTGACCTCCTCATAAGACAGTGTTAGAAGGTGTTGGCTCTACTGTTTTCTAACTGTGTGACTCCAAACAAATGCCTTAACCTCCCTTGGCCTCTTTTTTCCTCATCTGTGAACCTGTGCTATTGTTAAAATCTTCTTCACAGATATTATGAAGATGGAATTTTTAATTGATATACTTTTGTTGTATAGTGTGTAAAAGTCCGAGGAAAACTTAGAGGGTTTTTTCTCTCTCTTCACCACATGGGTCCTGGGAGCCAACTCAGTTCATCAGGCTTGGTGGCAAGCACCTTTACCAGCTGAGCCATCTTACCAACCCCATGAAGACTAAATTTAAAACTCCATGTGGGGTCTGGCCCACAGTGTATGTCTGTTTGTCATACTTTTTTTTTTGTTTGTTTGTTTTTTCGAGACAGGGTTTCTCTGTATAGCCCTGGCTGTCCTGGAACTCACTCTGTATACCAGGCTGGTCTCGAACTCAGAAATCTGCCTGCCTCTGCCTCCCAAGTGCTGGGACTAAAGGCGTGCGCCACCACTGCCCGGCTCTTTGCCTACTTCTATAATCACTGGCTTTGTTCTGCATTTCATGCCAAGCCTGGAGTACATGGAACATTTTCTCATAGTTGCTGAGGTGACTTGAAAGAGCCTGTTTGTATGAGTCTGGTGACCACATTGTCTCAGAGAGACAGTCTGAAGTGGTTTCTCCATTGACGACTCACCTTTGGTCTTTGAGTTGGCCTTACCTGTGTCCCTATCTTTAAAATGAATGTATGTGCTCACCTGTGTGTGAGGAGCCATTTCCTTTTTAAAAGACTGTTAGGCGGAGGGTGTCAGTAGCTCCTGGGTAGTGTTTGCTTTGCAGGATAACACTGGATTCAATCACCAGCCGCACTAGAAACACCCAGTAAGATGAAAGGTTGTCAGATGGGGAGAAATGCCTGGAATCCTACTCAGTCTCACGGGGGGGGGGGGGGGGGGGGGGTGTCACAGCTAGGCAGGGGATAAGCACAGAGGGGACACTGATGAGATAAGCCAGTTTCTCTGTCCTTGAGACAGATGAAAGAGCTGAGCACACTTGATGACCAGAGTGCAGCTCTTCTGTCTTAGGTGAGGGAGAAACGGCAGCCACACTCTAGCCCCTCCATTGTGTGTGTGTTTCCATGTGTGTGCTGGATGAGTGTGGGGATACAGTCATGTGCTTGTAGAGGCCAGAGGTCAACTTGGAGGTATTGTTCCTCAGGTGTTCCATCTGGATCTTTGAGATAGTTTCTCACCGGCCTGGAACTCATTTACTCTAGTTTGGCTGGTTAGTAAGCTCCAGGGACCCACCTGGTGAGCACAAGTGTAGCACCAGCTTTTTACTGGAGTTCTGGAGAACTTAGGTCTTCATGATTGCTTGGCAAGCATCTCACCAGCTGAGCTTTCTACTTAGCTGAAGAAAGCTCCTTTTCTTTCTTTTTTTCTTTCTTTCTTTCTTTCTTTCTTTCTTTCTTTTTTTTTTTTTTTTTTT
>NW_022196905.1:25177998-25216122 GCF_008632895.1 Mastomys coucha | reverse complement strand
GGAACTCACTCTGTAGACCAGGCTGGCCTCAAACTCAGAAATTTGCCTGCCTCTGCCTCCCAAGTGCTAGGATTAAAGGCGTGCACCACCACCACCTAAGAAAGCTCCTTTTCATTCCCTCTCTTTCTTAGCCTTTCCCCTTTCTTTTCATTTTCTGAGACAGGGTCTCACTAGGGAATCTAGACTGACCTGAACTCAGGATCCTTGTTCCTCAGCCTCCTGAGAGCTAGAATTGCAGGTATGAACCTCTGTGTCCATTCCGACCTACTCCTGACTGTCCTTGAGATCCATGTATCCATATAGCAGGTTTCTGAGTAGCTTTTTTCAGGAAGGGATTGAACAGTTAAAGCTCCAACAGAGACATCAGAGGTCAGTTTTCCCTGCCCATTTATCCATCCATTCAGAAGTGGTGCTGGCACCTGAGTCAGACCTTAAATTGTTCTCATCTCTCTGTTTGTTTTGCTGATCAGCTTCCTCATTAACTCACAAGTGCCCTCAGTGTTCAATGCATATACTTGCATGCCTTCCTTAAAGCTTCTCACTGAAGAGATTGCGTGGCCTGAAAGGAAGAAAGTCCTATCGCTGGTCAGTGTCTGGCTTTGTGGACAATGGAACACTTTCCTCCTCAGAGTGTTATGGTTTTCCTTCCTCCTGAAGACTTAATAAATGGAACATGGTGGTATATACCTGTAATCCTATCTGTTAGCTGAGGCAAAGGACCATGAGTTTGAGGCTTGCCTGACCTTCATAATGGAGTCCAATTTCTTAGTTACTTTTCTATTGCTGTGATAAAACACCGTGACCAGAAGCAGCTTGGGGAGGAAAGGTTTTCTTTCCATTTACAACTCTACACCACAGTCCAGTGTAAAGGAAGTTAGGGCAGAAGCTGAAGCAGAAGCCACAGAGGAGTACTGCTTACTGGCTTCTTACTCAGCGTGCTTTCTTCTGCACCCAGGACCACCTGCCCATAGTGAGGTGGACCCTCCACACAGTCATGAATAAGACGTCCTACAGAATTGTCTACAGACAGGCTGGAGAAGCCATTTTCTCAAGCCCAATCTTAGATATGCTTAGGTTTATGTCAAGTTGACAAAAACAAAACAAAACATCAGGTTATCCTGTCTCAAGAATTCAGACAGAGCCTGTGAGGTGGTAAAGGCACGTGCCACCAAGCCCTATGAGACAGAGAAACCCTGTCTCAAAGAAAACAACAACAACAAAAGAAAGATGTCTCCTTTGTTTACAGTGATCCCATCCTGCTTCCTTTTATTTGACACCAGAAGAACATCCATTGGTGGGACACCTTCATTGAGTGGCAAACCAGAGCATTTGAAATGTGGTTATCTGACTGGTTTTATTTATTTATTTATTTATTTATTTATTTATTTATTTATTTATTTTGGTTTTTCAAGACAGGGTTTCTTTGTATAGCCCTGGCTGTCCTTGAACTCACTCTGTAGACCAGGCTGACCTGGAACTCAGAAATCCACCTGCCTCTGCCTCCCAGGTGCTGGGATTAAAGGCGTGCACCACTACCGCCCAGCCTGACTGGTTTTCAAACTCTGCATTGACCTGTGGGCTGCCTGAGCCCAGGTGATCAGGGAGACCAAGGGCTTAGTTGGATGAGTCAGGATCTGCCCCCAGCTTCCTTCTGTCATCCAGGTTCCTCCTTCACCTGTTGTACAGATTGGAAAATGTGAGGCCAGAGTCAGGAGATTTACCTCCAAAGCCACATTAACTCTTTGTACTAAAGCCAGACTCTGGCAGCCATCTTGGCATTGGTTCAGCCTTGCTGTTGATGGTTAACTACAAAGCCTTCTGTTCCTGGTCTGTCTGGTGCTTGTCACAGAGTTTGATTTGTTGCAAGCCCTTCGTTTTATAGCTTCCTTCAGAACCTGCCTTTTCATTCATTGAGCCAGCCAGCATTTGGTGAGCTCCTGGAATGTGCCAGGCACAGTGCCAGGCACTGGGTTGACAGTGTTAAAACAGAACAGATCTCAAAACAGAGGCATGAAGAAGGCTCTGGAGAGGTTGGAATTAGGAGCCAGTCTAATGCCAGGAGGCCTGTGCCCCTCTAACTACAGAGGTACACAGGAGAGTTAAAGCTGAGGCTGCAGACTGAGCATGTTGATGGAACCAGTGTTAGAGATAAATGTACTAACCATAAATCTAAGCTTCTTTATGTTAGAATAGGTGGTATGTACACACAGCACAGAGTTTCCAAGTTATAGCAAAGGATAAAAGAAGAGTCCGTCTCACCCCATTCCTTAGTCACCCAGCCTCCTTTCTGGAAGGAACCACTGATAACTGTTCTGTCCTTTTAAGGATAGTGGATGCACTTGGAAACTTGAAAGATACTTGTGTCTTTGTATAGCGACACTAGCATACTTTATATACTTTACAGTTTGCTTTTCCATTGACTGTCTTTATAGTTATGTCAAAAGCTGGAGAGATGTCTTGGTAGTTAAGGGGACTCAGGTCCCACAGTGTGGTCCCAGACACCTGTAACTCCAGTTCCATGGGATCCTGTGCCCTCCCCTGTCTCTGGCAGACACCAAGCATACACAAGGTGCACATACATACTGTAAGCATGGACATAAGACTTTTTAAAAAGCATGTATAGCTGGAGATAGTGGAGCATTCTTTTAATCCCAGCACTCAGAAAGCAGATGCAGGTGGAATTTACAGTTTTGAAAGCTACTGCCAAACTAAGAGTTGGAGAAGACAATTTAGACTCTTGTTGACACCACATGAGAGTCCTTATATCCTACATTTGTACCAGCATGGAATCTTATCAGACTTTGGGGTCCTTATCAGTCCAGTATCTGCTCAATAGTGGTTGATGGTAATTCCAGTTTCTGTCTCTTCTATTATGACTGGGTATGAATGTCTTATATTTGGTAAACTGCATACCTGGATCTCCATTCTTCTCTTTGTATTGGTGGGTTTTATTTGTTTTGTGACAAGTTCTTGTTATGTAGCCCTAGGCTGGCCTCAAACTCACCATCCGTTTCCCAAGGACTGGCTACCCCATGCGCCACCATTCCTGCCTCAGTATGTTTTGGTCATGCAGGAAAACTGACTGTTTATAATTGGACCTTTAAGGCTAGCTTTTATGCCACACAGGAAAGGCTCCCTACCCCCCAATTTTAAGTTAGTCTACCTTTTCCTCTCCAACATTGGCTCTTATTGTCTTTTTTATTGTTTGTTTGTTTGTTTTTTTCGGACAGGGTTTCTCTGTGTAGCCCTGGCTGTCTGGAACTCCCTCTGTAGACCAGGCTGGCTGGGAAAGGTGTGGGCTACCACCATCTGGCTTCTTCTTACTTTTTTTCTTTTTTAAAAATATAGTGCATTCATAGATGTCAGAGGACAACCTATACAGGTCTGTTCTTTCCCTTTTTGGGGTTCAGGGATGGAACTAAGTTTGTCAAACTTGGTGACAAGTACATCTATCTGATGAGCCGTCTTACTGACCTAAAACAGTTATCTTTTCTTTCCTTTCTTCTTTTTCTCTTTTTTCTTCCTTCCTTCCTTCTTCCCTCCCTTCTTCCCTCCCTTTCTCCCTCTCTTCCCTCCCCCTTTCCCTTCTTCCTTTCTTCCTTTCTTCCTTCCCTCCCTTCTTTCCTTTCTTTCTTTCTTTCTTTTGTTTGTTTTTTTGTTTATGATAGTGTCTTTGTAGCCCTGACCTGAAATTTGCTTTGTAGACCAGCCTCCTAGGCTGGCTTCAAACTCAAGAGATCCTCTTGCTTTTGCCTCCCAAATGCTGGAATTAAAGGTATGTGTCACCACATCCAATTAAGAAATTGTTTTTAGTGTTTGTGTAATTCACAGCAAGTGGTATGCTCAGCTCTTAGATACACAGTGTGCAGGGATATGCATCAGGACACAGATAATCTTCATCACCAGCAGGGAGCTTCCAGCCCTACTGTAGCCAGTGTCCTCTGACCTGGCCACTACCACCATAACATAGAGCTGCTTTTCTACTCTACAGCTTTATCCATATGACATCCCATGATGCCTAAGGAGCTTACATTTATTCTGTTTGGTTGATTGTGTTTTGTTTGATGCTGAAGATCACACCTAGGGTTTCATGAGTGCTCAGTTCATGCTGTACCACTGAGGCACTTCTTTACTTCTCGGCTCCTGTTTACATTTGATCGTGTCACTGGCTTTTCAATCTCATGTGTGAGCTACATAAATCAGCAAGTGGTGATCTCCCCGTTTTAAAATGTGGAAACAAAATAGGGGCCAGCGTAATGGCTCGGGAGATAAGACACTGCTGCCAAGCTTGATAAACACAAGTTCTATCTCTGGGACCCACACAGTGGGAGGAGAGAATCTAATTCTGCAAGTTGTCCTCTGACTTCCACACCCATGTTGGAACGTGGGTATATATCTACACACAGTAAGTGTAACTTAAGAAAAAAAAAAAAGCCGGGCAGTGTGATGTGGTATATGTATCTGTAATCCCATCACTCAGACAGAACACTCCCTGAAAACGCATGGGCTATTGTGCCTGCGATCTACTCCAGGAAATAAAAGATCATGTCTCAAACAAGATGTAAGGCAGGAATTGGTACTTAGTGTGGCCCTTTGACCCCCATACATGTGCTGAGATATGAGTGTGCCTGAACTTCATGCAAACACATACAGTTTTATTTTAAAGTTGTTATTAATAAGAACTGGAGGAATGGCTCAGCACTTAAGGGCACCTGTTGCTCTTGCAGAGGACCTGGGCTCAATTCCTGGCACCCACATGCTCACAACCATCCATAACACCAGTTTCAGGGGATCTGATCTTTTCAGGCATTAGGCACACATGATACACACACATACATAAATGCAGGCAAAACACTTATACACATAAAATAAATAAATCTGAAAAATTTAAAACAAAGTTATTATCAACTAGGCATAGCAGTACACATCTTTAATCCCAGGACTCAGAAAGTAGAGGCAGTCCTACCAGGGCTACATAGTGAGAGTGTCTCTCTGTCTCTGTGTCTCTGTCTGTCTGTCTATCTGTCTCTGTCTCTCTCTCTGTCTCTCTCTGTCTCTGTCTCTCTCTCTCTCTCTCACACACACACACACATACACACACACACACACACACACATACACACCATGTTACTATTAACAATTTTGAGTCTTTGGAGAAAAACTCATTTAAAATTTTCCTCATAGGTTTAAATTTATTTTATTAATTTAAAACAGATAGTTTATATTTCTTGTTTTAAAATCTAAATTTAGGGGGCTGGAGAGATGGCTTAGCAGTTAAGAGCACTGACTGTTCTTCCAAAGGTCCTAAGTTCAATTTCCAGCAACCACATGATGGCTCACAACCATCTGTATTGGGAACAGATTCCCTCTTCTGGTGTGTCTGAAGATAGTGACAGTGTACTCACATACATAAAATAAATAAATAAATCTTTTTTAAAGATTTAAATTTAGATAAGTTATATGAAGACAAAATATTTGAAAAGTATTGAGAACTTTCATAAGCCCTATCCTAACTTTATTTGTGTGTGCACACACATGCCATGGTATGTGTTTGTGTGTGTGTGTGTGTGTGTGTGTGTGTGTGGTCGGTTCTTCCATCTACCTTTCCATGGGTTCTGATGATCAAACTGAGGTTGCCTTTATCCATTGAGCCATCTTGCTGGCCTAGCTAGGAGTACTTCTATGGGGTAGGTTTTTGAGGGGGTGTTTTCTTCCCTTTGACTTAGTTTCCAGTTCTTGACCCCCATCTCTGTAGCCAGTGTGTCAGTGTTCTCAGCAATGGCTGCTTAGTTATTTTGCAGAACTTAAGGGAAACTGCTGCTTTTCAGCTTTTATGTGTTTGGCTTAAGTCTTAAAATGTGAGGTGAGTGCTGGGGAGATGGCCTGACAGGGAAGACAGTTGCTGCCAAGCCTGAAGATCTGACCCACACAACAGCTGATAGGCCCTAGCAATAAATAAATACATACATAATGCTTATTTTTAAGTGAAATTAATAGGATTTGCTGTATTCCCCATATGGCATCAGGAGTCCTGGGATCGATCTCATGCTTGAGGTGGGACAATAGCAGTGGCTCCTGAAGGGCAACCCAGTTATCCCAGGAGTTCCCTACCTCAAGGTATTTCCTAGCTTGTAAATGCTAAGCCCCAAATGTGGCCTCTTTCCACCAGAATGGTTTCTACTGCCAAATTACTGCCTTGTTTGTTTACTGGTTTAACATAAAATCTTGCTGTGTAGTCCAGGCTAGCCTCAAACTCCTGGCAATCCTCCTCCTTCTATTTCCTGAACTAGTATTATGGGTGTGAACTACCACACCCAATTTAAGTACTTCTTTTGAAAATGTTCCCTGCCACTCACAAAGATAGAATCCAAAGCTTTATACTTTTTCTTGCCCGAATTGGCTACTTAAGCCTTTTAATGTGGTTCATGTACTTGATCAGATAGATCATGGGACAGGTTGCAGGCCACAGCTGCCTGGGAGCGGCTTTCCTAGGCTTCTGCAAGTGAAAGTACTTTCAGGGCTGAACTGCTCTTTTCCATTCCTGCAGAGAAAATGCAAGATCTCCTCTGTACTGACCTGGCACTGGTGTGAGGAAGCTCATTAAAGAACAGACACAAGGGAGAGCACCCTACAGGGGATCTTTAAGCTGTGGGTTGCTGGCTTTCACAGTGGAGTGAGGGTGTCTTTATTTTTAGCCTGGGCATTTGGGTAACTTTCCAAATCATTTTCACTTTTCCCTGTATCCCTTTCCTTCTCTCATTTCTGGACACAATCAGCTTCTTTGGAATACAGTCTCTGTATCATCTGTCCCACTAGGCCTTCTGCAGAGGATTCTGCAAAATAGATACTGCAGAAATTAGCATATTAGGGTCAGCTCAAATTTGTGGGTAGTTGTTATGCTATGAAAGAAGATTGTCAAAAGCTCGGCTGCAGAACAATGCTGGTCTGACAGGCTGACACTGAACTTTTGTGCTCAAGTAGTCCTTTCCTCAGCCTTCTAAGGAGCTGGAGTATAGATTATGCCATTTCCTTTTTTTCTATTTATCTATTATCCATCTACCTACCTACCTACCTACCTACCTACCAAGTTACCTACAAAAAAGAGAAGCCTTCCTGTCCTTTTGTTCTCCTGGTCAGCTACATGCAACAACATAATCTATCCCTGGCAGGTTTTGTCCTAGGAGTTAGGGCTTCTCTATGATAATGCTATGCCGACAGAGGAAGGAAAGTCCCTGGTGACCTCCACTGCAGAAGAAAAACTCCAGTAGCCCAAAGTTGGATATCAGAGGTAGGTTTTTTCCCTCCATTTTTTTTTTTTTTTTTTTTTAATTTTTAGAATTTTTTTAGTTTTTTGAGACAGGGTTTCCCTGTCCTGGAACTCACTCTGTAGACCAGGCTGGCCTCAAACTCAGAAATCCGCCTGCCTCTACCTCCCAAGTGCTGGGATTAAAGGTGTGCGCCACCACCGCCTGGCCCATTTTTATTTTTGTTTTTTGTTGTTGTTGGTGGTGGTGGGGTGGGTTTGTTTGTTTGTTTTGATTTTTTTTTTTTCAAGACAGGGTTTCTCTGTATAGCTCTGCCTCCCAAGTGCTGGGATTAAAGGCGTGCACCACCACCGCCCGGCCCATTTTTATTTTTAATAGGTTGTTTGCTTGTTGCTATTAGTAGCAACAAAAAAAATCTTCTTATATACCATGGTACATAGTTCTTATCCTTTCTTGGCCTACCAAATGCTAAGACTATGGATGTGCACCTCCATGCCTAGCCATTTCCTTCCAGATTTAATGCTGGAGGGGCTTAGATATTACATTCTGTGGCTTTCAGGGCTGTAGTCTCCATCATTCTCTTAGGCTTAGCAAGGAACAGGGGCTCTCCTGTTTTGGACCCTTTGGGCAGTTATGCTCTCAATTCTGACTTCTTAAATCATGTATCCCTGTATGATACAGTAAAAAGTTCATTATCTTTTTCACCTCATTATTAGCATTCTGAAAAAAGTGACTATGTACACCTGCAAAGGAACATGTAAGAAAATCACCACTGATAAGAGTGCACAGTGTTACATAACTGAGCTGTCCTCAGTAAACAAGTGTCCCTGGGATCTCCAGTGGCCTTTTTATGTTTCTTTGAAGAACTGTCAATTAAAAGCTGTTCTTATGTAGAACTCTGATGATGGACCATGCCTGCTGCGAGGCAGGCCTGTTTGCCCTCTTCCTCTGGGTTGTTTTCAGCCCTGGCTTATGCTGTGGGGACCAGCAAAGCAGAGGCTACATTGTAGCACTTGGATCTTTTCTGACACAACATATAAGGCTTATATCATTAGATCCAGCATCTCTTCTGCAGTTTCCTGCAGCTCCAGTGTGAAAGAAAGGGCCTTTATTCTTTTTTAACTTTGCAAAAGAAAAGTAGAATTGTGTCTTTTTTCTTTACACTGTTGTTAGTGAATCCTCTGTTTTATTTTATGGCAGTGGCTCTCAACCTTTCTAAGGCCCTTTAATACAGTTCCTCCAGTTGTGTTGACTTCCAACTAAGATTATTTTTGTTGTTACTTCATAATTAATTTTGCTACTGTTATGAATTGTAAATATTTTTGGAGATTTGAGGGGGTTCTCTCACTGAAACAGGAGTTCCCTGATTCCATTAGACTAGCTGACTAATGAGTTCTTGGGATCCACCTACTTCCACTTACAGTCATACATCCCTGCACCTGGCTTTTACATGGGAACTAGAGATTTGAACTCACGTCCTCACTTTATTGAAGGAACCATCTCCCCAGTTTTTAACTTCTCCCCAGACTTTATTGAAAGTCTCAATGAGGCTGTGTAACTGCTAAAGGTCATAGCTTGTAGGTGGCTGAATGGAATCCTAGTTCTCCCTGAGCTTGAGGCGTATGCTCTCTTGAAGGAATTCTTCCCATGTGAGAGGGAGGACAGGCCTCTGACACCACATTTGTATGGCCAGTGCTTTTCCCTGCAGAGCCTTCTTGCCTGTGTCCCTCCCACTTCCCCTTACTCTGTCAGCTGCTGATCAAGAGAGGAGCTGTTGAGTACAGAGTTGAGGTTCAGTAAATGCTTGCTACACGGGTATGGGAGCTTCAGTACTTTCTCTGACCTCCTGACTTCTACAGTGCTTTGCACTATGAGTTCTGTGCTGGGTACTATTTTAAAATAACCTGACCAGACGGATGTGAGAAACGCTGTAGTCACAATGTGCCAAACTCCAGACTTCTAGAGATAATAGTAGATGTTTAGAAACTTGATGGAAGTTGTGGGAAGAAGACCCCCCCTTCTCCTGTTTCTTGAGATTTATTTATTTAGGGGGCTGGAGAAATGGTTCAGCAGATAAAAGTATCAGCTGTTCTTCTGGAGGACCCTAGTTTGATTCTCAGCACTCACATGGTGACTCACAACCATCTGTAATTTCAGTTCCAAGGAACTTGATGTCCTCTTGCCTTCACAGGCACCAGGGACTTCTGTAGTACACTGGTACACACACATACAAATTTTAAATAGTTATGTATTTATTTTATGGGATATAAAATATCCTGAGTGAGTACATGCATGTGCACCATGTGTGTGCAGTGTCCTTGTAGGCAGGAAGAGTGTGTTTGGATCCCCTGTAACTGGAGGTGGTTGTCAGCTGCCATGTGGGTGCTGGGAAGCAAATTTGGGGTCCTCTGCAAGAGCAGCCAGTGCTCTTAACTACTGAATCATCTCTCCAGCCTCCCTCCTTCACTTCTTAAAATTTTCATTTCTCAAGGAAATTTGCATTCCTGAGGTGAGGATGGCCCCTGAGCTTTGGCAAGCTGAGCCCACAGCTGAAGTGGATAGTTAGAGCATTCCAAACCCAATGAACTCTCTGGGAGGCGGGGCTATAACTAACTGGCAAGGGATTTACATTTCTAATCTATGCTTTACTCTATAGTTATCTGTAACTGTCTGCTTACTGATAGCCATGAAATTTTTCCCAGTAGTATGGTCATAGATAATGATACTGAGGGCTGGCGAGATGACTCAGCAGTTAAGAGCACTGACTGCTCTTCCGAAAGTCCTGAGTTCAGATCCCAGCAATCACATGGTAGCTCACAACCACACATAATGAGATCAGACAGCCCCTTCTGGTGTGTCTGAAGACAGCTACAGTGAATTATGCTGGAGTGAGCAGAGACCTGAGCAAGTGGGGATGGAGAGCGTCCACACACATGATGGCTCACGGCCATCTGTATGGTTACAGTATACTCATACACATAAAATAAATAAAATGAACCTTAAAAAAAAAATAGGATAACGATACTGAAAAAGCCAGATGACCTCAGGCTCCTGTTCTGTGGCAGACTCCTAGAAGGAAACGTGTCAAAAGATATGGACATTTAAAACACTGATAGATTCCTTCAGTTACCCTCCAAAAGGAGACCAACCATAATCCAACAGTTCATTTGCCTGGGAAAAGCGATAAACAGCTATCTTCCCCTACTTGTGTATTCTAGATCCCTCTCATCCTCACTGTACATACTCTGACTGAAAATGGAATAGAGCACAGATCCAACCTCTTCTCTGTCTTGCAGAGTCCGGCCACAGATAAAGGACCGAAATGACTGACTCAAAATACTTCACCACAACCAAGAAAGGTACTGTATGCTTCACCACAGACCTATGATACATCCCCCAGATCTTGGGGAGTACGGGGAGGGTGGCATGGGGGTCTGGAGGTACCATGGGAATTGATGATGTTAAGACCTAAGTGAATCCCAGCACCTGGGAGGCAGAGGCAGGCGGATTTCTGAGTTCAAGGCCAGTCTGGTCTACAGAGTGAGTTCCAGGACAACCAGGGGTGTTCCTTTTAGAACCCAGGCAAGAACATTAACACCAGGCATGGGGGGAAGTCTTTGTCTTGCCCCCCATGGCTAAACAGTTAAATATATTCCTTTTCCCTAGAGGAAGTACACAGCCTGTCAGCAGCCCTGCTGTGAGGGAGGCTGGTTCTTATCTCTGGGCATTCATGTTGTAGCAGCTGTTTTACCCTGTTAGTCATTCGACATCCTCATAAGCAGTTCCCAGCAATTCTCATGACTCAGGATTAAGCCAGTTAAGTTGCTGCACTGCAGTTTACTAAGCTGGGTTAATGTCTTTGGACAGTTTATTCCTTTCCTTCTTTTAAAGAAATTGCAGAAGTTGGTGTGCTGGCAAGTTTGCTTTAACCTCTCTGTCCTGCCCTTCCTTATCTCGTCCTTCCTTTCTAGTGCTTGTTAACAAAGGCAAAAGGATCTTAGTTTTCTTTTAAAATGTGTGTGTGTGTATGTGTGTGTGTACATACATATTTGTATGTTGGTATGGGTGTTTTGCCTGTATGTCTTCACTGGATGCCCATGGAAGCTGAAGAGGGTGTTGGATCCTCAGAACAAGAGTCACAGAGTTGTGAGCCACTGTATGGGTACTGGAAGCCCAAGCCAAGTCCTGAAAATGCTTTTAACCACTCAGCTGTCTCTCCAGTCCTTACTTAACCTTGTTGAATCACTGAGTTGGATCCCAAAGTCTGCCTATCAGCAGGCATTTTATTTACTGGTCCAGCTGCTGCTTAATTTGGTAAGACAGCCTTGCCGCATGTGCTGGGTCTCAGCTTTGGAAGGCAAAGGCACAAAGATCAAAGGTTAAAGGCCATGCTTGGATACATAGCAAGTTCAGGCTTAGCTTAACGTGCTTTTGGAAAGCCCTGTTCTGGATCCTCCCTGACAGTGAGAGAGATATTGAGAGACAGTGAATATAAATAGACATTCCTAGATTCAAATCTAAATCTGACATCCTGGATCAATTATTGTTTGTTTTTCTTGTTCAAGGCAGAGTTTCTCTGTATAGCCCTGGCTGTCCTGGAACTCATTCTATACTGCCTTGAACTCACAGAGATCTGCTTGCCCCTGCCTCCCAAATGATGGGATTAAAGGTGTGTGCCACCACTACCAGGCTTCTGGGTCCATATTTTAAGTGAGGGACCATCCAAAGAAGATTGTAATCAAAGATGGAAGAAGGTCTCAACAACTCTGTTGAGACACAGTAGCACCAGTCTGGGGTGTGGTCTTGGGGGTAGAGGAATTGGTTGCCCTGTATGGAAATCCCATAATGGCTGCTTTGGGGGCCTGTTGGAGAAAGACGGCATCTCAGAAGCCTGAGCTTACCTCCCTGGTGGATCCTAGGGCAGATTTGACTGACCTCCATCCCTCAACACACACTTTAAGTAAAGCAGTGACATCTCTGTGGAGGAGTACAGGGTTAAGGCTGTCACTGTTGCTGGGTCCAGGTATCTCCTGCAGGAGGAAGATATGTTCCTTCATAATATAAACCACAGGATCTACAGAGTTTTCCTAGCCCTGTTAAGCAATGTCATTAGTGAGACCCTGCTCAGGCTTTGCTAGATCATCATTTTCAGTCAGTTGTGTTTACTTTCTTTTTGTGATCATGATTTTAAAAAACAAATGAAATCCCCTATTTTCTTTTTTTCTCATTAGGAATCTACTTAGGGCTTTCTCATCCCTTTCCCTACGTAACAGCCCTACTTCACCCCACCCAAAGGGACACAAGAAAAAGAACCTAAGACTAGAATTCTTCACGTGGCTAATTAATATCAGCAGCTGTCCTTGATGCAGAATAGAGTGCCAGGCACTGAGATGGACACATTATAGCTGAGAGTAAGTGAGAGAATTCATTGCCCAGTCCAGAGAGAACAGGCAAGGAAATAGAGTCAGAGAGGCAAACAGGTGTCTATGACAGGGCCAGCTAAGCAAAGGGATTTATTTAGAACATAGGATTTGCAAGGAACAAACCTGGTTTTCAACTTAGCCTATCTCATCTGCTATGGAACAGCTTCCATTGCTCATTTGTAAAATGGGGGAAAGGCAGGTTGTTTTGAATATGAAATGAGAAAGAATACAGAAAAAAATAGTGTGGTGCTGGGCTCAGAGAAAGGCTCAGGAACTGTCTGCCACCTAGCATGTTAGCAAGTCCTGACCATGTCTGTGGCATGGAGGTGGGGGGCAACCACGCATCTGCATTTCTTTTTTCCACTTCATCAAGTTCTTGAGAACAAACTTTGTAACATGCTGCAGCCCTTGTAGAATAGCTGAGTTCCCATCTCCAGGCTGAGGAAGTGAAACCCTGAGCAAGCTGTTTGAGCTCAGGCTTCTGGGAAAACAGGAAAACCCTGCATGTGAGATCAACCAACTCCCCCACTTCATGCTCAACGCAGCATCCCAATTCCATTCAGCCTTTAGGGATCAGGGCAAGTGAGAAGGCTGAGGAGAGCTTGCAGTGCAGTTTTAGGAGTCTAGCTGAGCAGCCCTTCAAGATGCGGGTTCCTGTTTCTTCAGTCCTCTTCTCACCATTCCTGTCTCTTGTCCCACCTAGTTCTTTGGGAAATAGATGCAAGAAATCATCTTACAGCATGGGGATAAAGTGCTCATGCCTGTCTCCTTTCCTTAGGGGAGATCTTCGAGCTGAAGGCAGAGCTTAACAGTGACAAGAAGGAGAAGAAGAAGGAGGCAGTAAAGAAAGTGATTGCGTCAATGACTGTGGGCAAAGATGTCAGGTATGCAGGATCTCGACAACCAGGTGCTGACCGACATGAGGTGTTAGAGCTTGGGTCCACTTTGACTCTTTGGCTCCTTTGACAAACCTCCTTTCCAAACACATGAGAGACAAGCTGAAATGCTAATAATGGCTCAGACAGTGAGTGAGTGAGGCAGACTGGGTTGAAAGGGCAGCAGGCATTCCAGGAGGCGTAGCAGAAAGCCTCTCAGGAGCTCCTGAGGAGTGCTGCCTGAAAGGAAAATGAGCACAGCACAGCTGAGCATTCTGGGTTGTTTTTCTTAAGAATAGGAAATGTGATCTTTTTTTATAAAGATTTATTTATTTATTTATACACTGTAGCTGTCTTCAGACACAGCAGAAGAGGGCGTCAGATCTCATTACAGATGGTTGTGAGCCACCATGTGGTTGCTGGGAATTGAACTCGGGAGCTCTGGAAGAGCAGCCAGTGCTCTTAACCATTGAGCCATTTCTCCAGCCCCCCGGAAATGTGATTTTTGTTGTTTTGTTGTTGTTCTCTGTTCTGACACTTAGCACCTGGTCTAGTCAGTCTTCATGTTGTATATAGTTGTGTTTAACTGTCAAATTGAGAAGTCTCTATGTGATAGATTTCATGTATTTTCATTGGCCCATCTACAGAAAACATTCAGATACATTTTCTTAGGTTCTTACACATCCCATTGGATGCAATGATGTTTCTTCTGCCAAAATAAATGAGAAAAAGAATGAGGAAAATTACTCTGAAATAGTCACATGGCTAATGCAGAACTAGAAATCAAGCCTGGCCCTTCCAGAATCCAGACTCTGTCCTCTGTATGTCACGGAACCATGCACCTACCAGAGGTTCTGGTACTCCCTGGTTGGACCTTACAGAATGTTCACACTGTCCCAGGCTTCCACAGAGATTGCCCACCCACTGCTAACCTTAGGAAGGCCCTCCTGCAGCCAGTTTAGGAGAGTCCCTAGCAGGTACCTCATTAGGTCAGAGTGTAAAAGGATTGGGTGTCTGGAATATGAGGTGCCTCAATGGTAAAGGTGTCTACCACTCAGCCTGGTGACCTGAGTTCAATCCCCAGGACCCACAAGGCTGTCTGCTACTACTTGTCCTCTGACCTCCATATGTGTGCTGTTGCCCACATGCCCTAGTGTGCAGGCACACATACACACACTCAATAAACTCCTTCAGTTAGAATAGTACTGTCACTTCCTAACAGAGCCTGCTCTGCTCATGATGCCTGTGAGAGCCATTCAGGCACTTCACTTCCTCTTCCTTTCTTCATGGTGGTTCTGTTCTTCTGCTGTGCCATCTTTCCAGATGACTTGTCCATTGCAGCTCTGAGGGAACCTGGACTGTTGGGTACCTTCTTCATGGTTCCTTATTCTTGGCACTAAAAGCCCAAGAATTAAGACAGGATGATGGCTCAAATTCCAGAAAACTGATGTTTGCATTTCACATCTCAAGGCCTCTACTCTGGGACCACTATGGTCCCCTGTAGGGAAGAGTACTATCAAGTACAGCCACAGTCATAAATCTGGTTCTTCATGTTGTTTGGGGGTTGGGGTGGGCATGCAGATTGAAAACAGAGCTTCTTTGTGTAGCCCTGGCTGGCCTGGAACTCAAAGATCCACCTGCCTCTGCCCGGTCAATGTTAGATTAATAAAATAACTTAAGGCATGTACCACCAACACCACTGTTTAACATTTCTTTTTTTTTTTTAAGCTTTATTTATTATTATATGTAAGTACACTGTAGCTGTCAGAAGAGAGTGTCAGATCTCATTATGGATGGTTTTGAGCCACCATGTGGTTGCTAGAATTTGAACTCAGAACCTTCGGAAGAGCAGTCAGTGCTCTTATTCGCTGAGCCATCTCTCCAGCCCCTATTTAACATTTCTTAACCTCAGAATTATTTGAAATGGGAACACACTCCTGGCCTCCTAAGGATGTTAAATGAGATGAAGTATGTCTAACCCTTAGCACCAAGCCTGGTACACAGCTTATGTCCCATATATACCTTGCTGGTTCTTAGTGGATGCCAAACCTGTCCTTTCAGCCCTGCTTCCCTGAGATGCTTTGGAACCAACAGCTCAATGTAAGGGACCAATGAAGTGTTAGGAATGGAAAAAGAATGATAATTCAGCAAAGACCAGAAGCTTCAGGAATGCTCTCTCTTTTAACTATCACAAGGGCCTGGAAAAGTGGGTTTCTGGAAGTTGGGAGGAGTACTGGGAATTGAACCCTGGACCTTGAATGTGCTAGGCAAGTGCTCTACAATTAAATCTCAGCCCCAGCCAAAGTCAACTTCTGTTACACCTTCTTTACAAATGAAGAAACCTTTCCCCTGCTTCTCCCTGTCATCCTTTCCCTCCCCTGCTGCCGGAGAAGCCTGCGTTTCTCAATCTTCAACCTCTTCTGATGCTACTTTGATTTTGCAGTGCTCTCTTCCCTGATGTGGTGAACTGCATGCAGACAGACAACCTGGAGCTAAAGAAGCTGGTGTACCTGTACTTGATGAACTATGCCAAGAGTCAGCCTGACATGGCCATTATGGCTGTCAACACCTTTGTGAAGGTGAGTTTCTACTCCCAGTGGAAGTGGGAACAGGGCTGAGGGCTGCTCACTCTGTCATGTCTCTGACTTTTTGGAGTGCTTGGCACTCAGGCTCAATTGCAGACTTACAGGCTTGCTTTTGCCTATTCAGGCTGAGGGCCCCTTCCTCCAGCAGAGGGCTCCCTCTCTCTCCAGAACCACAGACCTAAAGACTATGCCTCATTCATTCCCTGTGAGATGGCACCAGGCCTACTGGCCTCTCATTCTCCTGGACTGGGCAGTCACTCCCTGTGCCTACTGCCAGCACAGACTTCAGCAAGCATCCAAGAGCAGCTCTGCTCCCTTTCCATATGACTCCTTGCTATGTTTGCTGTTACCAGATGAGGAGCAAAGCATGAACTTGGACATTGACTCCTAGCCCACTGATGCTCACATACAGGAAACTTAGGGGTTTCTGTGGCTGTATGTGCCTATAATTCCAGCACTTGGCAGGCTAAGGAAGGAGAATCACTTTGACAATAAGTTGTAGCTAGGCTACATAGTGAGTTCTAGGCCAGTCTGAGCAACATGCCAAGGCCCTGACTCAATAAGAAAAGACTGGTGCTAGGAGCATGGAGGTTTGGATGGCTGCTCTGCTCTGACTGGGTGAGCCCATATCCTTCTCCAGAGCCTCAGCTTCCTTGGTTGGGAAATGGCCTTAGGAAGCAGCAGAGAAAGTGTGTAGAGCCCCTCAGTATGTGACAAATGCTTGGCATCCATTCTGTGGCATTTGCTTTGAGTATTGTTGGCTATGGTCAGTGGAGATCCCACAGCAGCTGCCTGATGTTGCTCAGAGCTGGAGACCAGGAAGAATAGAAGCCACAGGTGATTCATCCTGCCCCTGCCCCTAACCAACGACTGGTTCCCCTCAGGACTGTGAGGACCCCAATCCCCTCATCCGGGCCCTGGCTGTGAGGACTATGGGCTGCATCCGAGTTGACAAGATCACAGAGTACTTGTGTGAACCACTCCGGAAGTGCTTGAAGGATGAAGACCCATATGTGCGCAAGACAGCGGCTGTGTGTGTGGCCAAGCTCCATGACATCAATGCCCAGCTGGTAGAAGACCAGGGTTTCCTAGACACGCTTAAAGACCTCATCTCTGACTCTAACCCCATGGTAAGTTGCTAACAGTCATTGTGATGCCTCCACAGACTCTTGGATTGCTTGAGAAAACAACCTGGGTTGGCCCTCCACCTTAGAAGTTAGAGCCCTGCTGAATATCTAATTGTGATTCTTCCTTGCGGTGGGTTGCAGGGAACTAGACCTGCATTTCCTGTGACCCTCTCAAACTAACTACATTTAAGACAGCTGCCTAATCTTTCAGAGCCCTGTTTGTCTCATCATTAGATTTTCAGGAGGTCACATACCTGACCTCTACTGGCCTGATCTGGCAAGCAGTGACCACAGTCAGTGCTATTTTCCACCCCTTTCCAGTGCTGTCCTGTCAGTAACTCCGGACCAAGACCTCCTGTCATTTCCAGGCGTGTAGTCCTCTTCCTTGTAGGGTTGAAATGGTGCCACTTTATAGTACTACAGTGTAGAAGACAGGACACCAGGATGTATAGGTGGGAACTCAGTCCCCCACACATTGCGATGGCAGGAGTTTGCAGTGAAGTTTGTCAGGATCTGTAATCCCAGCAATCAGAAGGCTGAGGCAGAAGAATTGAGAGTTAAAGCCTAGTCATCGATACATAACAAGATCTTTTCTAAAAAATCAAAAACTGTGTAAGGAAAAAAATGGAATATTTAAAACACTGGGCATTGCTCCCACTCAGTATCCAACAGAAACACCAATTGCTCATAAATTAAAGACTGCTAACTTGAACACTGTGTCAGAGAGGAAAGTTGAAAACATTGTCAACTGTACAGGAAAGGAGTTGTCCTGGCTGAAACATTTGGTAAACCCCTCTATAGCCTACACCCATCCACTACAAGCAGCCTTGAAGAGATCTGCAGGATTCTTCTATCTCTGAAAAGCACAAACAACCACTGCAATGAGCACTCTGCCCAGTAGAGGGAAGTTAGGTTGCTAACAGGCATTGTCTTAAAATGCGAAGTCCCTAGAGCTGGACTTCTTTCCCCACTTCTTTCCAGTGGCAGGTGTACTAATTTTAGTTTTGCTTTACAGAGGAGTCAGTGGGTCCTTGTCATGGGCCAGACCTTCTTGGGGCTCTAGAACCTACCAGTAGGGTCATACCATATTCCTTACAGAACATCCCATCTTGATCTGCTAGTGCCACTAGCCTCTGTGCTCCCTGACTTGAGCAGTACTTCCAGTCTCTACCCTTCTGGCCTTTCATCCAGGTGGTGGCAAATGCAGTGGCTGCCCTGTCAGAGATCGCTGAATCTCACCCCAGTAGCAACCTGCTTGACTTGAACCCACAGTCTATCAACAAGCTGCTGACAGCCCTTAATGAATGCACTGAATGGGGCCAGATCTTCATTCTGGACTGTCTGGCCAACTACATGCCCAAGGATGACCGTGAGGCCCAGAGGTGAGCAGACAAACCCCTTGCTTTCCAGCCTAGTTGGATATGGTCCCCACGGGGCTCTCTGAGTGAGACCTCAGATCTGAATGGGCCTCTTTCCAAGACCTTTCTTCCTGCCATCAGACACACTTTAAGGGAACTAGCCTGCTACTCATCTCCAGAGCCATGCTATCAGTTATATGGTTTCAGGCAGGCTTCCTGCTTGCTGTGAACACAGATGGGGCCTGGCCAGGAATGGGCAAGGATCTATCTGGGCTGACTCAGGAGTTTTGTAGCTTCAAAACCACTGAATTTTCTAGGTACCTGACCTCTGATAGGTGCCTTCATTGTCAGGTAATCTTCAAGTCTGTGAAATGTATCCTGTCATCCTCAACTACCTCACAGACAAGAAGACTGAATTAGTAAGGTAGGAGGAGCTGTGTAGTTCACCCAGCTGGATCTGCCTTGACCAACTTGAGTGAGTGCTTTGGCAGTGGGGAGGAAAGAGCTGACAGTTGGAGGTATCTACACCGTGCCAGGCTCTGCACTCACTCTGTTTGCTTACATGCCTGCAAGCCTGTACACAATTGCATCAACTCTAAGATGAGGAAACTGAGGCTCACAGTGTCTTAGGCCTGTGAGTCAGTAGGCGGCAGACAAGGAGGCCTTCCACCCATAGAAGATAATCTGTTTTAGTCGGAGATTTAGTTTGGTTGGTAGAGTGCTTGCTGAGCATACATGAAACCCTGCGTTCTGGCCCCAGTGCTGCATCAGCCATGCATGGTGGTGTGGTGGGTAGTCTCAGCACTTGGAAGTGAAGTCAAGAGGATCATAGTGTTAAAATCAGTAGTAGAACAGACTTTGTCTCACAGACATGAGGCCCTAGGTTCAGTGCTAGTACTGGAATAAAAAGACAAAATGGGGTAAAAAGGAAACAGCCTTTGACTTGAGAAGCTACATAGCAAGTTTAAGGCTCATCTGGGTTACATCTGTCTCAAAAAAAAAAAAAAAAAAAAAAAAAAAAAAAAAAAAAAAAAAAAAAAAAAAAAAAAAAAAACAACAACAACAACAACAAAAACCATGCTATTTTGAAAAGTGAAAAAGAACTTTTCCCTTGTCTCTTCTTTCTCTTTGCTCTGCTGGAATTGCTGGACCGCAGCATCTGTGAGCGGGTCACTCCTAGGCTTTCCCATGCCAACTCTGCTGTGGTGCTGTCTGCAGTGAAGGTGCTGATGAAGTTCATGGAGATGCTGTCCAAGGACCTGGACTACTATGCCACACTGCTCAAGAAGCTGGCCCCTCCTCTGGTCACACTGCTGTCAGCAGAGCCAGAGCTGCAGTATGTGGCTCTACGCAACATCAATCTCATTGTACAGAAAAGGTACAGCGACTACCACACTTGTTTGCTATATACTAGAGACAGGGACCCTCAAGGGAAACTGATTTGTCACCATGTAGGAAGCCTAAAGAATACGAGGGGTTCTCAACCAGAGTGCCTTCCCCCTGAGGGGGTCCTTGATAATGTCTGGAGACATATTTGGTTTTCACAATTAGAGGTTGCTACTGGTATCCAGTGGGAAGAGACTAGGAACACTGCTCAGTATCCTACAGTGCTGTGCAGTCCCAGGTCAGTGGTGTCAGTACATTGGTCAGCCTCAGAGAGGGCCGACAGGTAAAGGGAAGCACAGTGCTACTTTGCCCTGACATTGGGCAGCTCAGAGCCTGTACAGTCCTTGAGATCTGAAGACTCTGTATATGTGCAGTTTGCTTGGGGACAAAGTTCATAGGTTTCATCGAAATCCTCAAAATTGGAGACATTAGAGATGGTGAGAGATTGTGGACTTGGAGTATCCTCAAGGCCTAGGGAGAAGTAGAGTGCTGGGCAGCCTGCTTTCTTCTTCCTAAGGGGGTGACTCAGGAAGTCATTGCTTCCAAGGAAGGGGTCCAGTGCTAGATAGGAAGGTCTGAAATGCCGTGAGCAGCACCAGTCTGAAGTGTCTTAGTCTAATAGATCTCTCTGTAGTCAAGGCTTAGTGATGGCAACTCATTTCTGCTGTCTGCTGCCAAGAACCAGGACCACAGTGGTCAAGCCCTAGGAAGGTTGTATACTTTTTGTCACAGTATCTGTCTAGTTCTTGATATTTCTTAGAGGGCTAAAGATATTTATTGAGCTGGGACATTTGCAAAGATTTGGAAGGTAAACATGGGTAAGTGATGTGATCAAACTTGGGTTTTGCTGTTGCAGTATGGGTGTCTGTGTACCAGTGCCATGGGTCACTGCATTAGTTAGAATACAGGAACTAGGTCAGCATGAAAGATCCTCTGTGCTGTACTTAACATGATAATCTCTTAAGACATTGTCTGTGCCAGCCTGACATGACTGGGTGGCCTTTGTCAGGTCTTGCTTATGGAAATCATCTCCCACTGCCCTTCTCTTGTACCTCTCTACAGAGCACCCAAAGCTTATTTACCAGCCTCTCCACACAGGTTTGTATGACAGCACAGACTCCTGAGTTCCTCCTTCCTCTGCCCCATCGCAAAGCTTCAGCTCTGGCTAGGACTTTGTTTTACAATTATTCATTTCTGTCTTGGAAAAGGCATAGAACTAGAAATCAGATGGTGCCTTTTGCCTTGCTCTCAACCGTTTAGTGTGTGACAAATACAAGCTTTATTACCTTTCTGAATTTCCTTGTCTTAGAAAAACATGTCCTGTGGGACCATTGAGGGCAGCAGGCAGCAGCGCATGAGCAGTGGGCACACACTTAGATAGCTCATCATTCCTATAAGCAAGTGCCTTTATAAAGCAGGCATTGATTCCTAGATGTTTCATTTCCCTCACTTGGTCTATTGTACAAGAGTCTGTCTGTGTCTACAAACTCACCCTTATGTTCTGAAGCTGGCTAGCAAGCTGTAGCCAAGCAGAACCACTACTGATAATCACATAATCACACAATCTTTTTTTTTTTTCCAAGACAGGGTTTCTCTGTGTAGCCCTGGCTGTCCTGGAACTCACTCTGTAGACCAGGCTGGCCTCGAACTCAGAAATCCGCCTGCCTCTGCCTCCCAAGTGCTGGGATTAAAGGGCCACCACTGCATGGCTCAATCACATAACCTTAATAGAGGTTCTACCTCCCTAGAAATCATATTTCACCTACAGCCCAGAAATTCCCCAACAGATGTAGAATAGCTTCCTTGAAGGTCTTATGGTGTGTGTTTGTTTTTTCTCTGGGCATCCTACCCTGCCACCAGGCCAGAGATTTTGAAGCATGAAATGAAGGTTTTCTTTGTGAAGTACAATGACCCCATCTACGTGAAGCTGGAGAAACTGGACATTATGATCCGCCTGGCCTCCCAGGCCAACATTGCCCAGGCAAGCAAGCAGAGTATGGTGGTGTGGGGCACAAGCTTTGGTGTCAAGACAACTTCCATACTAGCTGTGTCTGTAGGTCAGTTCAGCTAAGCATGCTCGGTGTTGACATTTTGTCTCAGAGAGAGTTCAACATGGTGAGGACGACGGGGGGTGAGGGGGTGCAGAGCATTGTAAACAGGCAAAAACAACTAATGTTTTTATTACTGAAGAATGTTCTTAAGCTGTGCACACAGGTACATTTCTGAAGTCCCAGATACTTGAGTTCCTGAAGCAGGAGAATCACTTGCCCTAAGATAAGACTATCCTGGGCAACATGTGTAGTCTTCCTACATATACTCAAAAAGTTCATATATTCTCCCTATTGCCTGTCATTTATTTACTAACGAGTGATAATTGGACACCCAGGGATATCACTCAGTCAGTAAAGCACTTACTAGGGGCAGTTATGAAGACTTGAAACTGATGTCCAGAACCTATGTTTAAAAAGCAACTCTGGAGAGGTAGAGACAGGCAGATTCCTAGGACTGGCTGGCCAACTAGCCTAGCTTCATCCGCAAGCTCCAGGCCAGTGAGAGTCTGTCTCCAAAAAAAAGAAAGAAAGAACTCTGGGAGATGGGATCAGGAAGCAGGGCAACATTTGGAATGTAAATAAAGAAAAGATGGATGATTCTGAGAAATGACTTCCAAGGTTGTCCTCTGGTTTGTACATGCATGTGCACACATATATATAGCCATACCCCATTGCCCCCAAAAGCAGTGGTTGAGGCTGGGAATGTAGGTCAGTAGTTAGAGCAACATCTACTTAGCATACAAGGCCTCAGATCAACCCCCAGCACAACACACACAAAATAATGTATTTGGATATAGTAGCTGCTAATAAAGCAAGGGTTGCTGTGTCTTGCTACACAGTCATCTTCTGCCTACCTTTTGGGTTAACTTCCCTTTAAGGAGCATAATGACACTCTTTCCAGGGCAGTTGTGTGAGCAAGCAGCAGAATCATGACCCTTTTGTCGTTTGTGCATTCCTATTACCCAAGAGTTGTAACAGGTTGTTCCATAAGATCCATCCAACCTATATTTTGTTTGCACCACAGGTGTTGGCAGAACTCAAAGAGTATGCTACAGAAGTAGATGTGGATTTTGTACGGAAGGCAGTACGTGCCATTGGCCGCTGTGCCATCAAGGTGGAGGTGAGTAGATTCTGGGAATCCATTCTTAGCCAGGGATGGGGAAGGTTGTTAAAAACAGAAAGCAGCCTGATCTTAGCAGTTATTCATGATCTAGGAAATGCAAGGTCACCAGCAGCCTCCCAGGTGCCCACTATGCAGATTATACTGGCTTTCTCACTGTAGGCCCTTGAGTTGCAGCAGGAATGATGGTTCTACAGCATTACTTCAGGCCACAGGGCAGCCAGCAGCTCGTGGGCTCTCTATAGACTTATCACAGAGGTACGCGCAGTACCTCTGCCTGATAGGTGTTCAGTAGATCCCTCCATTGAGCTACTGGGCTTCTCCTCTGAGCTACCAAGCCACTGGGTCCTGGCGTTTTATTCCCTCCCACTCTGCCTATTCCTTGACTGTTGCCCTAGACTCAGTGGGTCTGTTGGTGGCTTAAGGATCCTGGGATAGCTAGTCATACTCAGTACAGACCCTTGAGGCAGTTAAGGTGTTTTCCCCTCAGTGTTTATTTATTAGGGCCATCCTGAGACATCTGCACCATTGGGCTATTATTGGTGTGTATAGAAATGAAAGCAAAAGACTAGGAACAGAAATTTTGTGGGTTTAGTCATAGCGGCCCATTTTATGAAACAAGCCAGAGAGACAGGACAAGTAAGGTCACTCAGCCTTGGGTTTTGCCTGGAGGAACTCTCCACCTTACACCTTACCCTGGCTTTCTCTTGTTCTTATCCATCTCTGTGTCCTTTTCATCCAGAGCCTTCAGTTGGCCCTTTTTCTCTACCTCCTCCACAAGGGAGAGTGATGTGTTCTCATGCTATGATAAGGAAGGTGGAGCAAGGTGACTTAAAGCTGCTTGGCCTTGGCATGATCATTAGCCCTGTTGGAAACTGTGTGCCCACACTGCCTCTTTTTCCCACACAGCAATCTGCAGAACGCTGTGTGAGCACATTGCTTGATCTCATCCAGACCAAGGTCAACTATGTGGTTCAGGAAGCCATTGTGGTCATTAAGGACATCTTCCGCAAGTACCCCAACAAGTAGGTGCCCACTCTTCCTGGTAAGAGGACAGCCTGGCTTCCCTTTCCTCCTTTCCTTTTCCATTTCACAAGCAGCTTTCTCAGAAGAAACTTTTTGTCTTTCTTCTTTTACCCAAACTGTCCATCCAGGCCAAAATAAGAGCAGCTAAACTCCAACAGCTAAAACATCCCCTCTCACCAGGCATTGGTGGTGCTTGCCTTTAATACCAGCAGTTGGGAGACAGAGGCAGGCAGATCTCAGTGAGTTGGAAGCCAGCCTTGTTTACATACAAGGACAGCCAGAGAAACAATCTCAAAACCAAACCAATACACACACACACACACACACACACACACACACACTCTGTCCTCAGCTACATACACACACTTCCTATCCTCAGCTTCTCTCCAGATCTGGGAAGCTGCAATGAAGATTGGCTCTCACATACTGGCTCAACTATGCTTTCCCAGGTATGAGAGTGTGATAGCCACACTGTGTGAGAATCTGGACTCGCTGGATGAGCCTGAGGCCCGAGCTGCTATGATCTGGATAGTGGGCGAGTATGCTGAGCGGATTGACAATGCAGATGAGCTACTCGAGAGCTTCCTTGAAGGTTTCCATGATGAGAGCACCCAGGTGAGCCTGCAAGTGGACAGACCCATTACTGACCTCCTGGCCCACTTCTGGCCTGTCTTAGCTCTTTTCCCTTCCCTTCTCATGCTGCTTTGCTGGTATGAGCAGGCATTAATTGACAGGCTCTGTGTGGGTCCCCTTTTCTCCCCCACAGCAGTGCCTCAGAAGACACAGCACAGTCTGTGCTATGTGTGAAGGTGATCAGAAGTTTCTGGCTTTGTTTTTTGGTTTGGTTTGGTTTGGTTTGGTTTTACGAGACAGGGTTTCTCTGTGTATCCCTGGCTGTCCTGGAACTCACTCTATAGACCAGGCTGGCCTTGAACTCAGAAATCTGCCTGCCTCTGCCTCCCAAGTGCTGGGATTAAAGGTGTGCGCCACCACCACCCTGCTCTAGCTGTGTTTTTAATTTCATATTTATCTTTGGTTGTACATTGACATGGTTCAAAATAGAAGTGCTGCAGGGATTTTACAGTGGAAAATTCTTCCTCTAACTGCTTTCCTGGCCATAGTTCTTCCTGGGACTAGCATCCTTGGTTTCTTGGTGATACAGAGGTTATAGGAATGTACCAGTAGACATGTAAGCACACATGCATATTCACTTGCAGCCAATTAGTATTGTTTTTGGCATTTGTGTTCCATAACCACTACAATTCCTGAATAAGCAAGTAATGAGCTGGCGCTTCCAGAAGAGACATAAAGTTAGATCCTATGACGTCTAGACATTTTTATCAATTGGTCAACATATATAGCATCATTGATTCATTAGCATTGAACTCTGGCCAACAACTCTGTGACTTGTGCCTGACTGAAGTTTATCTAGCATACATATTTCTCAACAGAGAACATTCCAGCCCTCTGGACAAGCACTACAGCATCACAGCTTAGAGACAGTTTTAAATGAGGGAAAGGATACTGATTTTAAAGGGCAACAAGAGGCAGATTTACAAGCATAGAAACAGGCTGCGGCAGCGTACACAGGTAACCTCAGCATTTGTGAGGTAGTTTGTCAGATGTTTGCGGTCATCCTTGGCTATGTAGAGGGTTTGAGTCTGGCCTGGATTACATGAGACTTGGTCAATAAAAACAAGGTTAGTGAGATGACTCAGTACATAAAGTCACTTCCACCCAGCCTGACATCTTGAATTCTGTCATAGGAACGCACTTGGTGTTAAGAGAGAACATGTTGCAGGGAAGTAGTGGCGCACGCCTTTAATCCCAGCACTTAGGAGGCAGAGACAGGTGGATTTCTGAGTTGGAGGCCAGCCTGGTCTACAGCCTGAGTTCCAGGACAGCCAGGGCTACACAGAGAAACCCTGTCTTGAGAAAAAAAAAAGAGAGAGAGAACGTGTCTCATGGCATGCATAGCCACTCACATACACACAGATAATAAACACTTGTAATAAGAAATAAAACCAAGTCTTTATAAATGTGGGGACATAAATGCTATATTAGTCCACTATCCAACTTCAAATTGCTTAGGAGCTTGCCTTCTCTCCTTAGGATGTGTCTGAAAGGCATGCCATCATTAATTTATGTGTCCTTTAAGTCCATTGGACATTTGTGCATCTAGTCTGTTTTTGTAAACATACTGCTGTGATAGGCAGCATGGCGTAGAACTGTGAGTATTTCAGGGAGGACCCCTTAAGCAGATAGCTTGGAGAGAAGGGATTGTACACTAGAGATCTGGGTAGCTCTTGCTTGATTTCATTAGGTAGGGGTTGTCCTGGTTTGACCTCCCATCTCAGATAGTACATCCCTGCCTCTTGTACTTGGTTTGAGCAGCTCAGAAGGTCGTGGGTGTAGTTTGTCTGCAATTTCTCTCTGGTGTTCCTTTTGCTGTGAATTAGGAAATGTCTTCTGCCTGCTGGTGCAGGCAGTGTAACCTGGTGAGTCCAAGCATGCAGGGTGGAGTCAGAGACCCTAGAGCCCACACTTCTCATCCGCTCACTCTCACTTAATGACTCTCTGCTCATCTTAGCTTGTGTCTAGCCGGTCAGAAGTACTCATCAGTGGCAGTATTGACCTGGGTCAAAATTAGATTCAAAAGGGGAGTGGCTCAGGAGAAAGCAGAGGCTGCTGGCCCCCATAACCCCCATGTCTGAGCAGCACAGGCCTCCCCATAGTCCTGCCAGAATTATGGTGTCAGGGCTCTCTCTGCCACCTCTGTGGTTCTGCCTTAGCCCCAGTCCCACAAGCAGGGTTACAGTGGGTCAGCAGGTCAGGCTCTGTCCTTGAAGTTTTAACAACTTCCACGGAAAGAGAACTTTTACATCAATGGTCCAACAGAAGCCCCAAAATCTGTGTTTTCTGGAGCCATTTACCAAGACTGATTGAGCCAGTTGTTCATTCTGATCTGTATAGATTGGAAGAGATGGGATGGCATTCTCTGAAGGAAAGCCAGCAAAGTGGGTGCTAAGTGAGCAAAAACAGCAGATGTCTGTGGCAGAATCACAGCGATTCTCACTGCCACTTACCTCCCACCGCCTCCCGCCGCCTGCCTCTGTGCAGCTTCATTTTTACACCAGACCTGTCTGTAGCTTCCAAGAAGCCCAACCTTGCCTGTATTGTTTCTGCCCTGTAACCAAGTCCTCCTAAGGTTACAGTGGAGGATTGCCTCAGGGTGTAGACTGCCAAATATTTGGGTAAATCTTGTTGCTTCTTCCTGCACAGGAATAAACCTGCTAAAGAGCCAGGGATTGGAGAAGTTGGAAGGAAAAGCTGAGTCAGGAGTCTTAGGGAAGAAAACCTTCCTGCAATTCTGAACTCACTTTCCATGTTCCTTAAATTCACCAAGCTCACAGAGGGTGATTGCCACTGAGCTCTGGCACTCTTGCAGCTAACCAAGCTTTATGCATTTTAAAGATGAGGACACCACCTCAGGAACTTTAATGACTGTTGGGAAGAGAGTCAGAGTTCAGCGGAGGAGTAATGGCACTCTAGCTCCTGACAAGTGCTCTGGGTTGTTTACAAAGCTCACAAGACACCAGCTCCCATCTGAAGCAAGCTATTGTGTTTTTTTTTTTTTTCCTTTGTTTTTATGAAGGATGCTTTTGCAACAGAGTTTCCATACATCTTAGGCTGGCCTCCAACCAGTATTTCTGAACTTGCTTTCACTCCTCAGTACTGGGATGGCAGGTATAGACCACTCTCAATTCAGGCCATATGTCTTCCGCACTGGGACTGAAGGTGAATAGCAGGAGTCCCATGTGGAAGCCACATACTGGGCTTCCTCCTGCCTTGGAAACAGTAGCTGCTCTTCCTTCTCCACTGACCCATGTGTAAGCAGATGGCAGGGGCTGTGGGTGAACTCATTCCCAGAGGAAACCTCTTCTTTGTTTTTATTTTTTATTTATTTTTTAAAGATTTATTTATTTCATGTATGTGAGTACACTGTCACTGTCTTCAGATATACCAGAGGAGGGCATCGGATCCCCATTACAGATGGTTGTGAGCCACCATGTGGTTGCTGGGAACTGAACTCAGGACCTCTGGAAGAGCAGTCAGTGAGCTGAGCCATCTCTCCAGCCCCCTTATTATTATTTTTTTTTTAAAGTAACATGGGCGAACACATTACAGCACTTGAGTGGAGACCAAGACAACTTTCAGGAGTTAGTTCTCTCTTTCCACCATGTGAGTCAGTCCCAGGGATTGAACTCGGGTTCAATTAGCATTGCAGCAAGCATCTTTACCCACTGAGCTATCTTGCCAGCCCATCCTCTCCATTCCTGCTCCTGTTCTCAGACTACCCTTCAGCTAGGAAGATGAAGCCACATGGCCAGCTCTGCCGCTGAGCTGCTGGGCCGTTGCTTCCAGCTTTGCAGCAGACCTGTCCCAGGCTGACAAAAAGGAAAAGACTTAAGAAGGACCATCTGCATGGTCTCATGCACATATTTTTTCAGCCACGAATTTCTTTCTCTCTTTTTCTTTTTTTCTGTTTTTTGTTTTGTTTTGTTTTGTTTTGTTTTTCAAGACAGGGATTCTCTGTGTAGCCCTGGATATCCTGGAATTCACTCTGCAGACCAGGCTGGCCTATAACTTAGAGATCTGCCTGCCTCTGCCTCCCAAGTGCTGAGATTAAAGGGGTGCACCACCACTGCTCGGAATGCTTCCCTTTTCATGGGCATAATTAATAACGTCTAAAATGACATGGTGGCTCATGCATATAGTTCCAGGACTTGGAAGGTTGAGGGTGGAGAATTGCTTTGCATTTAGGCCAGCCTGAGTAAGTTAAAAAATGAGTGATCAGCCCAGGCTACTGAGTGTGAGCCTGCATCAAAAGCAGAACAAGTAAATAAAAATACAGTGAATTTTAAAGAATTGTCAGCATTCAACAGATACTCAAACTTCTGGACTCTAGGCACATGGAACCTTGGGAAAGGAATTGAGCAACTGACTCAACATGTAGTTTGAACCACATCCTTTCCAGTCTTGGAAACTCAGTACTCTAAGCCATCCACCACCTTAATTAACCAGGCCCCTCTAGAAGACACGGAATATACTTTGAACAGCTGCTCAAAATAGGGCCCAACATGGCCCCTCTTTTAAAAACCTAGACGATCACAGTAGCCTGTAGCTAGGAGGGCCTCATGTGCTCTTTCAATGAATTTCTTGAATTTCTTAAGTGCCTCCTGTTCCCTAGGCACTAACCCTAATCAGTACAGAGTCACACAGTGAGCTAGACAAACCCTATCCTCACCCATCAAAAGCTCACAGTCAGCCCATTGTGGTGGCATGCAGCACTCAGAACGCAGAGGCAGACTAAGTACTGTGAGTTCTAGGACAGCCAGAGCTGTAGAGTGAGACCTGTCTTGAAAAAAAAGGGGGAAGAAGAAGAAAAAGCTCACAGCCATAGGGACAGCCTGGTAGCTGATAAGGACATAGAGGAGACTGGAAGTGTGGAGCTGGGTACCAACATGACCCCAGTAGGAGTGCCAGCAAGGCTGAGGATATCTCGATGGGATAGAGGGCTCGGAGATGCTTCCTGCTTTCTGATAGGCATGTAGTTCCTCAGTGGCAGGCTGGCTTTGTGGAGCCTGGCTGGAATGTGCCCTAGATCTCTGTGGCACCATTAACACCCTAAGGAGCATGCCAGTTATACATGTTGCCTTTTGAAGCGAACCTCTCTTAGAACCATAGACTTGAAGCTCCTGACAGGCATCTAGGAATCCAGCTAAGCCTTACCTGCCGCATAATACAGTGTCCAGATTCAAGTTCCTCAGTAGCAGCCCCAAGATGAGGAAAGCTGCTCTTGGTTTCCATTGGTTCCAAGACCTGCCACACCTCCCTTGGTTGTATATTCCATGCTATCTGCCTTGTCCCTGCAGGTCCAGCTACAGCTATTGACAGCCATTGTGAAGCTCTTCCTGAAGAAGCCAACAGAGACTCAGGAGCTGGTGCAGCAGGTCCTCAGTTTGGCCACTCAGGTAGTGCCCACCCCTCTGCTGCTCCTCATATCAAATCAAAGAAGCTTTATTCCTGGGAGCTGGTCTCCCTCTCGAGTAGCATATGTGCGAATTGATGCCAGAGTAGCCTGAAATCCCTGACTTCTGAGGGTTCGCATCACAGACAGATCACATAGCACGGTGTCACCAGGTGAAGCTCAGAGGGTTGTGTGGGAATGAATGCTGGAAGATTTACTGCAAGGTAGGGAAATGAAGGCAGGAGTGGGCGTGACCTGCCTGAACTAGATATCCAAGGAGACAAAGCTGAAATTGGGGGCTGGGATGTGCCCCTTAAGGTGGTTTAGAAGCCAGCTTTTGGGTATATTCAGAATCGTTGGATGAGATGGGTATGGTGGTACATGCTTTTAATCCCAGCATTTGGGAGGCAGAGGTAGGTAGATCTCTGAGTTCAAAGTTAGCCTAGTCTACATAGTGAGTTTCTGAGAAACCCTGTCTCAAAAAGAAAGGAGGGGAAACTGTGATAAGGCTGGCCTGTGGGAAGGCCCCATTCTCATATGGGAAGGAGTTACACAGGCTGCTCCAACCCCACCCCCCAAGGACTCAGACAATCCAGACCTCCGGGACCGTGGCTACATCTACTGGCGCCTGCTCTCCACGGACCCTGTAGCTGCTAAAGAGGTGGTACTGGCTGAGAAGCCCCTCATCTCAGAGGAGACAGACCTTATTGAGCCTACACTGCTGGATGAACTCATCTGCTACATTGGCACGCTGGCCTCTGTCTACCACAAGCCTCCCAACGCCTTTGTGGAGGGTGGCCGGGGAGTGGTGCATAAGAGCCTGCCACCTCGCACTGCCTCGTGAGTACAGCTAGCTGTCTAGCAGGCTTGCAGACCTTAGAAGATGACCCCTGGAAAGGCCTTAGTTTAAGCAAACAAGGATTCTAGCCACTTTCAGCCAATGTTTAACTACATACTAGGTGTCTACTATTACTCCATGTAATCTTCTAAGTTGTTGACACAAAGTTCCATGTAACAGATGAGAGTAGTGGGTGTGGAGAGTTTTGGACAGTTCAGAACCCCAGAGCTAACAAAATGACTTCTTCCAAAAACCTGTTCCCACCACCTCTGTTGCTCCTGGGTGGCTGGTTTGGCCCAATGACAGTCCTTGGAGGGTGGCATCTAGTTTCCTTTTGAGAATAAGCTAGAATATGCACAGTTGGCTCATCCTATGAGACTTAAAGAAGCAATGATACAAGTCATATGGTCCCATGCCCACACTCCCAGACATCGAGGAGACCCAGAGCCTGACTTAGGCAAAGATCTTGGAGACTAACATCTCTTTACCAACCCTGGAACATTCTGATTCTGTTACCCCACCTGATCCTCTCTGTGTCCAACAGGAGCGAGAGTACTGAGAGCCCTGAGACAGCCCCTGCTGGAGCACCTGCTGGTGATCAGCCTGACGTCATTCCTGCCCAGGGTGACCTGTTAGGTGACCTCCTCAACCTGGACCTTGGGCCCCCTGTGAGTGGCCCACCTTTAGCTGCCTCCTCAGTGCAAATGGGAGCTGTGGATCTTCTTGGTGGTGGCCTCGACAGCCTGGTATGTCCTAGGTCCCCCAGGTGATGTTATTAGTGATCTTCAGAGGAGCAGGCTTTGATGCCCCTCTTTGCTATATCAAACAGGAGAGGGTATGTGAAATGCTTATTCTGCTCAGTAGTGATTGTGTAGCTCCATGCTTAGGCAGCTGCGTCCTGTTAGGCTGTTCCTAGCTTTGAGGAGCCAGGTCTGTGTATTCACACTCAGGCTACCAGCTAGGGAAAGCAGCCCAGCCAGGCCTCCATGGAAGGTCAGGAGTAGAATTTCCTTCTGCCCCTCGAAAGAAGTATGGTAAACCTAGTCCAGGGTCTCTCTGCCCTTCCTCAGGCATGTAATGGGCCTGGGCAGAGGCAGCTTCTGAACCTTCCCTTGGTGTTGTTAGTCTGGCCATGAGAGAGCCTAGGACAAAGTGCAGGTTATGGCACAGGGTGTGAGGGAGGGAGCCAGGCTAAATACAGCCACGAGGAAGGGTAGTGTCCTTCAGAGGGTGGGCTCTGGGCCTCAGAACAGACTCATGCCAGCCAGAGCCACAGTTAACTAACCTATCTCTTTCTTTCTCTTGTCTCGTGTTCTTTCCTTGCCTCTCTCTCTGCATGTTGCTGCCTGTCTCTTCACCCTGCCTGCTTCTGCTTGGAGATGGGGGATGAGCCTGAAGGGGTATGGTTCAGCCCTCTGTCAGCAGCTCTTTATCTATCCTGAACCTTAGCCAGTGGTCCGTGTCTGAACAATCTCTGCTTTGACTTCCTGGCATGCAGTTGCCTCTGGCCACCATGCCCACAGATTCTTCAATGTACACAACCCCATGGCAGTGGTGCCTTGCCATCCTAAAGACTGCTGGCCCTCAGCCCTGAGCTCCTCACCTGGAGGAGAGCCCCACATGCTAGAGGCTCCCCTTGGATGGCTTGAGTCTTCTCCCAGAGATCACTCCTTGAGGTTCAAGGCTTGTGGGACTCTGGGGTGCTCAGCCTCTTTTCCACCACCTACTTCACTTTGTCTTGTTTCTGCTACTTAGAGTTGATGTGGAGGGTGGTCCTGTTCTTGCCCCACTGATTTCAAAAGAGCAAGTGACTATTCCTCCTGGGCCCTTGATGTCCCTGCCTCATGCATATCTTTGATCTGTTTACCAGATTGGAGATAGCAACTTTGGGGCCCCTTCAGCATCTGTGGCAGCAGCAACAGCACCTGCACCATCCAGACTTGGAGCACCCATCAGCAGTGGCTTAAGTGACCTCTTTGACCTGACCAGCGGTGTGGGCACCCTTTCAGGATCCTATGTAGCTCCCAAAGCAGTAAGTCCTTCATGTGCTTTCCTGGCTGGAGCAGAAAAAAGAAACTGGATTGGGATTGCTAAGGCCTCTGTGAACTTGCCCTGTGAGGATGGGTGAGGAGCCCAAAGGGTGCAGTCCTTGTCCCAGTCCTTGACTCTTACTGAGCTCTAGCTATGGTCTTGGATCCCAGCAGCCACTGTTTTGACCTGTCGGACAACAGGGCCTTGTCCAGGTGGCACAGTCAGCATCTGTTGAGCAAAGATAGGGAATGCACTGCAGGCTATTGTCTGTGGGAAAGCCTAGAGGAAAGGTGGTCTTGTCAGAGCACAGGTGCTCGGTACTGTTGGACCCAGTGCCTCAGACACAGAGAGCTTGTCTCTGAAGAAAACTGATGGCCCGTATGATCTGTCTACATAGGCAAATAAAAAATAACCACGTCTCCGTCAGTATGAGACAAACAGAAGAAAACACAGTGTTTTCTTGTTTATAACGGAAGTGTTATAAACACAGCACACCTATCTGCCCTAGAGGACATGGCAGAGACATGACAGGCATGGGTGGCATTAGTACTTCAGCATGAGTAGTGTGGCTGGTGGTGCTGTTCAGTAGCACCTGACTCTCAGTACAGATTCAACAGAGCAGGTTCCAGGTGTGGCGATGGAAACCTATAACCCCAGCACTTGGGAAGCAGAGGCAGGAGGATCAGGGTTCAGTGTCACCAGGCATGGTACTGCATGTCTTAATCCTAGCACTTTGGTGGCAGAGACAAGCAGATCTCTGTGGGTTCCATGCTAGCTAAGACCCTGTTTTCAAGGCCAGGGTAGGGACAGCTATGGTGGTACACCCCTTTAATCCTAGCACTCAGGAATAAGATGCAAGTGGATTTCTGTGAGTTTGAAGCCAGCCTGGCCTACATAGAGAGTTCCAGGACAGCCAGGGCTGCATAATAGAAAGACCCTATCTCAAGAAGGAATAAAAAGGAAAAGAGAAGAAAAACACAAAACAAACTCCCTATGAGTTAGTCTTGAGAACTTCTGTGTGTTTATGTATTTCTGTATATGTAAAGAATGTTCAAGGCCTGGAGAGATGGCTTAGCAGCTCTTCCGAAGGTCCTGAGTTCAAATCCCAGCAACCACATGGTGGCTCACAACCATCTGTAATGAGATCTCTTTACAGAGCCCTCTTCTGGTGTGTCTGAAGACAGCTACAGTGTACTTACATATAACAATAAATAAATCTTTAAAAAAAAAAAAAAAAAGAATGCTCAAAGGATGCATGGAGTTGATCCATGGCAGAGTGCTCAGCACTTCTGTCTTCAGTCCCTAAAACAGTTCCTCATCCCCTTACCTCACCATGCTTCCTGGAGAATGGCCCATAAGTACCCAGTGTGTTCCTGGGGTATCGTCATCCACTACATTTTGCTAGACTAGAGTTTCTTGAGGTCAGCAATAGCCACTGGAGAGTTCTACACGGACTGATGAAATAGTTTCATTTACAACATTTGAGCTTTAGCCTAGAGCCCAAAGGAGAGTACGAAGGTGCTTTAGCAGCCTAGGCAGCAGCAGCAGCTTTGGGAGCACAGACAGAGACTAAGACAGGAAAACTTTCTCAGTGGTGGGGATAGCAGGATATGAAGGGGCTGAAGCCATTCTGATGTGAGCAGCCATACAATAATAGGCACTGAGATAAGGCCATATGTAAAAATAGCTAAACTTGTGCCTGGTACTAGGAAGAGCACCGTGTGGGTCATGTTACTTGTCCCAGGAAAGCTCTATAAGGACATATATGGCCTAATTATTTCACAACATGGGTTAGAGGTCATGTCTACTGAACCTTCATCCTCTGAGGCTCCCATCACAGGGGCTTTATTCCCCCCCCCCCCCCCCCCCCATAAGTCTATAAGCAGCACCTGCACCTCCCTGACCCAGCTCACCTACAGAGTACATAGCCAGGACTCCAGGCAAGCCCCTTACAGTCCACATGGCAGCAGCTCTGCCACATGCAACAGCAGGCTTGATGCCAGGCACGCAGCCGCCTTCCACAGCAGCAGCCTACAGGGCCCTCCTACAGCCGTATGTTACTGTTATTCATTTTATGGTTGAGAAGTTTGAGTGCTTTTGCCTGTGGCCACATAGCTCATAAGTGAGTGACAAAATCTGGAGTTGCTTGCAGGACAGTGACATTGTAGCCTATGCTTCGACTTGTATGTCATTGTGCTGCAAAGTGAACACTTACATGCTTTCCATTTTTGAGACAGAGTCTCACTATGAAGTCCCATGCTGGCATTGATCTTTGGCAATTCTTTTGCCTCAGTTTCCAAAGGGCTAGGATTGTAGACATGAGCGACCATACCTGGCTATATACTTTGTAAGGTCACAAGTCAGTCAGCAGGACCAGAGTACAGTGTGCTGGAAACCACAGCCCCACTAAGCTGAAGTTCTGGTACCTTGAGAAATAGAAGCCTTGAGTGCAGATGTTGGGCTGTGTAATTATAGCACACTGGGGCACTTGTGGAAGCTGTCTGGTAGAACTGTAGCATTTTATTATCAAGGGGCCAGTAAGCCAGTCAGGAGACAAAGGTCCCGAGAGGCACCTGTGTAATCCAAAGGTGACACTTAGAGTTGTCCTTCACAGGCAGGGTTGATTCTTGCCATTTATTTAGTAAGCACCCTGTGCACAGCACCACTCTAGGCTCTAAGCTGCAGACGTAGGTGGAGCATCAAAACACTTCCCTTAATGGTCTCTGTGCAAGCAGGAAGGAGGAGAGATACACGAGCTCATGAGGGTGAGCTTCCTGATGGAGGAATTCTGTTCCTCAGCCTGCTAAGAGGGCAGTCAGGACAGTGGCAGGTGAAAACGTATTTCATACTATCCGTACTATCCGGTCAGGCGGGGAAGGACAGGCTGTAACAGCCGAGCAGAGTTCAGGTGGCTGTGGCCAGGATCCAGAATGCTGTTGGGTCTCAGCTCTGACCTTGGCTTGTCATGGTGCTGGCAGGGCTCAGCTGTCTTCCTCAGCATCGCCTCCTTTGACCTCTGAAGATGTCCTTTATGTCCTCAGCTGCTCTGTGATGCTAGCCCTAGGTGGATAAAGCATTAGCTTTATCGTCGAGGTACATTTATCATGCCTTAGTAGCAGAAGCAGGTTGATCAGAGGCTCTTTAGGAGAGAAAGAAAGGATCCCAGGCTAGCTATGACTCTGGGGTGGATGGAGAAGAGGCATACAGCTCCTTCCACCCTCTTCCCTACAGGTCTGGCTCCCTGCCATGAAGGCCAAGGGGCTGGAGATCTCTGGCACCTTCACCAGGCAGGTTGGCTCCATCTCCATGGACCTGCAGCTGACGAACAAGGCCCTGCAGGTCATGACAGATTTCGCTATCCAGTTCAATCGTAACAGGTGAGTCCGTGGCCAAAGTCAACAGCAGTGTGCTGACCACTGTGTGGACTTCACAGCACCAGACAGAGTGGACAAGGCATCCCCGCATCCCCGCTAACTTGCCCTCCACTGCCCAAAGGACAGTTTTGTCAGAAATCACTGCTCTAGCCACCCACCACTGGAAGTGCCTTACAACTCCCTCTCCTTCCAGGCCTGAGTCACTTTTCTGTTGGGGAGCAACTCTGAAAAAGTGGGTTGGGTAGTGGACCTGCTAGCCAGCCTCTCCTGAGAGCAGAGCAGGGCTCACCCCAAGTGTTCTCATCAGACAAGGACTCACTCTGAGAACGAGTAGTGGCTGCTCCAAGCTCCTTGTTACTCCCAGCCCCTACGGTTCCTGTACTGCACATTGGTGGGGAAACATGCTTGCTAGTACCATGAGCCAACAAGGCCAGGCTCTCTGGGAACCTTGGCAGCCCCTCTAGGTGATTCCTCTTCCTGAGTGGCTCCAATGCTTAGCAAACTGAGCCTCTGAGAAGTTGACTGAAGGGGCCGCTTCCACAGGAGAGCCTTAGGCAGATGGGGAGGCTGAGGAGCTCTGCCTCTTCCCTTCACAGGACACTAGAGGCCAGAGGTGCATGACTGCTTATAACAAACGCTCTGTGCATTAAACCTTCCTGCGCTGTTGAGTATTAGTCTCCATAGAGCCCCCTGACAGTCCAGTAGAGCAGATAGTATTTACTCCTTGTAATTCAAAGACCCTGCCCAAGGTTACAGAGCTGACCCTGACAGCAGGCCTGCCTGGGCTTCCCTCTGGATTCTTTTGTTTTGTTTTTTTGTTTTGTTTTGTTTTTGAGACAGGGTTTCTCTGTATAGCCCTGGCTGTCCTGGCACTCACTCTGTAGACCAGGCTGGCCTTGAACTCAGAAATCCACCTGCCTCTGCCTCCCAAGTGCTGGGATTAAAGGCGTGCGCCACCACCGCCCAGCTTCCCTCTGGATTCTAAGCAAGTCATAGCTTCAGTTTCAGTTCTCAGCAGCCACTCACCCTGTGAGAGCTGGGAGCTGGGTATAAGCCTGTTCCTCAGTGAGGTCTGTCTTCTCATCAGGAACAAGGAATTGTGTGTATTTCTGATTTTTGCCATATGTTATCCTGGATATAGAGTGCTCAGTTCAGGCTCCCTCCACAGCACTGTGACAACTGTGGTGAGACATAGCATGGCCAGTTTAAGTTCAGTGAGATCTGGTCTTTCCAGGGGTGTTCATAGCCTTCTTTTGAGTTATGGGTCTTAGTAGTAAATATCTAGGCTGGCAGTTTTCCATCGAGAAACTTGTTGCCCCAGCCCCTAGTGTTGGGTGGAGGTCCTGAGGGAAGGGGCAGGGCTATGCTATCACAGTCTACCAGGAACCAGCCCAGAGGAGAAAAGCAGAGGAGAAATCTTGCTGGACCCAGGTTCTTACCTCCTGTCTGCATGGTCAGTAGAGCAAGGGTGGTCAGAGCTTGAGAAAGGCTGAGTTGATGGAGAAGCTCTGTGCCCATCACCCCTTCCCACACTCCCTACAACTTCTCTCTCTTTTCAGCTTTGGTTTGGCCCCTGCTGCACCACTCCAAGTGCACGCACCTCTCAGCCCCAACCAGACCGTGGAGATCTCCCT